>NC_058368.1:66299993-66614243 GCF_018350175.1 Felis catus
ACCCAATTCCAAAGAAGTAATTTTACTTTTCCTGCTTAAATTCCCCTACCATTACCGCTCGACACCGAATTCTTCTTCATTTCCCATCCCGTCTGAAGTGTTACTCCATCCTGAAAAACAGCTCCGTGTACCACTCTAAAGGTGACTGCTTGGCTATGATGAGTGAGGCAATTTTGCTATGTTAAGTGCTTTGGGAAAAAAGCACTTCTAGTGCTCCCATAGAAATGCAGCTAATATTACTCAATGAACCTCCTTTCAGCCGTTGTGCTGTGTGGCATTTTCAAAATGAAGAGGCCTTCCCCCATTGCAGTGTATTTATGTGATGTATTCAAAATGGGCCCATTTCCTGACGGCATCTGGGAGTATGTGTAGAAGAAATATGAAAGAAACAAAAATTAAATACAGATGAAGTTAAACAGCTAACAGTAGAGAGGCCAGTGGCATCGCGACTTCAAACCTAGATCTAAAATTCTGAACGATCAGGAAGAATGGGAAATAATCACACCAGGTATCTTTCAGTACATCTTCTGCCTAGCTAAATTCTAAATGATAGTTCTGGGAGGTTCTTAGGGGAGGCAAATGTGTCCTAACTACAGAATTCAGAGCTTCATAGCCATGGGAGTAAAATAGTTTGTGCAAGCTTATTGAATATGATTACAGGCAGCATTTAAAAGATAGCCACGTTTTTAAAAAGTATAGCAAGTAATACACTGAATATGCATACATGTATATATCACCCATTTGTCACTAGAATACACCACCTTGCTTTTTCTTTAAAATCAGTCCCATTCATTGTCTTTTAGTAGCCTCAGATTACTGTTCCCTTTCTTACAAAGATCTCTGAGCCTGTTTTCAAGATACGTGTTTGCTTTAAAAAACAGTAGTATTATTGATTTACAAATACCCAAAGGTGTCTTACAGTTAATTCAGGTGTGTTAGCAGAAATAACTTGGCACATGTTTGTCTACCTAGGTAAGGATACAAATGGGAAGGCACCGGGCACCAGTTTTTGGAGTTGACTCTATCACCAAATAGCAGATACTCATCCTGATTTTTTTTTCTACTTCTATTGTAAGCAAGCCTACGTTTTCTATGTCTTTTGCTCTTAAAACCTTACATACATACTTAAAGAAAATAGAGGGAATTCTCTAGAAAAACATCAAGGTCTTTGACACTGGATGTTTTATTTGACCAAGATAACAACGACTTCCTCCCTGAAGAGCATCTCTCAAATTTTGCAGTTTATTGTAATGCTTTGATTAATTCTGCAAGCAGTTCTAGGACTTTCACATTGCCTTTTGAATATGGATATTTTTTAAATCTTGTTAAGTGTTTAGAAGCACAGAGAGTAACGGTTACAAGCTTAGAGGTTGGAGTCTCATGGATCTGGGTTGGCATCCGGCTCCATTCTCAATATGGAAACTCTGGCTTCACGAAGTTGATTCGTTTAACCCCACATCTACCTCTGAGAACCAGGGGATTAAATCCTGCTGCTGGCAGGATGTAGGAAGTGATTTGACTGGTGGCTCTTCAACAACTAAGCTATTTGTTTGCCTTCGAATCTAAGTGAATGGCTACCTGCTGATCCCCTTGCCTCCATACCTAAGTCTTTCATGATCATCTACTCCAGACGTCCATGATCATCGAACACGATAATGCACACAGCTCGATAATACTGCCCCCACATTTCAAAGTCCTGCTTCCCTTGCATTGCAGTTTCAAGTTGGATTTGGGGCCACTGACCCATTTTCCTCTGACTGGCTTTTCAGAAATCACTGGTGGATTCCAATTGGCTGTTTTTAAAGCCTACCTTTTTATACACAGTTTTCTTTCCTTTAACGTTATCTGGAGAGGAAATGGTCTTAGGGATGGAGCCAAAAGTAAAAGCCAAGTGTTTCTGTGACAGGACACACACCTATCCATTCCTTCTACATCCTCCCAACGTGGGCGGCTTGTGTTTGTTTCCATGGGTGGCATCTTATCTGCATCCCTATAGCTTTTCTTCATCTGTGCCGCACACGTCCTTCACTTGGATGCTTAGTGAATGCCTCTGGCTGCTGTTGCCCCTGCTTGGGTCAGAACCTGCTTGGGTCAGAATCCTAGGCCAGTGGCCCCACCCACTTTGTCTTTGGTTTATCGGCCAACACCCATGCACTCATCCTCGCTGATCCCAGATGCTCTAGCATGCTCCCTCCGAGATGGTCTAGAGCTATAGATCCACGTGGCTTTGGAGCTGGAATGCCCATGAGATATCTCCAAACTGAAACACTAAACTTTACAGAGGTGAAGTAATAACTTCAGTGTCACGTGCGTAGGTTGTGGTGAAGGTACTAGAACCCGTGTCTCCTTTTAATGTATTGAAACAAACAGTTCTTTTAATTCTAAATTTTTTAATTTAAAAATGCAGTATCAATCTTAAATGGCTGCCTTTTAAATGCAGGAGGTCTATGAAATGGTGGAATCAGAACTATTTCTCTTGCCTACATTTAGCTCTCTGTATTAAGGGTATTTCTCCATATTAAAGTCTGAACTTTTTGTATTTATCAAAAGTTTGTTATACTTATTTTTAAATTAATAAAAAACTGTCAATTTAAAGAAATCTATCTTTCTTTAATGTTTATTTATTTTTGAGAGAGAGAGAGCATGAGTGGGGGAAGGGCAGAGAGGAGGGGCGGGGACAGAGGATGTAAAACCGGCTCTGAGCTGACAGTAGAGAGCCCAATGTGGGGCTCAGACTGACGACGAACCATGAGATCGTGACCTGAGCCGAAATCAAAGTCCAGTGCTTAACAGAATGAGCCACACCAGCACCCCAGAAATCTATATTAAGGTGATAATCAGAAATAGGTACAGATCAAAGATAGGAGCTCTATTTCATAGCAGTGCAAAATCTGGTAAGAACTTATAAAGCCAACTATGGTAGAAAGGTGACAGAAGTTTAGAATGCATTGAAGACATAAAATATCGTGCAGTCACTAAAAGGGATATGTTCTTGGATATAGTGGGGATATCTCACTCTGTGCTATTGAACTGAAAGTAAAGGGGGAAAACTGCATTTAGCCTGACCCCAATACTATTCATATTAGAATTCACACCAGGAAGTACCACAAAATATTACCCATAGTGATCTCTGTCTTGGTATATCAGAGGATTTTTATTCTCTTCTTTTTTCCAAATTTTATATAACAAACATACATAAATAGACACTCGGTGGAGATGTCCAATGTGCAGTTGAAGATCCACTCCCTGGCTAGGAGAGACTTAAGATAAAAAAGGAGTGAATATTGCCTAAAAACTTCCCTTCCAATTCAGCTAATATGTTCTTCAGCATAAAAAGAAATCTTGTGGGGGCACCTGGGTGGCCCAGTTGGTTAAGCAACGGACTTCGGCTCAGGTCATGATCTTGTGGTTCATGAGTTCGAGCCCCACGTCAGGCTCTGTGCTGATGGCTCAGAGCCTGGAGCCTGCTTTGGATTCCGTGTTTCTCTCTCTCTGCCACTGCTCATGCTCTGTCTCTCTCGCTCTCAAAAAAATAAATAAATAAACATTAAAATAAAAAAAAGAAATCTCGTAAGAAAGTAGTTATATCTTTTTGAAAGCCAAATAAATGAAGTGACCTTTAATTTTATGGCTGATGTTAAATACTCCTTCCCCATACACGTATTCTAAGAAGAGAAAAACCACTGCATTCTTATATTCAGCAAGGTTATATTTCAGTGATACGTTCTAGAAGAGCCTAAACCCCCAACACTAATAATGGAAGGCCCATAAAGAGGAAGTGTGTACCCGGAGCCTGAACATGAGAGCAGCTATCCAAAGCTCCCAAGAGCACTTGTTTGTGTGACATAGCCTTGTGGAGAAGCAGGACCAGAGAAGTGTGGGCAGTGATTCGCCTGCCTCAGCCTCGTTAACTGCACAGATACACGCTCAGGCCCACCTACCTGGGACTCGAGGAGGTCTCCTTAGCTAGAGTGACAAGGTCAAGCAGTTCCTTGGTGTTAGTTCTGGCCTACTCAGACCAGCACCTACCCTAACCACCCCACAAGCCATGAGACTTTGGGCAAGCTATTTCACCTCTAGGGTCTAGCCTCCACAGTCATTAAAGGAGATGATAGTACTCCCTACAGCGTGGTATTGCTGTGAAAGTAAAATGAATCTCTGTGCCCTAAAGCTGTTATACCAGTACCAGGCCCAGGCTCCATGAAAATGCTGCCTAAGTACCCAGTCCTTCTCTGTCGTGGGATCATGGCCTTCTCTCTGTCTTTCTCTGTCTCTCTCTGTCTCTCTCTCTCTCTCTCTCTCTCTCTTTCTCTCTCTCTCCTCACCCTTTCCTCCCTCCCTCCCCCCCAGGTTAGAAAATGATCTGTATCTTCACCATGGCGCATATTTTGAAGATAACTTGATAACTTGATATAGTAGAGACCGGGGTGCCTGGGTGGCTCAGTTGGTTAAGCTCCCGACTTCAGCTCAGGTCATGATCTCACACTCCGTGAGCTCGAGCCCCGCGTTGGGCTCTGTGCTGACTGCTCAGAGCCCGGAGCCTGCTTCGGATTCTGTGTCCCCCCTCTCTCTGCCCCTCCCCTGCTCATGCTCTGTCTCTCTCTGTCTCAAAAATAAATAAAAACATTTAAAAAAAAATTTTTTAAAGATGTAGAGACAGAAGAAATAATAGAAGTCATCTTGCCATTTCACAGGGTGAATCAGATGCGAGAAGAGATGAAGTTATCACCTGCCAAAATGGTGGGGGGTTTTCTTCTCTTAAACAATCCAGCATTTACTTTGGGTCTGATGACCCATGATACAGGGCAGACTGCCCTGTATTTTCATCTTCCTTTTGTTTCGCATGGCAACAAAATAATAAAAAATCTATACTTTTTAATAACACCAGTACACACATGAGAAGGAGAGAAGGGTTCCATTGCTTGCTGAATCGCTCACTAATCACTCGGTTCAGACCCAGCAGGGAATTCTGACAACACACCTGACTTTTCATTTATTTATTTTTTATTGGTTCTGGGAGAGGTTCGTGATTCATTCCATGTAGGTTGCAAGCCCTTGTGCTACAGGAACAAATGGTCTCTGGGGTTATTTGCTTTATTAACTTTTAGGGCAAAGGAGGGAGAAATAGGAGGATTGCTTTAACTGCAATATACTGGCAAAAGGTTTAGGCTTTTTTGGTTTATTGACACCCGAAATGCTTTAACTGGTTCTGTTTCTTTTTTCTTTTTTTCTTTTCCAATATATGAAATTTATTGTCAAATTGGTTTCCATACAACACCCAGTGCTCATCCCAAAAGGTGCCCTCCTCAATACCCATCACTCACCCCCCCTCCCTCCCACCCCCCATCAGCCCTCAGTTTGTTCTCAGTTTTTAAGAGTCTCTTATGCTTTGGCTCTCTCCCACTCTAACCTCTTTTTTTTTTTTTTTCCTTCCCCTCCCCCATGGGTTTCTGTTAACTTTCTCAGGATCCACATAAGAGTGAAAATATATGGTATCTGTCTTTCTCTTTATGGCTTATTTCACTTAGCATCACACTCTCCAGTTCCATCCACGTTGCTACAAAGGGCCGTATTTCATTCTTTCTCATTGCCACATAGTACTCCATTGTGTATATAAACCACAATTTCTTTATCCGTTCATCAGTTGATGGACATTTAGGCTTTTTCCATAATTTGGCTATTGTTGAGAGTGCTGCTATAAACATTGGGGTACAAGTGCCCCTATGCATCAGTACTCCTGTATCCCTTGGGTAAATTCCTAGCAGTGTTACTGCTGGGTCATAGGGTAGATCTATTTTTAATTTTTTGAGGAACCTCCACACTGTTTCCAGAGCAGCTGCACCAGTTTGCATTCCCACCAACAGTGCAAGAGGGTTCCCGTTTCTCCACATGCTCTCCAGCATCTATAGTCTCCTGATTTGTTCATTTTGGCCACTCTGACTGACGTGAGGTGATATCTGAGTGTGGTTTTGATTTGTATTTCCCTGATGAGGAGTAACTGGTTCTGTTTCTTAATGGTAGGTTGGCTGACTGTGCAGAAGGAACCAGCACGATGTAGTAGAGAAAGCCTGTTTGAAGACAGAACTGGACAATGGTCACAAGTCTGCCAGGGTGTCCAGTCAAATCACTAGACCCCTCGTGTCACTGGGACTGGGTGACCTTCTCTGTAAGATAAAGGGGTCGTGTCAGAAATTGTCCTCTTTCAGTAAGGGTTTATGACCTCGTGGATGATGATGGAATCAAACCTTCAGTATTCATTTTGTTGGTAAATGAAAGGACTCTCCTCTCCACAAAGATAACAATAAGCATACTGTAATAATAAGCGTTTAGTGTGCTACGTGCCTAGTTCCATCTAACCCCCACGGTGACATAGGAAGAGCCCCCATGATAACAGAGGACACCAGGATCACAATGGTTAAGCAATTTGCCCAGGGTCGCGGAGCCTATGACTCGAAGTGAATGCTTTTATAAGTTTGTCAGGGACAATTGAGGATCACGGTGCCCACACTGAAAGAACTGGGGCCCCAAAGGAGGCTTAAAGAAAAACTTAACTGCAGCAAAGAAGGAAGGAGAAAAATCTTAGGGCAAAAATACTCTATCTTTATCATTTATGCTTTCTCTTTCGATATTTTTAAAAGTGGTGAAACACTTGTAATTTTAATAACAAAATAGTAAGTAAGCACATTGATGCTATTTGAGCATTTTCAATACTTGGTATAATGGATAGAGAAAGAGAGAACAGAGATTTTGGTCAAAGGGATGTTGTTTGCACTGAATGATTTGCTTTTCTTCTTTGGGTTCTTGTTTCCTAAACAATAAAACCAACTGGTTGGTCCAAATCAATCCACTAGATACCAGAACCCTCTGGAGGCACCAAGAATGTAAAGATAAGTATAGTTCTTCTGTGAAAGAGATCTTTAAGAATTCTTTACCCTTTAATCCTGTGATTCATCATCAAGGCAAAGATTGTTGGGTTGATGTGAATTTTTTTAACGTTCCTAGCTACAAATGACATAAAAAATTATTCATATGAAGAACCAGCAATAAAAATTTGAATAAAGGATTATGGTTGGTAGTATACACTTTGATGTCCATCAAGTTCATGATTTACAAAGCCCACTCTTTCTGGCTCATGATGTAACTAAACATCTCAAAGATATAATACAGAATTGAGATGATGCTTGCGTGAATATATTACATTTTATGAAATGCAATGCATCATTCTACTAACAAGAAACCAACATCTGAAAATGAGTCCTGGAAATTCCAATGTCTGTACTGTGCTGGGAGTACTGGAGAATGTTTCCCACAATTTGCATTTTCTTTTACAGTGTAGAAGCAAAATAAACCTCTTTGTTTGCATTGGTTTCCGAATTAAATTAGTTTGTATATTTGTTCTCTCCTCCTCTTCCTGGATTTGGTTTCAAAGTAAACAGTGATCTTCATTAAATTCTCTTTTATTTGGCTTAAGTTATTTAGTTACTGTAATTATTCTGGGTGACTGTCCCTGCCTTATTTGGTATCAAATATCTGTGCACTATTTTAAACTGCATTTAATTGGTTCATTTCCATTTTCTATTATTTACCCCACTTTGTGGTATTGATTTCTGTAGCTAGATCTGACTCCTGTTGTTGTCTTCTTTGTCTTTTGTTGTTGTTGTTGTTGTTGTTGTCGTTTAATGGACCTAAACACCGCACAGGCTTGGCAAAATAAGAAAAAAAAAAAAAGATCATTAATTTGGTATTTAGTGGATGTGGACAAATTGCCAGGAAGAAACACATATGACATTTATCACAGAGATTGTTTTCAAAGTTAATGGCAAACTTGGACTCGAGAAACAACAGGAATTGCTTTGTTTGGTAAAAGCCAAATATGTCAACTTTTTTTTTTTAGATTAACCTAGGAATGACCTCTGACAGAAAGGAAACCAGCCATACTTTTCAATTTCAAGCTAAAAGATCTAAAAAGTTATTCTACCTAATAAAAAAGTACAATAAGATTCTGAATTCCCACAGAAACTCTTCATCTACCTTATAACACATCAAAAGCCAGCAAGGGGCTATTTATCCTCCAGGCCAGCGCTAATAAAGTTTTGCAGGCATTTGTGATGGTGCACATGGCAGGGGAACAGACAGACAGACAGAGTCTTAAGGCAAAGAGGAGGGCAGCAAATTAGCTTTTAAGTTTCTAGAAGAAAATAGAGTTGTTTTTTTTTAATTTTTTTTTCAACGTTTATTTATTTTTTTGGGGGACAGAGAGAGACAGAGCATGAACGGGGGAGGGGCAGAGAGAGAGGGAGACACAGAATCGGAAACAGGCTCCAGGCTCTGAGCCATCAGCCCAGAGCCTGACGCGGGGCTCGAACTCACGGACCGCGAGATCGTGACCTGGCTGAAGTCGGACGCTTAACCGACTGCGCCACCCAGGCGCCCCAGAGAGTTTTTAAAAACTGTTCCAATAATTTATTTAACAAATGATGATTTCACAACTCCAGATCCCAATTTTTCTAGGGTTTGGGACTACAGACAACAAAGATGAAGTCTGTGCCTTCTTGCTGTCCAGAATACAGTAATCAGGGGCACCTGGATGGCTCAGTCGGTTAAGTGTCCACCTTCAGTTCAGGTCACGATCTCATGGTTTGTGGGTTCGAGCCCTGCATCAGGCTCTGTGCTGGCAGCATGGGGCCTGCTGGGATTCTCTGTCACCCTCTCTCTCCACCCCTTCCCCACTCATGTTCTCTCTCTCCCTCTCTCCCTGTCTCTTTCTCTCTCTCTCTCTCAAAAATAAATAAACACCAATCAGATAAGAGTGGTAGTTCAAAGATCAATGGCAACTAGTGAGAGGAAATGGTGATTCATGTCACCAAAGAGCTGATGTCTTTAACGTATTTATTTTTACAAAAAATAATTCTTTATATCAAAATGAAAAAGTAATCCAACAGAAAAATAAGTGAATGAAGAATATGAAGAGAAAAATGCGGTATTAAACATATTAAAGGATGTTCAATCTTATAATGAAGGAAATTCAAGTCAAAACCACACTGAGATGCCAGTTTCTTACCCTATCAGATTGGCAAACAGCCAACTGTTTGATCTTAACAACATCTAAGAGTTTGAGACCTAGAAAACCAGACACTGTTGTGTATTGCTATCAGGAATGTAAACAGGTACAGTCTTTACAGAGAGAACTTTGGCATTGTCAAAATTTTAAATGCCAAAATATATTTGACCTAGCAGTTGAACTCCTAAGATTTTATCCAACACAGTTATTTGCACATATGTTGAATGAATCTTGTGCAAGGATACTCACTGTGGCATTATTTGTAACAGCAGGAAGCCACGGGACATGTTCAGTGGTGAGAAGTGAATTTGCAATGAGGGATGAAGTCTGGTTACCAATCTCTTTTCAGACTTGAACCTTTGGAAGTTCTCCAGCAGATAAAATGAGAACAAGGCAACATATAGAATAACTAGTCGGCCATCAATTTCAGGAGGGATTGCATGTGTGGGGGACGTTGGTGACAATGTCGATGTCATTTTCAGAGTTCTGATGGAATGCTGAGAAGGGAGTCCTGTACATGGGGCAGGAGCACCATGGGTGGTAGTGGACAGGGCTGCTAAGGCCAGGCTAAGAGGTCCCGACTTTCTCCTAAAGTCCATGGCAACCTTTAGAACAAGGCAGTGACCTCATCTGATTTGCACTTTTAAAGACAGTTCTGCTAGCCACGTCTGAGGAGAGATGACAGAGTAGCAAAGGCAGAAGTAGGGATCGTGATCAATGTAAAAAGTCAGAAGTGCAGTCCAGAGAGGGGGAAATAGTCTCTGTTTGGGATTCTTATGAATCAGAATTCTAAAAGTGAAAATGTCTTTCCTATAGAATTGCCTTAAAAACCAAAAACAAAAACTACAAGAAAAAAAGAAAAGCCCCTCTGAGAAGGGTGTGGCCCTTATGACCAGAAAGAGCACGTACTCTCTACCCTGGCGTGGCCACCCTTTTCTGAGTATCCAGCTCAGGTCTACCTGCCTCTGGATCCCTGTCGCCTCTAGCTCTGCCCTTTCCAGGCCTCTCCAGAAACACATTCCTGTCCAAGATCTCATGAGCATTTTAATTAATCGATTTGGCAAGAGCAAAGGACGTGTATACTCAATGTGCCTGTTTCCAGGAGCCACAGAAAGCAAAGCTTTCTAATTACATCTATCCCATGGGCATAAATGAGCACATACATGTATGTTGAAGCTGGTTTTTTTGTTTTCTTTTAATGAATAACTAGATGTGGGACCACCTGGGTGACTCAGTCAGTTGAGCGCCCGACTCTCGGGTTCAGCGCAGGTCACGATCTCACATTTTGTGAGTTCGAGCCCCCCATCAGGCTCTAAGCTGACAGCAGGGAGCCTGCTTGGGTTTCTCTCTGTCTCTGTCTCCACCCCTCCCCCACTTGTGCTCTCTGTCTCTCTCAAAATAAGTAAATAAACTTAAAAAAAAATTTTTTTTTAATGAATAACTGGATGCCAGTGAATGAATTTACCAGGGTACCTTTAATATTTCTTGATTTTATTATTATTTTTTTAATTCTTTTTTCTGCTTCTCAGTGGGGAAAATATCTTGGTTAAGCTAAAACACTGGTGCATCAGATGGAAGAGGGAGAGCATTACTTGTGAAAAAAAATGGTCACTATGGAATTCCTATGAAACTATAAAGTAAATTGTGCTTATAGATTTCATTTTTCAAAAAGTAGATTATTAAGACAAATGTAAAAGATTTAAAGAGAACTTTGAAATGAAGTTTTTATCTTAATTCAGATTTCCCTCAAAGGGAAAAAAATTGTTTAAAAAAATTTTTAATGTGTTTTTTATTCTTAGAGAGAGAGAGAGAGAGAGAGAGAGAGAGAGAGAGAGAGAGACTGAGCACGAGCAGGGGAGGGGCAGATGGAGAGAGGGACACAGAATCGGAAGCAGGCTCCAGGCTCTGAGCTGTCAGCACAAGAGCCCGATGCAGGGTTCGAACCCACGAACCGTGAGATGGTAACCTGAGCCGAAATCGGACGCTTGACGGACTAAGCCACGCTGGAGCCCCTTAACTGAATTTTCAAGGTCATTTCTACTCTATCATTATTTAGGAAAAGCCTGGTAACACCTCATTTGAAAATAAAAGCTTTCTCTTCCTGTCTCCTCTAAAACATTTTGAAAATCACTCCCTTCTACATTAAAATCCGTAGCATTCAGCAAGATCATTTCGGATGTTACATCTCCTTTTCTCAAGAAATAAATTAAAAATATTTATCTGATCGTATGAAATCCTACTTAATATTTATATCCTAGAGGAGTGTAAACATTCAACAGTCCCTGCAGCAAGACAGGTTTTAATCCAGTGCCATCCAGAGATCAGAGATAACGTCCAGCTCCTGTGTCAGAGTTCTTGCTCTTCATAAAGTCAAATACTTAGAAAAAAATCAGAGTATTTACCTTTTGCCAAGCCTGCTGCCTCTCTGTCTCATGCTCACCTCCCAGGAGAAAAGTATATCCTGATGTGAGGCTAGCTGATGTGTATTTGGGGGCCCTTAGTGCTCTGTAGGCTTAGAGCAAGGTTTTTTGTTTTTGTTTTTTGTATGTTCCCTGGAGGACAATATTTATTTTTTCTTGATCATTCCAGTGTTTGTAAACCGGGGTTATATCATAGGTGTTAAGTTTGTCAAATATAAATTGGCTAGAATTCTGAATATTTAGGTCCTGTCAAACAAATACTGGGAAAATATCTGAATATTTTATAAATATTGTCATGTGGCTGCAACCACATACGCAACCTGGTTTCCTGTTGTCACAAATTAATGGCCCCCAATTTAACAGCTTATAATAATAATTGTATTATTACAGATCAGGAATTTTAGTCAGAAGATCAGCTGGCTGATTCTTCTGCTCCACATGGTGCTGACCGGGGTCACTAGATGGTAAATCAACTGGGAGAGGAGTCTGGAAGGTCCTAGACCACCTCCCTCATGTGTCTGGCACCACGGCAGGTGTCTTAGCCCCATAGGGGCTGCTATAACAAAAATGCCACAGACTGTATGGTCTAAACAGCAAACATGTATTTCTCACACTTCTGGAGGCTGAGAGATCCTAGGTCAAGGCACCAGGAGATTTGGTGTCTGGTGCGAGACTGCTTCCCTTCATATGCGCCCGTCTTCTCAATGTGCCCTCACATGACGGAAGGGACAGGGAGCTCTCTGAGGTCTCTTTTATAAGGGCACTAATACATTCATGAGGGCAGAGCTCTCATGACCTAATCGCTTCCCAAAGGCCCCACCTCCGAATAGCATCATCTTGGGGATTAGGTTTCAACATATGGATTTGGGGGGGACACAGACATTCTGCCTGCAGCAGCAAGGGTGGCTGGAAATCTGGGCCCAGCTGCGACTGTCACCATGAGCAGTCCAGCATGGTGATCTCAGAGTAGAGTCTCATAAGACACAGAAACCGGAAGCTACAGTGTCTTCGGTATCAGTCTAGAAATTGGCAATGTCCTTTCTACTATGTGCTATCAGTGACAGTAGTGACAGAGCCCACCCAGATTCAAGGGGATGGGACTAAACCCCACCTCTCAATAGGAAGGGCATCAAAGACTTCGTAGTTATCATTAATTGGTAGAGCTTGACATCATGAGAAAATAACACAGTCTTTCATCTCAGCAGTGAACTCATCCGTCACAAAGCAGCTGTTATCAAAACATTGATTTGGCATACCAAAGAGCTATACATCTTAAAGTCATCTGTGTGCCTCTTACTTTCTTACAACTCACGTCAATTGCCGTCAACGCTTCCACCAAAATATCTTGTAAGTTGGTCCTCTCTTTTCCACTTCCGCCCAGAGGTGGTGCCTTGTATGAGCTAACCTTTGCGGACAGCTGAGTATGTATGTGCCAGACATTGAACTAACAACTTTACTATTTCATTTGGTTCCTCTTGCCACTACTATCAGGTAGACATTGTCATCACCTCTACTTCATAGATGAGCAAGATGGGACTCTGGGACGTGCGTTATGTCTCCGGCACTTAATAGATGGTCCTAGATGGAAACACAGGCACCTGCCTCCATCTAATCAGAATCAGGTGTCCTCATTTGTAACAGAAATGTCTGCACTTACTTGAGCAAAACACCTTGGCCTGGAGGTGTGGTGTTACCTGCAGCCTGGCTCTTCACCTTTGGATGAGCACCGGGTTGAGCTGCTATGCAAGCCCCCTGTGTGCTCTCACGGAGTCGCCTTATCTCTGTGTGCCTCGGAAACTCAGGCTGCAATACCAGTTATTTTTTTTTAATGCTTACTTATTTATTTGGTGGGGGGGGAAGGGGGAGGAGCAGAGGGAGAATCTTAAGCAGGCTCCGCACTCAGTGCAGAGCCCGATGTGGGGCTCGATCTCACAACCATGAGATCATGACCTGAGCTGAAATCAAGAGTCAGACACTTAACTGACTGAGCCACCCAGGTGCACTGATACCAGTAATTTTTAACTCATCTAAACTTAATCTGTATTTGGAAATGAAGGTTTTGTATACTGTTTGAACAAGACAACAGTCCTTTGTTTAAAGACAGGGGCACCTGGGTGGCTCAGTCGGTTAGGCATCTGACTTGGGCTCGGTCATGATCCCACAGTTCGTGAGTTCAAGCCTCGCATCAGGCTCTGTGCTGATGGCTCAGAGCCTGGAGCCTGCTTCAGATTCTGTGTCTCCCTCTCTCTCTGTCCTTCCCCTGCTCACACTGTTTCTCAAAAAAGGAATAAATATCAAAAAAAAATTAAAAAAAAAAAGAGAAACAAAACTTGGATGACACAGGAGATATGTGCAGAAGGATTGGCTGATCATTAGCTGACATGATAGTCCTGCCCCGGTTTAATTGGCAATAGATAACAGCTCAAGAACACAGTTAAAAATAATGTTCCAAATATTCCAAAATGTAAAAGGCACAGAGATAATTAAGACAGCGTAGGATGGCAGCCTCTGGAGTAAGTGATGGCCATGTTGTGGCTTAATTGATTGCAGAGGAACTTACGAACGACTGCCTTGGTGTCACAAAAGTAGTGGGAGGGGAGAGAGGCATGTCTTCCTTCAACCCCAAAAAAGAGGGAAGGTTCTTCTGACACCTGGAGAGCTTAACTAATGACTGCCTTGCCCAGCTGGTGGGAGGCAAACCAGTCAAGCAGGGATGCTCTTGGCTGCTCATACCCTCTCACCACCTGAGGTCGGGGGCCCCCGGGAGAGTGGCCATTCACTCCCAGGCCTACGCATTGTCCCAGGACTGGATAGCTCTAGCTTTCCACTGCCACTTTCTCATTCTGTAATGTAGCTAAACTAGACTCCTAAATACAGGAGGTATAAGCATGACGCTTTGTAGTGGAAATGCAAAACACTCAGAAGAGTTTTCTGCAAAGCTTTTTCTTTTGTGGCCCTGGGGAATCCTGTCATGTATATTTAGAATGAAAAGGGGAACTGGGCACAGGGATGACTGTATCTTAAGGAGACATGTGTTTTTGTTTTGTTTTTGTTTTCATTGAGATATAATTGACATGTAACATTGTATTGGCCAAGGTGTACCACATAATGATTACATACATATATATATACACACACATATATATATGATTACATGTGCGTGTATAGATAGATAGATAGATGATCACACAATAAGTCTATTTAACATCCGTCATGATACATAGTCACATATTTTTTTCTTGTGATGAGAACTTTTAAGATCTACTCTCTTAGCTGGGTGCCTGGGTGGCTCAGTTGGTTGAGTGTCTGACTTCATTCAGCTCAGGTCATGATTTCACCACTCATTGAGTTTGAGCCCCATATCAGGCTCTGTGCTGACAGCCCAGAGCCTGGAACCTGCTCGGGATTCTGTGTGTGTGTCTCTCTCTGCTCCTCCCCAACTCGTGCTCTGTCTCTCTCTGTGTGTCTCTCTCTCTCAAACATAAACTTTAAAAAAAATGTTAAGATCTATTCTCTCAGCATCTTCCAATGTGCAAAACCATATTGTTCACTATAGTCATCATGCCTTACATTATTACATCCCCAGGACTTATTAACTGAAAGTTTATACCCTTTTTACCTCTTTCACCTATTTGTCCCACCTACTAATTCCTGCCTCTTGCAACCACCAGCCAGTCCATTCTCTGTATCTATGACTTCGTTTTTTGTAGGTTCCACATATAACTGAGATCATACAGTATTTATCTTTCTCTCTCTGACTTATTTCACTTAACATAATGCCCTCTAGGTCCATCCAGGTTGTCACAAATGACAGAATTCCTTTCTTTCCCATGGCTGAATAATATATATCATCTTTTTCCACTCACCTGTTGATGGACAGTTCCATTGTTTCCATGTGTTGGCCATTATAAGTAATACTTCAGTGAACATGGGGGTGCAAATATCTTCTCAAGTTGGTGATTTTATTTCCTAGAAATGAGATTGCTGGAGCATATGGTAGTCCTATTTTAAACTTTTTGAAGGAAACTCCATAGTATTTTCCACAGTGGCTGCACCAATTTATGTCCTCACCAACAGTGTAAAAGTATTCCCTTTTCTCCACCTCTGTAGTTGATCAGCACAATAATAATTACTATTCTTTTTTATTATTATTATTTTGGTAAAAAACACATAACATAATATCTACTCTGTTAAATTTTTAGGTGTAAAATATAGTAGTGTTAACTGTATGCACGTTACTACTCTTAATGATGATTCTGAGGTTTTGAGCCAATCTACATTGGCTTTTGAGTCTTCAAAGGAGAATTTAATTTACTTAGTAATTATATGTATATAATTAGTATATATTAGTTTATATATGTAATATATACTAACATATATATAAGGTATATAAACTAGTGTGTGTATATACGTGTGTATTTGTATATATATTTGCATACGTATATGCAAATATATGTATATAATGTGTATATATGTACATATACATATGTATATGTATATGTATGTACATGTACATATATATACATATACATATGTATATATGTGCATATATACATATATGTATATGTACATATATACATATGTATATGTATGTGTATGTACATATATATTATATATGTGTGTGTATATATATGTATATGTATATATATACATGTATATGTATATATATGTATATATATGTATATATGTATATGTATAATATATGTGTGTGTGTATATATATATGTATAATTAGTAATAGCCTAAACCACATAACTTAAAGTAGCATATTTTAATTGCTGATCTAAAGTAAAAGAAAAATAGACACCCACCTACATCAAAAATGTATCATCTTAAATTAGCTCTTATGGGGCGCCTGGGTGGCGCAGTCGGTTAAGCGTCCAACTTCAGCCAGGTCACGATCTCGCGGTCCGGGAGTTCGAGCCCCGTGTCGGGCTCTGGGCTGATGGCTTGGAGCCTGGAGCCTGTTTCCGATTCTGTGTCTCCCTCTCTCTCTGCCCCTCCCCCATTTATGCTCTTTCTCTGACCCAAAAATAAATAAACGTTGAAAAAAATTAAAAAAAAAATTAGCTCTTATAAAAAACTAAATGAGTTGCAATAAAGAATGGAAATATAGGAGCAGCCAATTTGAGTGTAGGTGACCATTAGGTTATGTTTAATATACAGGATCATCAACTGGGCTGCCTTTTCCCAAGGCCACAAAGGCAAATGATCAGGAGTGGTTCACCCTGAGCATTTTTATCATGATTAGAGTCTAAAAAGAGGAGATAAGTTTGCAGACCCAGAAACCTAACAGGCATGCACTATGGCGGGAAAGGAACAGGGAACAAAAAGATGGAAGTCACCAGAGAGAAACAGCTCTACTTTATGATAGGACCCCATAATTTCAAACTGTCACACTAAAATAAGTCCTTAGCATCCAGTCTGAACACTGGTCCTTATTACCCAGAGCACAATGGCTCTCAGATTTTCAGGAGAGCCTACAGTATCACTGTCTCAAGTCAGCCCATTCATGTCAGATGAATATACCTAGAGAGACCGACCAGTACTCTTTGTATTATGATTTGTGCAGATACTTATGTAAAACACACAGTTAACGATCCCTTAACTGATCCCTTAAGGATCAGTTTCTTTCATTTCACGTTGTGAGTAACTCCATAGGGCCAATTCTTTTTCCTGTACAAGGATTCTTGCTTCTTCTAGCAGGATATACCCATCTAGAGAAACTTGGTCATTCGTCATAAAAAATCATCATCAAAAAACCTATTAGAAAGCTAAGGGTAAAGGGGATTTTTTTTTTTAAGAGAGAGAGAATGCACTTGAATGGGGGAGGGGCAGAGGGAAAGAGAGAGAGAATCCCAAGCAGGGCTCAATCCCACAACCTTGGGATCATGACATGAGTCAAAATCCAGAGTCAGACACTTAACAGACTGAGCCACCAGGCGCCCCTAAAGGGGGTTATTTTTAATAAACATACAAAACAGATACACAGACAGAAAAGAAATAGATCAGACAACAGCCACCTTTTAAAACCTTGAAGGGAAAAACATCTTTAATATCAAAATACTACAACCCTACAATGTACATCCTCTGTCCACGCTGCCAGAAAACTAAGGTCAGAAAGATGCAGAGAAATCACTACTTTTGTTACAAGATCTTGTCGTGATGTACACAGATAAGTCTGCATTATGTAAGGGAAAAAAATCAGAAAATTTGTTGTTAGGGGATCTTTGTGAATCTATTCATACTCCAAATTTTCCTAAGGATACTTTGGGACAGAGTGCCAGGAATGTGGCTGGAATAGAGTGCATTTATTCCCGGGGCCTTACATGAATTGTAGAGCAGACTCCATCCTGGGGACTGGCGCAGAAAACCAACTGATACTGTTCAAGCTTATGTTGTTCACAAAACCTAGTCCTCTTTAGAAATGTAAATCTGTGCTTCCTAAAGAGTACTGTATCCTTCTTACAAGAATTCATCTCTCTTAAAAGGTTTCTCATCTGCCTAATTCATAACTATTTATAACCCTGAAAGAATTTTGATTGTTGGGCTTTGGTTGAGCATGGTTGGATATGAATAAAGATAAAATTTGGTCTCCTCACACTAATACTATAAAATAACTGTATAAACAGCATTTACCATTAATAATATATTATATTTAGAAAGCAGATTATATGATATATGTATGGTATATTTCTAGTTGCATGCTTAAAATATTTATGCACAGAGGAAAAAAAACAAGGCCTACACAAACTGTTCAGAGTGTTTTTCTGGGAAGTGGTATTATCAGTGTATTTCACTTTTTGTTGGTTTTTTTTTTCTATATTTTGTAAGTGTTTGATAATAAACATCTATTATTTTGAAAAAAGGAAATTGTTTTAAGATTGGCTCCCAAGAGCTTTCACAATTGAAAAACCTGAGATCCAAGACTGGAATCTGTATGTTAAAAGTCTAGGCTGTGTTGCCTAATATGGTAGCCAGCAGTCTCAAGCAAATTTTAAAAGTATATTTAGGAGAACCTGGGTGGTTCAGTCACTTAAGCCTCCAACTTCGGCTCAGGTCATGATCTCACAGTTCATGAGTTCAAGCCCCGTGCTGGGCTCTGTGCTGACAGCTCAGAGCCTGGAGCCTGCTCAGATTCTGTGTCTCCCTCTCTTTCTGCCCCTCCCCTGCTCATGATCTGTCTCTCTCTCTCTCTCTCTCTCTCTCAAAAATAAACATTTAAAAAATATGAAAATTACATGTAAATTAATTAAAAGCCAACTAATTTATTAACAATTTAATTCTCCAGTTGCACTAGCACATTTTAAGTTTCAACAGCCACATAGTCCTCATCACATAAAGTTCTATTCGACAGTCCTGGTGGAGGCAGGCTACCAAGCTGTGCCCTGAACGCTAAGACAAAAACGAGCCAGTTTTCATGTGTCCGTAGGAGTGGACATATGCCCTTCACCATAGACCCTGAGAGACTCTTCATCACCAGTCCCTTTTATACACCTCACTAGACTGAGGCCAGGTAAGCTCAGGGGTTTTTTCCCATAGCCATTCAGCTAGTTAGTGACAGATGAAGGATGAGAACTCAGGGCTACTAGCTCCTAACACATAGTTCCTGTCAACATGTCACTATTACCATCTTTTCCAGAAAACTAAAGCTTCCCAAACAATACTTCAGTTGAATTCAGCTCAATTTTGTTTCACAGACATTTTTGGATGCTTAAAATGTGATAGGCACCATAATAAGCCTTGAATATACAAAACCAAGTAAGAGATGTGTCTCTACCCCAAAGCATGCCTAAGTGCTAACCCAGAAGTGCATCCGAAGTGGTGTGATAGTACAAATCAGGGACAGGTCTGTTCTTGGGAAATCTAGAAAGGTTTGAGTAGGGTCTGGACCTTTGTGCACCCAAATCCATGCATTAGCACTTCTTCTTTATTATTCTCAATTTTCCCCATCCTCCAGGAGAAAAGAGGCTAGATTCCATTTTTTTTTTAAATCTACTTGATCCCTGACCTAATTTTGCTTTGTTTCTATTTTTGTTCTTTGGTTTAACTTCATGTGGAATACTAAGATACCTTCAACTCTTTCAATATGAACAAATTTTCTTATTTTTAAGCCTGGTTTTATACATGTAAAATAATTTTAAATATTCAAATGAAATTAAATAAAATACTGCTTTGGTATTTAGTCATCCACCCCATTTTTGGACTACATAAAAGCAAATAAAAATTTTGAATGAATGGGGAGCACCTGGGTAGCTTAGTCGGTTAAGCATCTGGCTCTTGACTTCAGGTCAGGTCATGATCTCACAGTTCATGAGTTCGAGCCTCACATGGGGCTCTGTGCTGACAGTGGGGAGCATGCTTGAGATTCTCTCTCACTCTCTCTCTCTCTCTCTCTCTTTCTTTCTGCTCCTCCCCCATTCACTTGTGCACCCTCTCTCTCTCTCTCTCTCTGAAAATAATAAATAAACTTTAAAAATAAATTTTGAATGAATGATTATTTTTCAACCAGTTCTGTTGGAAATGTTTAAACACAGGCTAATGACTTGGAGCTCTGTGTTCTCCTATAAATCATGTTCCTGTGTTTTAACAGATGCAATGCTCTTGGTGGCAGAGCGATTGGAAGGACCATTCAACATTGAGTCTGTCATGGACCCAATAGATGTCAAGATCTCTGAAGCCATTATGAACATGCAAGAAAACAGCATGCAGGTGTCTGCAAAGGTATTTGCATTAATCATGTTTGTACTAATAAGGAAAGTGCAGGAATCTAAAAACGAAGTAACTAGATGTGTCGACTGGGATTATGAATTCTAATACATCGTCAGAGAGCTTGTCCTGGTGAGCTACAAATTTGCTATTGCATTTAAAATGTCCACTAAAATGGCATTGAGAGGGGAAGCAATCTTTTATTCTCAGCTACTCAATCATGAAGTTTCAGAGAGTCCCAGGTATATTGACTAATCCCTCACATTTGTGAGCAATTTGGGGGGAATTTTCTTTTTAATATGTTTGAAATCTCTGCACACCGTCAGCCTGTTCTCTCTCTAGGAACTTCTAATTATATCTTCAGCTGTGCAAACCCAGCAAATGTTCTATATGTTCCGTCATAAATAATTAAACATTTCATCTGACTTCCTGTTTTAAGACTATGGTGTAACCTTCATTAATGACCCTTTAGGGGAAAGTGCTCCTTTGTATGAAGTCAAGCACACGTTAAAAGAAGAAAAGCTCATTTTCATAAATCATATGAGACAGAGCTTCTGGGTTTGCAGCTGCAGAGACCCCAAATGCCAGGTGCCCCATTTTTATTTGTCTCTGCTCAGTTGAAGATAAGCAGGACCTGCATTAAGCCAAATGAAGAAGTTTGCAAAGGGTCTCCAGCCTGTCCCTTCATCGCCCCTTTTCACCCACAATGGCGACTGCACAAAGCCCTTATGTGCTCTTTACTGGTCTCCCTGTCATTAAACACTAACCAAATCTATATCAGTCCTTTGAACCTGGTTGGTGACTGAGTGATTGCGTTTTAATTGAAAGTCGTTCACGGAAAAATAGGTCAGCCAAAGAGATGCATGCTTAGCTTTCTTCGATTTGTAAAATCCTTTGTGAGATTTCAAATATAATCAAGGAGGAAGGGGTGTGTGATGGGGAGAAATTGCAGGGCAGAAAGCCAGCCATGGAATCAG
Source organism: Felis catus (assembly GCF_018350175.1). Taxonomy (NCBI): domain Eukaryota; kingdom Metazoa; phylum Chordata; class Mammalia; order Carnivora; family Felidae; genus Felis; species Felis catus. Next base: position 66,321,160 of record NC_058368.1, read on the forward strand.
ACTAGGTCTCCTTGGATGAGTCTGAATCAAGCCAGATTTGGGCTTTTCAGGGTGAGCTGGTAGGAAGCAGGGTAAGAAAACATCTGGCCTGGGTCCCTTTCTCTCTGTCCTTGAGAGAGGAACAAGCCAAAAGTTGTATAGGCCTAGATCTGGCTTTTAATGAGCTTTGGGGGAGCCCGTGTCAAGGAAGATGCTCCAAATCACCACCGCCTGTTGGGGAAATGGCACGTTCGGGGGCTCCGCAAAAAGCTATTTTCTTTCTTTCCTGGGGAAACAAATCGCAATCATTTATTCCTCTCAAATCTACTGCCCGGACGGGGACTCGTGTTGTTTTGAGAGGTCACTAGCTCAGCAGTGCTTAAGTACCAGAAACTGAGGTTGCTAATATTCAAAACAGCCTTGCAGGAGATGACGTGAGTTGTACCCTGACAGACGTGTCTGCAGTTTGAGACCATCACACTTCTTAGAAGGATTTGCACTGGAGCGTGTGCATTCGTGTTCAAGTTACTCTATTAAAAATTCTTGAAGAGGTCAGATGGACTCTCTTTCTTCCCAGATTGTGGATGAGACATTTTTGTTGAATTTGTCCAACTACATTATAATAGTAGGGCTGTTAATAAGGGATGTGCTTTTAAAAAGACATATTTCTTGGTAAGAAATGTCAAAATCAAGAGTAGAAATAATATAGGGCATGTAAGAGGACACTCACCTTAGAGGATACAGCATAGCGGGTCATAAAATAACAGTACAAAAAATGTCAAAGGGGCTAGAAAAGGTGTATCCGGTAGTCTTGACACAGGGCAAAGAGGAGGGAGTTAAGGAAGGGGAGAGAGGAGAGGTTCTGCAGGAAAAAAGGATGGGAGGCAGGCTACCATCTGGAAGAGGGTTTGAGGAAGGACCAAAGCCAGCCCACACACAGGGGAGAGGTAACAGGTGGTTGGAACTTGGACACATTTAGCAGGAAACACCAATAGGATTTGCTGAAGAGGCGGATATGTTCCTAAAGAGGCTTTATTGCATCAAGAGAATGGAATTTGGAAATAGGTAGTTTCATTTTCCATATAAACCATATCCATGAAATTATGAATGAACTAAAGTCTGAAATCTACATTCTAGCTAAGAACTGGAGGGTTGTCTTTTTCCTATTTCAAAGGCCCCTCAGTCACCCTTGATAGACAGTGACAAGGAATGGAAGTTCTAGATTTCCACACTTTCACCACAGTATTTGCATAACGAGACTTCCTTGCCTTCTGATAAGGCTTTGAGTGAAGCCAGAAGCTATTTCCTAATTGAGGGTAGGGGTGGGGGGTGGACAGACATCCTGAGAGTTGTAAAGCTCACAAATTAAAATGACTTTTTACTCCAGGATATGATTGGCAACTTCTCCTTAGAAAATCATTGACCTTATTACACCAGTGGCTGATAGAAGTCATTCCAGAGCCTCTTTCGGAAAAGCAACAGTATTTATAACTGCTAGATCATATGTGTTGAATGCTTACTGCAAGGGACTGCACTGGGCTTTATATGGTTTATGTTGTGCAGTATTTATAACAATGCTTGTGATGAGATACAACTCCCCCCCTATTTTCCAGATAAGGAAACCAAGGCATAGAAAGGTTAAGTAACTTACAAACCCCTCATGGTGCATGAGGGGTGCATTGAGGGTGGTCTGGTGGCAGAAGCCACTTTGCCAGATCGCTGCGTTACAACGAGGAGGGTGCCTCCAAAGCCAGTCTCACATAAGGGCGGAGTTCAGCAAATCTGTGCTGCATAGACCAAATATTAAGAGAAAGTTAGGAGACTTTCAGTAATACCTTCATGAGAAGCCGAGGAAACAGGATGGCAAAGCCAGAAGGACTCAAGTTATCCGTCTTTCTGTCCGATTCCCTTCAAAACGTACCTTGCACTTCCCACCATGCTGAATTCTCATGAAAGAGTTCTCTTGTCTAACCTCATCACTCATGACTTCCAGCCTTTTCTCGGGTTGTGATAGTGCAAAGTATAAAAGACTACTCTTGTCTCCCTTTTGCTATCTGAAGGCGGAGAGGAACACGCAGCAGTTTCAGATAGGAAATTTCCCTCTCTAATGGTTCTCCTCGTATCTGTAGGAGCCAACAGCTCATGCAGTGGGATTTACCGACCAATGAAAAGATCTGTTCTCACCATGTGTGCTTGTGCTCCAATCTTATCTTAGATCTGTTTTTGCAGATATTATCAGATCCTTTTCCTCTCCTATTTAGCCCACAGCTAAACTGTTATCTGTAAGGGATACTGACATTCCTTTCAAAAAAATACATTGGCTAGGGGCGCCTGGCTGGCTCAATCAGAAGGGCATGCCACTCTGATCTCAGGGTCATGAGATTGAGCCCTACATTGGGTGTGGAGATCACCTAAATAAATAAATAAATAAACTTAAAAAAAAATACATTGGCTATATGAAGTTGTATGATCCAGTTATAATAATTTGGGAATAGCATTATGGCACTTATTTCAAACTCTTGGTTTGTATATTCTTTGTATAATATCATATGTTATATAATATATTACATATATCATTATATGTGTATATATGTGTATATACACATTTAAGTGGTTTTTTTTTTTTTGAGAGAGAGAGAGAGAGAGAGAAAGAGATAGAGAGTGAGCAGGGGAGGGGCAGAGAGAGAGAGGGAGACAGAATCCCAAACAGGTTTCACGATGTCAGCACAGAGCCCAACGTGGGGCTCAAACTCAGGAAACATGAGATCACAACCTGAGCCAAAATCAAGAGTCAGATGCGTAACTGACTGAGCCACCCAGGTGCCCCTGTATATACACAATTTTAAAGACTGGAGACAAACGCGCGTTAAAATTTGGTTGGTTCTTTTTGGGCGAATAATCACCTAGTAACAATGATAATCATCATTGCCACCATTAGTTGAACACCTATTATATTCATTCACCAAATACCCTATCACGTACCAAGCCTGAAGAATGTGGTAGAGGACAAAATAGATCCTCTGCCCTCATGTCAGTCTCTTTCTAGATGCTTTACGTATTTATTTCACATCCTTGCTGCAATCTTGTAGAACATCTATTTCCTGATTTTATAGGTAAAGAGTGTTAAATTTACAGAAATTAAGTAGCCTGCCTAAAGTCATGCAACTACCAAGAGGCGAGCTGGGATTACTACTGCAAATGGTCTGATCCAAAGAAAGAAGACTTTCCCAGTATGCCACTATTTCCTCAGTAAGTGTCTTCCCACCTGGTCTAGACATAATTCAGCCCTGGAGGAAACAGCCTTCGCACGAGAGGGCTATTGCCCAACACGTACCACAGGGAACCTTCTGATGAGAAACACATGCTGTTAGTTCTTCAAGCCCCAACCAACCAAGCTTCTCACATTCACCAATTTAACCATCTTCATCACAGACAGGAAAGCACCCTTATTATTCTACCGCTTCTGTTACCTGCACAAATCAAAGAACTTTGTAGGTTTGTGGAAATTCCCCAAGGGAAGGGAGAACAAACCTTGCTGAGTCCCTGTCTGTGAATTTCAGATGTGTTGATAGTCTCCTCCTAATCCTATCAGGGAAGGTGGAACTGATCTCACTCGATGTAATTTAACTGCATTAGGAATAATTTCAAACCTAATCCAGGAAAAGATTGGTTTGTCAGATATAATCTAAATTAAGAAGGGAGCCATTAAATTCCAATTGAAACCATCCATTCAATTAATACTTATTACAGACGAGGGTAGAACCCATTATGGAAGAGCAGGGTGGCCTTCAGGTACTTAATTTTCTCACGACAACTCTTTCTGAATCTCCGGCACAAATGAAGATTTAAAAAAAACCTAAGAGGACAGAAAAGAGAATATAATAACATCTGCCTCTAGGTAGTGGGTCTTAGTTTCCTCATCTGTGAAATGAAGGGTTCTTTGAAATGTGCTTTTCCAGTTCTGCACAGTTTACAGTGTTGTGAACATTATCTCTTTATCTCTTCACTACTGGTTAGAGTTTCCTTTCTGAGCATCCAGATATTTTTCTTGGGATCTTTTGTTTTTCAAAACATTCAGACACCAATGATATCACATGTGGAAACTATTTTCTTTCAGATATGAAGACACTGTTTAGAATTTAGCTCAAATAAGTATATTTTTATTCCAGTGGTGTTTATATTTACTTTGAGCTTCTAGATTCTGTGTGCACTTCTTAAGGCAGTAAACATGATATTTCTCGTGTTGTGGTTATTTGCGTACTTACCGTCTCCTTCCAAGATTAAAAATTATTTGAAGACAGGAGTTACATCTTATTTGTTACTACATTCTTTAGAGAGTCATCCTATCGCATCATTGTATGCATGGAAACCACATTGTATTTTGCTGAGCTGAATTTGGAATGTGAAAGTATAATGCCACAGAGACTTCAACAATAAAGAATAGAAAACACCTTAAAATGTATTTGAAGTCAGTCTAGTATTCTTTTTTTTTTTTAACGTTTATTTATTTTTGAGACAGATAGAGACAGAGCATGAACGGGGGAGGGTCAGAGAGAAGGAGACACAGAATCTGAAACAGGCTCCAGGCTCTGAGCTGTCAGCACAGAGCCCGACTCGAGGCTCGAACTCACAGACCGTGAAATCATGACCTGAGCCGAAGTCGGCCGCTTAACCGACTGAGCCACCCAGGCGCCCCTAGTATTCTTTAAAATAGCATAAATGTGAAGGGGTACCTGGATGACTCCATCAGTTAAGTGTCCAACTTTGGTTCAGGTCATGATCTCACGGTTTCGTGAGTTCAAGCCCCATGTCAGGCTCTGTGCTGACAGCTCAGAGCCTGGAGCCTGCTTCACACCCTGTGTCTCCCTCTCTCCCTGCCCCTACCCTGCTCGCACTCTGTCTCTCTGTCTCTGTCTCTCTCTAAAAAGTAAACATCAAAAAAAATTTGAATTAAAAAATGAGGATGCTAGTAGTACCTACTCATAGACTTTTTTGAGAGTAAAATGATGTCATCCATGTAAAATGCTTAGCGTGGGATTTATCAAATTGAAACCACTTGTACAAGTTCAATGTTTTAATTGCTGTTATTGAAAACATCTATGATGTGTAAATCCTAAAGAGCATTGATTGGCTCTGTGGTTTTGCCTCCTCCATGATGGCCTGTGAGCTTCTCTTTAACGTCTCAGATTCGAAGAGCAGGATGTGATATATACACCTACTCTGAAAGTCACCTGTGCTCGGTGTTATTTCCAATGGCAGTGAATCTCCTTGAAAGGGACACATATTTTGGCATGGCCTGTGGCATGACATGGCACTGAAGAAATGTCTAATGAACAAAGCCTTCAGGAGGAAGGGGCTCGGGGAGAAGAGTGGGGTGGAGAGAGGCTGTCAGCAGCTTACTCCCTACCTGGTGGTCGCACCAGTGCCGATACAGCAAAAGGTTTTAGAAGAATGTCACTGGCCTTTGCCTAATATCACATTATTCTTACATGAAGGGAATAATTGGCCTGCTGCATTGACAAGTGGCTCAGTTCCTTCTGCCTGATTTCTGAGGAAAAAAGCAAATGGCTATACTATTTATTATAAAGTTCTATTTCTATTTCTTCTTCGGGTTTTTTTTAAATGTTTATTTTTGAGAGAGAAAGAGAGAGAGAGAGAGAGAGAGAGAGAGAGAACACACGCACAAGCAGGAGAGGGGCAGAGACAGAGGGAGATGCAGAATCCAAAGCAGGCTGTCAGCACAGAGCCTGGTGGAGGGCTCGAACTCACAAACCGCGAGATCATGACCTGAGCCAAAGTCAGAAGCTTAACCGACTGAGCCACCCAGGCACCCTGTTCAGTTTTGTTTTTAAAAGAAAAGAGGGAGTCCTCAATGATGTCTCGATTCAGAATATTCAGAAGAGTTTCTCTGGTTTTTCAAAATTTCAAAGTTTATATTCTGCCCGTCAGCTCTTATAATATTTCACCAAGAAACAGTGACCTCCTTGAAACATCTTTTATTCTTTGATTTCTCTATTTCTACACAGAAAACTAGAATCTGTTCTATTCCTGTTTGTGACATCACTGGATAAGAAAGCCAGATTTTTCAGATGCTACATACAAAGAAAAGAAAGGAAGGGGGGAAAAAAGACACCTTTCTTATAAAGTAAAATGAAGGTTCGAGAAAAATGCCTACAATGCATTAAAAGAAACGCATCTCAAGCAAACTAGTTTTAACTTTCCTTCCATGTACAGGGATTAAAAAAAAAAAAAAAAAAAAAAAAACTCCCTCCTTTTGATGATAAAGGAAAACTCCTGATTATCTCTAACCTTTGGAGATTTATCTTAAGATTTTCCTTCACTTTAACTTCAGGGCAAAAGATGAGAAGATTACCTTTAATGAAGCTTACTCAAGAATAGGTGACTGAAACTCAATTCCGTTTTTTAACATTCAGTGCGTTCTTAGAAACAGGGGAAGATACCCTCTCACTCGCCTGAAAGAAAGTCTTCTTCCAACATCCTCCTTAGAAGGGAACTCCTTAGAACTTCGAAGAGAACTCCTTCCTTAGAATCAGGCTTTCCAAGGGCCACGGATGGTCGTGTTGAGGAATTCAGTAGACCCAGTGTGACCCATATACAGTCATCCCCGGCTCTTAGTGTTGCCCCCTACCCAGGGATACACCGTCCTGCTGGCTTCAGAGAGTCAGTGCCCCAGCCATCCTACATGTATGCATAGGAAGGAGCTACCGCTGTGTGTTTACAGTAACTTGTTCTGCCACCAATGTTTGAATTATATGGCTTCCTGTAAGTCTTTCTTCTAACATGTTTTGCAAGTCTCTTTCATTTCACCTCATTATTCCAGAATAGATCTTAAAACACCAGCCTAGATGCCTTACAAAGTGAGAATCAATCATTTCTTTATTAATACACGTGACCTGTTAGCTAGACGAAATGTCTTTAAAACTTGGGGCGCATGGGGGTGGGTGAGAAAAAGAGCTCTTCTGCAGAAAAGTGAGACCTCCTCGGACACAGTGTTCTGACTTTGCTACAGGGACGGGAGTAATTTCCCCCCGAATCTCTCCCAGCCCAGACTGCTCTCCGGATCATGCCTGCTTATCCAAGGGTCAGCCACACATCCCCACCTGCCACCCTCCAAAGCGCTATCCAAAACTGAACTCGTGTCCTCCCAGAAAGCCTCCCTCCCCAGAGATGGTGCCCTCTGCCGCACCTCGTCCTAGACAGAAACGCAACTGACTCCTCAACTTCCCCTTCTCCCTCGCCATCACAGTCGGTCTATGATGGACCCCACTGATCAGTCATTCTAAATCTCTTTTGAATCCATCCACCGTGGCTCCCTTCATTTTATCTCTCCCATGTGGATTATAGCCTCCTAATTTATTCCCTGCCTTTGGTTTGGCCACGCTCTCATCTATTCTCCACAGTCACCGGATGGATTGCTAAAAATGCAGATGTGTTCACATTACTCCCCTGCTCACCAGCTTTCCATGGTTCTCAGGTGCCATTAGACTCAAGGCCAGACGTAGCCCGGCACAATGTTGTCCTTAGCCTGTCTCCCCAGGCCACCACTCACCACTGTCTCCACCTGGAATTATTGAAGCAAATGTTTATTGAGCATTGATTATCTTCCGAGCACGTACTAGATGCTATGGAGGTGGTAGTGGATAAGACCAACCGAGTCTGATTCCTACTAGACGTTTTAACATAGGAAGTAAGAGAACCTCTGTATGTGCCACACATACAAGATGGCCCTGGCTTTGTTGTTCCGAAGAACCATCCTCTGTCACCTCCATGCTTTTGCACAAGCTGTCCTCTCATCCTGGAACATCCTGTCCTCTCCACCCCGAACACCAAATATGCACCATCTTCCAGTATTTCTGGCACATTCCAACTATTTCTTTACTTCCTGGGTAAGATTCAGTGATATACTGGCAAATGCTTGCACAACCAGCTCTCAATGCAGTAACCATGCAGTTAACCATGTAAATGAAGTTATTAACTATGCAGTTAGTTACTAAGCATGTAGTGTTTGCCAATTTCTGTTGTGTAAATATTCCCACCGTGGTGATTTCATGCTACCAACGTGATGTCACTGAACACAGAGTAGCTCACCACAAGGTAACATTTCCCCCCTTTAGTGATACAATTGGCATAAATAACCTCAAAGGCATAAGTAATAGTAAGTAATTAGGAAGTAATGAGTTTTGAGTATATATTACCTTTGTTTTCAATATAACGTATACAAATTTCTTTAAGTTTCTACAGTCTAGCTTTTAATAATCACTGTTTAATGACTGGCTTGCAGAATTCCTGAAAATTTAACAAGTGGTCTTGTGAGCCCATAAGAGCCAGTTCGAACACAGCACTGCTATTCTAGAAATCCTTCTCTGACCCTCCATTCTGGTTAGTTGCCCCTTGTGGGTGCCCCCATTGCATTTATCATGATGTAATTGTCCAGTTTCTTGTCGGAACCTTCATGAGAGCAGGGGCATGTCCAGGTGGCACCTACGTCTGGCCATAGTGACACTCAATGAATATTGTTTGTGTGATGGGTTGAATGGATGATACAGAGCCAGGCTGATGAAATCTACACATCTATGTAAATTCAGCAAAATGATCTTAAAACTCATAAACAAAGGGCATATAAAATAATCATTTAGCCAGGCCAAGAAGGTTAAGGTCTCTTCGTCTCCACTCTCAAAATACGCTTTGTTCAGTTCCTTGTAATTCTTCCCTACTAACCATTTGGGAGAAGATGTTAAGGTGTTCTGCTCTTTAAGGAAGGCAAACGCTTCAAGGGAAAAAAATCATCTTCTCAAGCAAATGGAACGAATTTGCTTTTATTGAAGAAACAATTTTAAGACGTATGCAAAACATCTGACAGATATTCTGGAACCAAGCTGCATAAGCATTGGGAGTAAATTTTTAAAACCTTAAAACTGACATGGTAGCTGGCTTTTGAAAATTGAAGCCAGTGAAAAGCAGCCAAAGCTGAAACTGATGAGTTGACTTGATTCAATATAACCCGAAATTCTCTTCACGGAGTCCTGAGCCTGCCCAGGGACCCATGTGGAGTTTGCCAGACAACTTGGCCAAGGGATCATTGTAATCAGTCTTTAGGGGGAAAAAAGCATGAGTCAGGGAGCAAAGAAAAAGAGAGGAAGAGAGAGGGGAAGGAAGAGAGAGAAGGAGGGGTGGGTGAAAGAACACAAGAAAAGAGCAGATTGTTCTGAGACATTAGGATGAAAACATGTTTTCTTAAAAAAATCAATCCATAAAGAGAGCTGGCAAACTAATAAAACAAAAGAAAAAGAAAAAGCCTTGATATTTAAAATGTTTGTGTAATGAGCACAGTAATTTTATATATCAAAAGAAAGAAGTCGTTATTAAAAGTTTTCGGTTTATATTCAGGAAAAGTCTTCGTGGGATATTAGCAGAATGCAAAAAACATTGTGAAATGAGGCTCTAGGATGTCAGTTTAATCTTGTGTCATGGTGATGATATGGCTTTTCTGGCTATGACTCTTAATAAACTGGGGTTTAAAAAAACATTTCAACTTATTCACATCTATTTACTAATGATAGGTGGACAACTCCTGCATGCCCATTTCTGTCTCCAGATTACACTTCTTTGAAAAAGGACCCCAACTCTGTGCTGACCCTAGACAGTCAAGGACAGGGAGACCCTTCAACTGCAGCCACGGGCAAGTGGCAATGCTCAGAAAGGAATGCTTTGCAAACAGCCTGATTTGCCTTCCACTTTGCTACAAGCAACAGCCATTGCTTGAGACCTGAGCCCAGTTTCCTCTAGAACCTGTGTCTCTTAACTCACCCACCATTAATCAGAGAGCCAAGCCTGACTATTATATACACAGGGTCTTAAGCTCTCTAATTGGCTTTCCAAGCACAGTGGGTAGCTGTTATCAAGCGATCAAGGAACAGGGTTTTTTTTTTTTTTGTTTTATTTATCAGTTTAAACAAAGTTGTTGATTTGGTTTTGCTTTAAGTTGGCACAGTAAACGGAATAAGGGAAATAACAAATGAGTTTTTTACACAGACCCATGATTCATTGTTTTTCCTGAAGTCCAAAGAAAGAATTGTTAGGCTGATTCTGGAGAGATAATGATTCTTTGTGATAAAGTATATAAAATACATAGCACAGGGTCTGGCCCATCATGGACATTCAGTAAGTGAAAGCTCTCTTTTCCTTTCCAGTCTTGTCTTACAGAAATCTGTCGCTAATTGCCTTCTATAAATGTTTGCAAAAGGGTGAAATTATAACTAAAAATTTTATTTATCCATAAGCTTTCATTCCCAGGGTTTTTTGTTGTTGTTGTTGTTGTTGTTGTTGTTGTTGTTGTTTGGGGGTTTTTTTTGTTTTTTTTGTTTTTGTTTTTTTAAGAAAAGCATGTACTGTGGGGCTCCTGGGTGGCTCATTCATTTAAGCATCTGACTCTTGGTTTCAGCTTAGGTCATGATCTCACAGTTCATGGATTCAAGCCCCACAATGGGCTCTTCTCTGACAGTCTGAGGCCTGTTTGGGATTCTCTCTCTCCCTGTCTCTCTGCCCTTCCCCTGCTCATGCTCTCTCTTTCTCAAAATAAATAAACTAAAAAAAAAACAAAAAAACAAAAAAAAACACATACTGTGTGCTAGGAACTCTTGCAGATTCTGGGATTCAGCAATGAACAAAATATTTAAGATCCAATTCTTCATGAAAGATTACCCATGCATCACTCTGCATAATCCATAGATTTGATTTGTTATCCATTATTGTGCTATTTAATTGCTAAAATATTACTTCAATAATATACCTTTCTATGCCTCATATTTTTAGTGTCTTTTCAAAGCATCATATCATTCTGTCTTCCCAGCAGCCATGAGAATGGGGGAGAATATGTTACTCCAAGGTCATACAGGTTTAAGGAGAAAGTCTAGACTCTCGTTCATGGCCTTTCTCTTAGGCCACAGCTGTCTCTCATGAAAACAATGAGACATACTTGGACAAAACATATGTAAAGCCCATGCAGATATGATAGCTTCTGTTTCCTTGGGAACGACTGGGATAGATTTGAATTCCCCAAGTGGTCATCTAACAAACAGTTCACTCATCAACACTGTAATTTAAATTAGAATCTCGTAAGTAAATAAAACATTACTTACTCTCAAAACACCAAGTCCAAATAAATCTAGGTAGCATTAACTGCCACCCATATTAATATGAAAGATTAGAGTTCTGTCTGCAAATTTTCAGAACGATATATGGGAATAGCAACATCCCACCACAATAAGAACCCACTGAGCAGAAACTGAGAAGATAGAATTTTTTTAAAAACATAGGAGCCGAGACAGGATTGATCGGCAGCCGCTGCTTATCAGGTCACCAGTAATGACTTTTGTGGATGTATAATCAACCTGCAGAAGACAAAGAGATATAGGTATAAAGCTACGGGTGCTTCTGGAAAAGTGCATACCATGTTGTTTTATTTTAAGGGAAATATGTTAAGACGCTGAGATGTCCTTAAGGGAAAACAGCTTATATTTTAAAACCTAAGACACGGCACTCAAACCTGTTATCACCACACCTTCCTCTCTTTCTCACCTCTCGGAAACAATAAAATGTCTCTTCTTTCAGAACTTTGTAGCTTTAACGTCAGCGTCTTTAATCTCAGAACGCCAGCATACTTCTGAGACATTATTTTAGTAATCTTCTTAAGAGAGAGAATTCATAAGGCAGATATGTTCCCCAAACCCACAGGTTTTGCAAGCCCACTAAGCACAAAGGAAAATTCTGTTGTACATTTGTGGTACCTGTCTACACTGGGACTGCCAGCTACTTTTCCAAATTACAGCGGTCCCCCTTATCCATGGTTTTGCTTTCCATGGTTTCAGTTTTTCAGTTACCTGCACTCAAATGTGATCCCAAAGCTGATGACCTTCCTTCTGACCTACCTTCCTCTGTTAGAAGGCCACCACCAGTCTAACACCATGTCACAGCGTCTGCGTCACTCATCCCACTTCATCTCTTGTAGGCATTTTATCCTCTCACCTCATCACAGGAAGAAGAGTGATACAGTAACAGTAAGATATTTTAAGGGGGGGTTCCATGTTCACATAACTTTTATGATGGTCTTTCGTTACAATTGTTCAATTTTATCGTCTCTTATTGTTGTTTATCTCTTACTGTGCCTAATTTATAAATTAAACTTTATCATAAGTACATACATATAGGGAAAAATGTATATATAAGATTTGATTCTATTTATGGTTTCAGGCATTCACTAGAGGTCTTGGAACATATCCCCCATGGACTGTATCTAATTATCTATTACAGCATCCCTTGGAGGAAGACAGGCAGATGATACTGATTCTGTTTCTTCAAGGATTAAAGCTTATGATTTGTTCCACAAATGTGGCTTACCTACAACTGTGCTCTCTAGAAACTTCTCTTCTGTTGTAAAGAAAAAACCGTTAGTGACTTAAAACAGTATTTCTTCCCTTGAATTAAAGGTAGTGGGGGGGAGGCACCTGGGTGGCTCAGTCAGTTAAGCATCTAACTCTTGATTTTGGCTCAGGTCACGATCTCACGGATTGTGAGATCAAACTCTGCGCTCTTAGCTCAGAGCCTGCTTGGGATTCTCTTCCCTCCTTCTCTGCACCTCCCCCATGTTCTCTCTTTCTCTCAAAATAAATAAATAAACTGTGAAAAGATAAAAAGGCAGCAAGGGGTGCAGGCATTGTTGGCGGGAATGTAAATTGGTGAAGCCTCTATAGACAATACAGAAGTTTCTTAAAAAATTAAAAGTAGAACTACCATGCAGTCCAAGAATTTCCCTTCTGGACATTTATACAAAGAAAATAAAGACACCAATTTGAAAAAATATACATACCCCTATGTTCATCACAGCACAATAGCTGAGATATGGAAGCAACCCAACTGTTCCTCAAGAGAAGAATGGATAAAGAAGTTGAGTGATGGAATATTACTCAGCCATTAAAAAGAATGAGATCTTGCACTTGCCACAACACGGATGGCCCCAGAGGGATTATGCTAAGTGAAATAAGTCAGACAGAGAAAGACAAATACAACCATATTATTTCACTTATACGTGCAATCTAAAAAACCAAAGAAGACAAAACAGAGGCTGATAGAAAGAAGAAATACAGTTGCTAGAAGGGAGGAGAGTGTAATAGGGGAAGAGGCTTGAGATGTGCAGACTACCAGTTATAAAATAAATAAGTCACAGGGTTGTAAAAGACAGCACAGGGAATATAGTCAATAATATTGTAATAATTTTCTATAGTGACAGATGGTAACTAGAACTATTGAGGTGATCATTTTGTAATGTATAAAAATATCGATTCACTATGTTATATACCTGAAAGGAATATAATATTGTATGCAAATAAAATTCAACTTTAAAAACTTGTTTCATCTAAAAGGAAAAAGAAAAAAGAAAAAAAAACGTAGTGGAGGTGGAATGGAGTCACAAACACCTCTAAATAGATGCATCTAATCTAAGTGTTACATCTGAATCACTTCTCTGGGTTGGTTAGAACACCCTTCACAGCATATCCTGGGGTGTGTTCCCTAGAACACCCATCTTGTGAGAATCTCCTGTGCCCTCTGAGGAGCCAGAGGCCAAATAATTTGGGAAACACTGCAAGTGACCTCCTCTCTTTTGATGAGTCAGAACACGCAATCACATGGCAAAGGTCTACTATGTACCTAAGTACCTAATTTAACTTTGACACATGGAATTTACTGCATATGTAACAACTGTTAACAACCCTTGGAAGTGATGTTTTGTGGAAAACATTTAAGAAACATCAGCCCAGACATTTTTTCCCCCTCAAATCTACTGACTCAAAAAACAAAACTTCTAGAAAGAAACCGATTGTAGAATAACATAATTAGCTAATTAATTGTCAAGCACTAACTTTTCCAAACACCGTCTTCTAGTTTCCTGCCTTATGTATTGCATTTTATCATCGCGGCCTATCTATATGGTGAATAATAGTATTATTCCCGTCTGACAGAGTAGGAGACTCAAGTTCAGGGAGGACCCTGAATGTTGGCATGGCACTGGGCTGTCCTCAGCCCTACCTGCCACCTGGCTACATGCTTGCCCTTGGTGAGTGCAACAAGGCTTTAAATTTCGCCTTAGGCTGATGATCCAAATCTACACCTCTGCCCTGACCACTCCTCTGAATCGAATTCTCATGTAACCTAACCTCATTTAGCCTCTCACTTAACTGACTCACATTATTCTCCTCTTTCTTCCCTTATTCCAAATGTAATATACTGGGGTACTCAGACCACCAGGTAAAAGGCTTATTGGTCCTTTATAATGACGTAGCCTTGGGCCTCGTGAGCCACACAACTTTGTCTAACTAGACCGCTGCTATCGCAAGCTCAGAAAATTGTCTGAGACGGTACAAATGTCCCGCACAAGACCTCCTTTTGTCAACCATCCCATGAACCCCATGTTTGAGAAACATGTTGTCTCACTAACAGGTTGCATGGGTCAGAAACAGAATCACTGATTTTCACCATATTGTTCATCTCAGTAACATGATGGATATATGTTGTTTAAGATATAATCGCTGCATTGAGAATCAGGCAGGGGATTTTAATCACTCCCGAGCAGTGACAGGGTGAATGGGTGCTCTGGTCTCCTTTGCAACTGTTCCTTTCCGGTTTCTTGAAATTCCGAAAACCAGCCCTTGACCCCTGGGCATGGCCCCTCTACGTGGAAGGGTCTCTTTCTGGCATTTCCTTTTTTCCTAAGGGTAAAATAGAATCTGTGTTGAAGGACCTTCAAGATTCATATCGTGACATATTGCAATGGATTTTTCTGTAGGTCTCCAGCTGATGACGGGGTGAGATGTGGCTTCTGTCATAATTACAAGTCAGTATTTTCTTCAGTTTGGGTCCTAGTCTCAGCAATTTCTGCACTGAAGCCACCTTAAAAATAGAAATAGCAAAAAGCTACTGGGCTATGTTGACTTACTCATGTTCTGTGATTATAATTAACACTCTCAAAAAAAAAATCAAACAAGTGGTAAGGTTTTCTGTTATGATGAAATATCTCCCCTGGGGCCCTAATATTCTGTCAGGGCATTTCTTGCTCCTTTGATTTAATTTAAACCAGTGAGCCAGATTTTTCCCAAAGGGCAAATTAAGAAGGTCTGTTAACTCTTTCAGTGCCCTGCTTCAAGAAATTCCAGCAAGGCCATTAGCCATTTTGCCCTAGGCTTTACACTTTCTAAAAGTCAGCTGTCATATTCAAAGGGATCCAGAATAGCACACTCAACAAAACCCTGGAGCTTTGGAAATGTTAATACCCTCCATCAGCAATGACCTTGCCACTGGGAAGTGATTGAGGCACTAGGGAGAAAAGGGCCCACTATCTTTATCACATGAGTTTACACCATCAACTTCAGAAATTGTGTGAGAGAAGAATAATCAATAGTGTGTTAAGACCAGTCTGGAAGAATGGCAAGACAAAGTGCGTCCACTCTGCAAAATGCTGAGCCGAAGGAGAACTTTTGAATACAACAGAAGAGGAATTAGCTGTAGTGGTGGAACTGAATGAATTGTGCCTGGAGATGGGATTTGTCATTGGGAGTGGCACTGGAGAGCTGCGTACTTCAGTAGAATCCCATAGTATGCTTGATGAAAAATGCTTATTTTAGAGTTAACGCAGAATCAAGTAACAAAACCGAAAGGAATACGTTCTAAACATACCCGGGCAGGTTAAGAATTAGCTGACGTAGAGATAGTCCCAGAAAGCTGGCCCAAATAAGTATCTAGAAGTAGAATCACCTCCTGTGTAAAAATGGAAGAAAAGTGAAGGTAAACTTCATCAGAACTTCCTGAAAATGTTGCTATAGTTTCTGTAATTCTAGTGAAGGGATCATCTGATAACCAGCAGATAGTACCCAGCTTCTAAAAACAGCCAAAAAGAAGCGTCCTCACCCCACTGTGAGTGAAATCACTGTGGGAAAGAGCCGGCTGCTCGGTCCCTAAGATCATTACAATGAAATGTTTGATTTCCCACAGCAAACCTAATTGTGACACGAACAGCTGTCAACAACAAAATTAGAGAGAACTATCATTACAGGGATTTCACCACATGGGCTTGTCCTATTTCCACACCATTGCTCCAGAGAGAGTTTTCAAAGAACTCTTCCAGTAGAGGTTTTCATTATTCAGAGGGGAGTCACTCAACGTTATTTGGCCTTATATGCTCTACAGGAAATACACTTGTCACCATAACAGGAATCCCAAACGGATATTTACTGAATGCCAAATGCAAGTACGTGAAAATGTCTCGGACGCAATTCATTCAATCCTGAAACCATCCTGTGATGTAACGATTATAATTCCTTTTTTTTTAATACGGTCAGTGTTTGTTATTTGTGGTATTTATGTTTCAGAAAGTTGCTACAAATATTGAATTAGCAAATACTGAACTGATGGAGACACAGGGCTAGGCACCTGCAGGCTTTTAGTCACCTTTTGGTCAACCAACCAATACATAACCTTATTTAAGTTTATATTTATTTATACTATAACTCCTGCCTGAACAAAGTTTATCTAAGACACATACTTTCTCCATTTGGCACGTCACAGCCCCTTGTGCTCAGGACACTAAACCCTAAGCTTGGGGGGCATTTTAAACAGGGAAGTTGCCAAGTAAAAGCACAAAAATGTGAAAAACGTGGCACTAAATAGGCCACAGAAACGACACTTGTTTTCAGCATGAGAGCTCAGCCGAGAAGGCAGAGTGTCACCTTCTTCGGCCTCATCTGGGTACATGCATATAGGGCCACTCTGCCCATGTCTGCAGAAGCACATGACTATTGAATTTGGACTTACACAGTAATTTTGCGAGTAGGCAAATTCACAAATAGAAAATCGGTAAATAATGAGGATTGACTGTATATATTGAAAATAAGAGTCAGGCCACCCCATATCTGTCTAGTCAATTCTTTCTGTTGTATTAGTGGTTGTAGTTGTTTAAGTTTAGAGATACATTGCATGCTTCTACACCAAGATCTTAGAAAGAATCTCATTGTGTAACTTCCTTGACCTTTCCAATGGTTCTTCCAGGTCTTTCAGGGATGTGGCCAACCCAAACCTGCTCCAGCCCTCAGATCTGCTCGCTCGGCTCCTGAAAATTTTAATACAAGGTTCAGACCTTACAATCCCGAGGAGAGGCCAACGACTGCTGCAGGCACAAGCTTGGACCGGCTGGTGAGTTCTCTGGGATTGATGGCCATGGTGGGCACTTCCTGTTACCAGGGTTATTCTTCAGAAGACGTGATGGGACTCTGAAAAAGTTGGTTGTAAAAATCATCTCATTCTTGTATCTGCTCCTGGTCTTAATTAGAATATTGAAAAATAATGAGATCTTCCCTTTAGGTCATGAATTAGATTATTTAAGGCATCTTATCACTATTAATCCACTCATGCAGTGGCCAAATTTTCAACTTCATATTTCTTCTGCAATATTAATCTGAAGACTAAGTTACTATATCTTCCAGAGATATAATTACAATAGTGCATTTCTTATTCCTCTGCTTCTGTTATTTATTCAGTTATGAAACAGTGTGATTTTACTATGCATTCTCGTGTATAAAGTTTTCTGTTTGAAAGACCTTGCCAAGAGACCCCGAGTCAATGTTACTACCATTTTCTCTTTATTGTGTGTCTTTAAAAAGTTGGAATCCTTAGAAACAATCACTCTTTGATCCACTTAAATGTGTGTCAGGGGACCGAAAGATATCTACCAGCAAAGCAATTTACTTGGAGAATACAACCATGAGCATAGTAAACACAATTTTTAATGTGTTTTAAAAATCAAGTTTTGTTGTAAAAAATTAAAAGCTCATAATTTCAAAGAAATCCACCCAATTATTTTCAATGTAATTTATAGCACCATGAACAATTTATATACCTGTAATTTTTAGTGTTGTTAATGTTATTTTGCCAATTATCTTGATGTAAAACTAACAGATAAAAACCCTAAGGTCATAAAATACTTGAACCACATCTGATTATGTCATATAAACTCAGATCTCAAGGGATTTCTGGTTATGAAAATACTTTTATTAGTCACTGTTAGAAATTACTTTATCATTTTAGTTAATATCCTTCTACAGTGTAGAACTCCTAAGATTAAATTGGTTGAGTTTGGCCTCCAAGTAAATGCATCTCAGCATCTCTGTCTATAAAAATCATATGTACTTACAACATAAAGCCCTAGTCACAAAACGCCAAAGTGAAGGGGCAAGTGAAGTGAGTAGCCGCTGAATTACGTTATAAATTTATTACTGTTTGTTAGCAAATAAAACCCCTCCTAAAATTACTCACCTTTCTTCTTTTAAACAACCAGTTAGATTCCCCTGAACAACTAGCCAATTGTTTTAAAGACATGATGGTTACCGTTAGATTCCATTTTCGAGTTTTCACGTTACAAACTTCCGTATGTTAGGATCCTTTTAACCAAAGCACAAATGGTGAGTACGGATTTGAATTCTCTTTCTTTTTTTTTCTTTTTTTTTTTTTCCATTTTAGTTGGCTCTAACTTAGTTATTGGAGTAATTCAAGCTTTTTGGAATTTTCATAAACTCTCATTTAAGAACTGGGGCACAGGTTAAGATGAATAAGTTCTAGCGATCTACTGCACAACATCGCACCCACAGATAACAATTCTGTGTTGTGCACTTAAAAATCTGTTAAGAGGGTACCCCTCACGTTAAGTGTTCTTAGCACAATAAGGTAAAATTTAAAAACAATTTGGGAACATTATGCACTTAGTTAAATTTGCATGGAATTGGATCCATACAATGATATCTATGAGTACTAAGTAATGTTTTTCCCGTTGAAACAGAAGCACAGTTTTCTCTCCTCTCCAAGAGAAATAAACACACACAAAACAAACACACACTCAAACAGGGGAAGTAGAGCAAGAAAAACATTTTTCTCGAGACAGCAGTATGCGTGCAATGTAGTACAGCCTAAATAAAGCGTCCGTGCCTTGCGACGTTCACATGATGTTTCACATCTGATAGAAAATAAAACTGGAATTTGAACCCTTTATAAAGGAAATTCATTGATGACCATCAAAATGCCCCAAATGTAAATGTCTTAAAGAGTATTGTCAAATAGCAAGCTGTTTCATGCACCCCCCAAAAATGTATTTTAATCAATTTTTTTCTGAAAAGAACTCATAATGGTGAATCGTATGAACATGAGTAAAAACCAAGGACCAGACAGACTGCATAAGGACCAAATTCAGTGCATAGGAATTCAAATCAATAAATCGGTTTTATTCTAAAATGTTCTCTGACAGCACATGCTTAGCTCCTCATAGGTGTGACTTTAGGCTCTGTAAGGGAGAATGGCAGGTTTATAAATGTTTTATTGAGTTAAATTCCCAAATTCTAAGAATTAACAATTTGTAATTCACAGCCAGCCATTAACCAACCTGGAGCTACATCCCAGTCCCTGAGGGCAACGGGCTGTTTCCACATCAAAAGGAACTATACAGGGTTATTCTTGAGAAATACAAAGGAGGCCCAAAGCTAACATCGGAACTTTCCTTTGCAGCCCTTGGCGCCCCCAAGGCTTTCTTCCCTTTGAGGGTTCAGTGTATTTCTGAATAGTGGATAGGTAAACCGGTTACCTTAGATGGACTGGTTGTATGACAACTTATATGTCAACAGTCAGACAAAATCTTCTCCAAGATACAAGCACTGGTGAACTCTCTTGATGGGTCTGCCATATATTATAGCCTATTTTGACTGTTTATAAACAAGTCTCATGTCATCTACTCCTGTTTTAATTTTCTCCTGAAAAGATGTTTTCTGAATATTTATAAGAAGCATGTGTCCCAGAAAAGAAGGATAATTGGAAAAGACTTCCCTTAATTTCTCTAAGTGTTTCAGCAAAGAAAATGCTTCGAGGACAGCATCAAAAGAATATTCCAGTCACCCCCCTGCTTTTGCCGGAGTGAAAATAACTGTAAAGCTCTTGGAGATTTGCTTCTTACTAGCACTTAAAATGAGTACCTCTGTTAATTAACTTTGGGATCTTTTGGTACATGTTCTTATATCAGTTATGATAAAGCAATTTTTTTATGTGAACTGGCAATTATGGGGTTTATTTTAGAAATAAAGCTCCTAACCCCAACCTGGGCAAGCTGTTGCTAGAATTTATATAAAATAATTAAAACAAAACTCTGTCTCAAAAATCCATCAGTTCCATCATTTAACCTCCATTAGATTTGTAGGGAACTTGTAAACTCTTTTATATCACTAGGACACATTTCCCTTTGTTCCTCTAAAGTTATATGGGCATAAAAGTCAGTCTAGGTAGTCAGTGACTTTCAGACATACTACCCTCAAGTTATTTTTATTATCCAATAAGGAATGAATGCGTTTGTATAAATTCAGCTGCTGATGGAAAACTGACTCATGAAAGACAATCACATTCCTTCCTGCCAACAGCCAGGATTTGATGAAGATACAAATGCCATCAGCTAATTTGGTTAAGAGATTGGTCGCATGGTCACATGTGTTTCCTGTTACCAGTCCCCACCCTAGTGTCTCTCTATCCCGACCTCCTGTTACTGATTTTCAATTAAGTAGGCCAGAGGTGGTTATTTGCAAAAGATTGGTTTTCTTCCTTTTTTTTCTTAAATTTACACTTCATGAATTCTCTGACATAATTTGACGTGAAACTATAAATGTTTTTAAAGAAACTTCCACTGGAATGTCACTGGGGGTACAGATTATAAAAATGCATCAACCAAAAGCGGTCAAGTTTGTAGATCTGAGAATACAGAGATACTTCAGAGTATCGTCTGTGAAAGACAATTAATTGTACAGTGCAGAAAATCGAGCACAACGTGCTCTGTAGCTCCTGGACACGCAGGGCAGGGAGTGTCTGTCATGCACTCCAGCTAATGCATCAGAGCAAAATATACTTTAAATCGTGTGTCTTAGAGGAATATATTTTATAAAAGTAGATTTAAAAGGAAAAAAAAAAAACAGACGTGGAAGTTAATCCATCAAGTTGGCGATGGTTTAGAAAAATGAACCTCCAGTAAGTATTCAACATCGCACTGTGTGTACAGGCCTCTCAGATATTCTTCTGGTCATTCTGTGGGAGTTTGGAGGGGGGGGGGGCGGGGTGGTGGAATACCAGCCTACAAAGTGAAACGTTGTACCTATGCTGTGCTATTATGTATAGAATAATCTCTCTTTCTTTTTCCTTTAAATTTGTTTTCCTCTTGCTTCCCAGAGGATTGTGTGGAGGACAATGCAACATAGTGTAAGCTTTGGTCTTCTTTTTTCTTACACTCATCCTCATTTGTCTTTGTATGGTCATTCCAGAGAGCTCTTGAGAAATTCCTCCTCCTCTTCCCCTTTCCAAATTGTCTGGAGTGTGTTGAACACTGCACATGACCCGCGGGTTTAGCCGCTTTCCTCTCTGCCTGGTATTTATGGTGAATAACCATTTTGGTATTCTCTCCCAATGGCAAGGTTTTCAATCTTAGCTTTGTGTTCGACTAACTCGTTTGGTGGCTGATTTAAATTCTATCCCAATGTTCAGACTATGTGTAGTCTGCCTGAAAAACTAGCTCTTCCCTGATAGAATATATTGGCTTTTTTCTTCTTGTGCTGAGCGAATAATTACCTCGCTGATAATAACAACAAACCAACATCAGCTCTCATGCATAAGGAGCTAATTTTTCCATCGGCGAACACAGAGAACTTAGGGGGTTAAGAAATAGTTTGTGGTGTAGGTTGTTTACTCTTTTTTTTCCTTCCTTCTTGAAGTTACTGATGTCTCTTAGAGCATCGGAACGCTGGATATTTTTTACTACAAAGTGGTTTTTGTTGGGGCTGAGGACAGCACACCCAGGTTATCTTACCTGACTTTCTATATTAACCATAATAATCAGATAGTTAAGTTCTCTAATCTGGTTTTCATACTAGCATCCCATACTGATAATACCTTTTAATAAAGTGCTGAACCCTGTGTAGCATTGTGGACCCAGGAGTGAAAAGGACCGTCCCCTGATGGGCACATGTTTATCCATGCAGCACGCCTATGACATCGTGGTGCTCCCTGCCTGCCTGGCCTTCAATTCAGGCCTGAATTGCTCTGTTAAAATTCATTTCTTTAAAAGGAAATTGTCCCCTGAGTAGTATTCCCATTTGTCATCACAAACTGAGCCCAGGGCAGTTGGAATGAGAAAAAGAAAGTTAGGAGGTAAATCTGGAACAGGACCACTCTGGAAGAGGAGACCTTAAAGAAGGAACAGTGAAGACAGATGGCTTAAGGCCTCCTGATGTTAAATGGAGAGTGAGGGGAGAAAACATCATGGGTAGGACAGGTCAGGGTTTTATTAGTTTGGCTCATTTGATAAAATTAGGGTAGCTCCAGCTCGGATGGTATGTGCCTACCTTTCCCAGCACATTCTCCTCATCGCTCCAGGTTTTCCAACCCATCTGATCTCCTTATCTGATGGTTAGCAGGGGCCTTGTGGCTTTCCCCCAAAGGGAATGACTTCCTCCAACATATTGGAAGGAAGGTAAATCATACTATCATCCTCCACCCCCACCCAGTCTGCAGGACTTCCCTGCTGGCATCCCATAATCTCCTGTAACTGAACCAAAAAAAAAAAAAAATCAGATATCCATTATTGTATATGATTCTTTCAAAAATACAGTGCTACTTTTGAAATTCACCTGTTTGCTATTGGTGCTAAATATGATTTATTGACATTATTACATATAGATTTAAGAACTTATAAAATATCACGATATGTATGCACTTTATTTTGTTATTCTGAAACAAAATGGACAAAGCGACTCACTTCCTGGTATCATTCTGCCTGATGGTTAATACCAGTTTCAGAGTCAAATGCTGGTCATAAAAATGCTCTTCTACACCTCTTCGGGGCCATTTTGGTGTGATTTAGGATGCCTTGGTTGCAGGGATTCGGGGAAACTGTCTGTTGTTCATTTTAAATTGCCATGGCATTTCATTGTCACCTCAAAGGATTCTGCATCCGGCTAAATCCACTATTTTGCATTTCAAAAGGATGTCAGGCTGTATTTAAGAAACTACTTTATTATCTAGAGCTTCAGCCACTGTCTTTAGGTGAAACTGATATTTCCCACCTTCCACCCAGACACACACACACACACACGCACACACACACACACACATCCCTACCTCAGTCTTTGCTTGGCCTGGGCAGGAAAAAGTAAAACCTCAGTAGCAACAGTAAACCAGATTCTCCACTTTAATTAGTTTTCTAAAGATAAATGGGTCAAGGCCAGACTGGCTTTCAGCCTCTGTGGCCGCTGAATAAATTATGCCCCGTTCACCCCAGCCAACAAATGGCTGCCGCTCAATCCACTTCAGATTGTGAACTGCCCAGTCTTGCCTGAACCTGCTTTGTCTTGTTTACTGCAAAACCCCACTGAGACACCCCAGTTTCATTTTCAGTGAACCCTTGGTAATAATAGCAGCAAAATACAGTGAACTTTCAAAGCAGGGAGAAAATACAAAACAGTAAAACCAAGCCACCCAACTTATTCGGCCTTTTGGTTTCTGCCCTTCCCTGGGCAACATCAGCAGCGTGTGGTAGCTGGGAGAGCCGCCTGGCACAGGCTTCTTTCCACTTAGGAGGCTTGTGGTTGATGAGGCCCAAGTAGGGAACAGCGAAAGACAAACATGTAGAACGATGGGTTGTCTGCAGGATATTCTGCTTATTCCATGGGCTTGGAGGATGCACAAAATGGAATTCAGTGGTGTGCACCATTGGGACCCTGGATGGAATGCCATTGTCAGCTCACACCCAGTGGACAGTATACCTTGAGAAGCTATTCTTTCAGGAATGTGGAAGGACAGTGAACTGGGAAAGTGTAGATGGACCTCGCTTTAAGCTCAGGCAAGGCTATGGTCAGTTGCGTTGGGTTGTATGCCTTGGGGAGAAAGAAAAGGAATCACCCCACTGGCTACGTTATTCCCTGGGAGAAACCGAAGCCCATTCCGTCCCCACTGCCTTACGACACATTCCGAGAATCATGACTCTCAATGAAATAAAGTCATGCTACAATTTTAAAGGGGGTATTTTTTGCACCGTTCAGGTGTAAGTAATCTGAAATCATGTTAGGGGAATTCTACCAACAAAACCACTTTCAACTCTAAGTTACACTGTCCTTCGTCCTCAGAAACATTTAAGCTAGAGCTTTGCTGACCTCTGACTGTGTCCTAAAAATGAAATGTTATACTTTCAGACAACAAGTATGGCTGTACAGATTTTCTGTCTATTTGATGGTATGTTGATATGCTTATTTTCCCCTGAGACATAAACATCTCTTTCAGCATTCCTAGATTTCAGCTAACCTCAAATTGATTCATTCTTTATGCATCGGTCAATCCACAATGTATGTACTGAGGTCTCCACTGCATGGCACTTAGTAACACTAACTCCCATATACAGTCTATATCACAGTGTTTCGTTAGTGGTAGCATCATCAAAAAGGCAAGAGTTACTATGTGCAAAAAAGCCCAGCTTATCAAACCTGTTAGACCCATTCTGTCTCCTCCAGGAAATAACATCAAGCACAGAGTCCATAAAATGTTAGCGTACAGGAAATAGGAGTTTGATTTTGTAATCTAAGATAGATTACACCAGTAAAGAATATGTGGAAGATGTATTAACAAATGAATTATCATTGACCCAGTATGCAAACTGAAAACATTGAAACATCGGTAGCATCTTTGGAATAGGTGATCCCCTAGCCCATTCTCTCTTCTGCAGACCGAGCTTTATGCCCATATCTTGAACACATGGTAAACGGAAACTTTGTTGTCGGTTATGACCCGGTCAGATGACAAAGTCCACCTACACACTCATTCAGAGTATTTGTCCTTCATCCAGCTATATAATAAGTGTCTTGGTGACTTGAATATCAAAGCCTGCATAGATAAGCCGTACTAAACTACTTAAACCATACCTTTTAAAATATGTGTTCATGAGAGGCATCAGTTGACATAGATCTTTTATTAACTTACTGAGCAGCTTAAAGAACCTTCTCTTTGTCATGGAAAATCTGCAGTGATTTTTTTCTCATCGCTGTCTGAGATATTCGCACCGCAACTCCCAAATGTGATGTTCACGCTTATGAGAGATAGAGCTGAAGAAATGGGATATTTCATAAATACTAGTTTTGATGCATTTGCCGTATAATCAATCAGCTTTTAACTGACTCTGGGGCCTATGGAATACATTTTAAAGCACTGGGAATTTCCCTATTCCCATAACATACTTGGACACTCTTTACTGCTAGCGATAAACCTCAGGCATAAACATTGTGGAGAAAACCAGATGAAAAGAAACCTGTTTGAGTGAAAATTGACTTTGCTTCATAAATGTTAAAGGTAGAAAGATATCTGCAATACACAATAATTTTATTACTTAAGCTCATTCATGGTCATTATAGTCAAAGGCTCCGACTCCATGGGTATTTTCTAACACCTAAAAGATTGGCCAAGCTATTAAAAAAAAAAAAAAAAAAGTCTGGTTGACAGTAAATGAATGAACCTGCAGCTGCAGCAGCACCATTCTATTGCTGGTTAACAAATAATTTTTTGGAAGCTGGGTTTGTGTAATATGTTTAGGAGCTTTTCCAGTACTTTATCGATCTGGATAAGCCAAGCTAGGCAATGCGGCATCTCCAAACAGATCCCAAAATGGCTCACAAAGAACACAGGTTATTTCTCAGTCATGCCAAGTATCCTTTGTGGGTTTTCTGTGGGTCAGCTGCACATGATCATCCCCTTCACTCCGGGACCCAGGGTCCCAGAGCAGCCATCATCCACAGCTTCCCCTGTTAGGTAGTGGGGGTAATAGAGACTGGGGCAAAGACAGTCATTGACGTCCCCTCCTGGCACAGCACACCATTCACAGCTCATTGGCCAGAGGAGGTCATATGACCAAGTCTGCTGTCAAAAAGGCAGGGACATGTGTCCCTCTGTGTCTCACACAGTGAAAATGGACATGTGAGTAATGGACATTTCACACAGTGAAAATGGACATGTGAGTACACAAACGTGTATGACCAAGGCAAGTGTTTTAAATTGATAAAAACCTATCTCCTTCCTGTCTCCAACTCTAAGACAGACCGTACATGAAAAAGAAGAGGAAAATCCTTCATTCGTTCAACACATATCTGTTGAACCAATAGGAACGCCAATAGGAACCAAGTACGGGTGGCTAATCAAGGAGCTCACGGCACTTTGGGGGAATGCCAGACAAAAGTAGCTATGATTCCACTCAGACCGTATACTGGTGAAGATTGTGCTTAAATGTTTTTAGAGTCCTAAGAGAACTCTAAGTTTTTGTTACAAAGAGAGTGTCTGTATTGTCCCAGAAAACCAGTATCGCTTCGGAAATCAGCTTGATTTTTAGCGTCGGATGGCTGTTTTGCCTAACTGAACTTTGAATTCAGTCCTAATTTAATCAGGGCAAAGGAGTCCCACTCCAAATCTTAGGGCAGTATCTGAAAGGAGGAGGTAGAAGCTTTTGCCAGCAAGTAGTAGAAAATGGCAATAGAAAAGCAGAATGAGCAAAGACTTTTTTATTACCGGCATTTAATTGTCTTTCAGATCCAGACTATGTATATTTTAAGTGAGGCTTCGGTATTACATTTTGCGAATACTGCTCTTGTCTGACTTGATGTCATGTTTGCTTAGGCAAAGCAATTTTTCTGCTCTTCTCCTTTCTAGGTCAGCCTAGTTGGAGCAAATCAAATTGTTCTGCCTCTCTCTTTCTTTCATACATCATCATTTAAGATCACCAAGAATTTGAGTTCTGGAACCTGCCCTTGTCTCCTTTTACAATATCTGTTTATTTCTGAACAGCATTCGTGAAGGAGAACACTTTTCACAGGTTAATCAGAGAAATTGCGTGGGCCGACAGCAACAGCGAACTTATTGATCGCAGTGGAAGTCTCCAGAATGTGTGTTCCACTGGCTTCTGTGTGGAATTACTTGCAAAATCGTGGGGCTCTGATTCGGCTGGAAGAAAAATTACAATATAAATTCACAAATTATTTGTGCGTAATGAGGCAGGAAAACAATGAGTTTGTAAGTTTTATTTTAAGGGATTTTGATGTTAGGAAACTCCCCACAGCAGCTTGCATTCATTTCAGTGAAGGACACTCATCCTGCACTTGAAAAGGCCTAGCATTTCCTTGGCCCGCTCTTCACAGCTCCTTGAGTGCCAGAGACAAGAGGTAACATGAAACAGCTAGACTAGGTCTGGGAAGAAAGCACAAAGGCGGCAAACTGCTTTAATTGATCTCCTCACATAAAGTCCAAAAACCCAGAGGCTATCTTGAGTGCAAGACATGTCCTCCCGAAGATATTTCCAGTTACTCAGGAAAATCAAATCTTCTTTATACAACAGTCTTCAAGGAACAAGAAATATTTCATTAGGATTTTAACATCGAGGGCTGAAGCAAAGAAAGCCTCCTCTCTTTTGTCAAGATTTCTTGACAAAACAAATAAAAGCCTCCTAACATATTTCCATTAGAAAACAGTTTTGAAGTAAGAAGGAAAATGGACCTTTAGGAATATTTTTTGAAGGGGACTTTGGAGAACTTTGATGGTGATATAACAAAGGCGGCTTGAGTGTGTGTGTGTGTGTGTGTGTGTGTGTGTGTGTGTGGTTATTTTTTAATTGCAATACACTTTGTGTGCCAAGCAGCAACTTGAACGACCCAGAGACTGTTATAGTCGCTTATCAAATTATAGTTGAAGCATGATACTTTTGCATAAATGTCTGGGATTCATCACTACTTTTTAAAATTCAAAGACACCTAGTTGTGAGTGAAATCTGGCCACCAATTTCTAGGTCTTCCTCATCCATCACATCATGGCTTGCCCTAAGCTTTTCCCTTCCACAGAGAAGTTCCACCGCTCTCTGCTAGATTAAGCACGGCTGTTGTTGTTATTAATCACAAACATGGGAGTCTGGGTGGCTCAGTCAGTTAGGTGGCTAACTCATGGCTTCAGCTCAGGTCATGATCTCATAGTTTGTGGGTTGTGCGGATGGCACAGAGCCTGCTTGGGATTCTCTCTCTTCTCCTTCTCTCTCTGCTCCTCCCCTGCGTGCACACACACACACACACACACACTCTCTCTCTCTCTCTCTCAAAATAAATAAGTAAACTTTTTAAAAAGTTTTAAAATATTACAAAAAACAACATATAGTTTCAAAGATTTCAAATATTCATTGTGATTTTGGCTCTGACACAAAGCCTGTAGGTAGGCTTCTTGGTCTTTACAGAACGTGGCTGGTTCACCTGCAGGCTTCAGCATTCAAGGAGCGCTAAGGCTACAAAAGCTTTTCTGGAAGCCTCTAGGACTAGTCTCAGAGGATGGGCAGAGAAGCGCAAGTGAACGCTGGTTTCCACATTGTTGTCAAAGAGCGTGAACACTGGAGCTTCCTGAGCTACAGCCACATAGAAAGATTACAATAAAAAGTCCCAGGGTGAATGCGGGGGGGGGGGGGGGGGAGCTGATAAGAGACTCAAGTTCTATGAAAGTGTTTGGGAAGCATGTAGCTAAATGACGGATGCAAATAACAAAGGGGAATGACGGAGCACAGAGAGGTGAGGGACGCACCATCTCAGGACATATTTCTGAATGCGGGGGGGGGGGGAGCTGATAAGAGACTCAAGTTCTATGAAAGTGTTTGGGAAGCATGTAGCTAAATGACGGATGCAAATAACAAAGGGGAATGACGGAGCACAGAGAGGTGAGGGACGCACCATCTCAGGACATATTTCTGAGCAGCGTGCACACCTTGTGGCCTCGCGTCACCACCGAGGACCAACACAGAAAGGCTATTTTTTTTTCCTCGAAACATTGAAACCAGACAAGGTAAAAGTACTGGAGGACATGAAAAGCCCAAATTAAGCAGCTGAATCTGATGTGAAAGTGAACAGCATCCAAAATAGACTTAAAAGGGGCGCCTGGGTGGCTCAGTCGGTTAAGCGTCCGACTTCGGCTCAGGTCATGATCTCGTGGTTTGTTGAGTTCGAGCCCCGCATCGGGCTCTGTGCTGACAGCTCGGAGCCTGGAGCCTGCTTCAGAGTCTGTGTCTCTCCATCTTAGCCCCTCCCCTGCTCATGCTCTGTGTCTCTCTGTCTCTCAATAATAAATAAACGTTAAAAAAAAATTTTTTTAAATAGACTTAAAAAAATTCTCTGGAAGGCAAACACAGAGACGAGCCATGGACAGTAATGTACCTGTAAAACTTGTGCTTGGAGAGTAGATTTGACTGTGGGGAATGACAAGGAGAAGAAGGCTCTTGCAGCCATTTGTGTCTTCCTCCATCTTGGCCTCTCTCCTTTTAAAAATAAAAAGAGAGGGGTGCCTGGGTGGCTCAGTCGGTTAAGCGTCCGACGTCAGCTCAGGTCAGGTCCGTGAGTTCGAGCCCCGCGTCGGGCTCTGTGCTGACAGCTCACAGCCTGGAGCCTGTTTCCGATTCTGTGTCTCCCTCTCTCTCTGAGCCTCCCCCGTTCATGCTCTGTCTCTCTCTGTCTCAAAAAATAAACGTTAAAAAAAATTTTTTTAATAAAAAGAGAAACAAAGACACAGAGGTTTTAAGATCTGCCCAGTGACGAAGGAGCCAGAACAAGAACCCAGGTTTCTTATTTTGATCCAGGATTTATGTCCACCAAATTTTCCCACCTGCCTGTCTTAGAAAATACAGCATCGTTCCAGACTGAAGCAGGATCTGCTTAACAGCCTATCCTGGTTCAGCGAGTAAGAACGGTCCACACTGTGGAGTGCTTTGGAATAAACAAAGGGTTTCCACGTATTGTACCTGGTTTTTAAAACTTGAAACAACTGGAGGCAGCTGTTTGATGTTTCCCTTGAAGAGACTGCCAGTGCCAGCTTTCTGTTTCCCAGGGGCCTGATGCTATAATCCTCTTGGTGTCTGTGATGTCTCTACTGCCATCAAAGGTCAAACAAGAGGTACACAGGCATTTTAGTGGGTTTACTGCTATTTTGTCTCTTCTTTGTTACTCACAGTACTTTCATAACATCCTCCCTCTGAAAAAAAAAAAAGAAGGTAGAGAAAGAAGGAGGGAGGGAGAGAAGGAAGGAAGGGAGGAGAGAAGGAAGGAAGGGAGGAGAGAAGGAAGGAAGGGAGGAGAGAAGGAAGGAAGGGAGGAGAGAAGGAAGGAAGGGAGGAGAGAAGGAAGGAAGGGAGGAGAGAAGGAAGGAAGGAAAGAAGGAAGGAAGGAAGGAAGGAAGGAAGGAAGGAAGGAAGGAAGGAAGGAAGGAGAGAAGAAAGGAAAGGAAGGAAGGAAGGAAGGAAGGAAGGAAGGAAGGAAGGAAGGAAGGAAGCAGAGAATGTAGGTAGGTAGGAAAAGAAAGAAAGGAAGGGATTTTGTTTTCTGATATGGCTATTTGGGATTCCCAAATAGCAACTTTGCAGAATTCCATGATGAAGCCTGGAGGAGAGCTTTGCTCACTCAAAGGGAGGTGAAGAAAAGATTTGGGAGGAGGGGTGGGTCTGGATGATCACCACCATGAGTGTTTCCAGAATGTTAAGTCAACTATCCTCCTAAATTTGCTTTCTGTTACGTTGCTGGGATATTCTCAAAGGCTGCTGACCACGGGGGTTTGGGATTCAAGATCCTCACGTTGTAAGTTTTTCCTATATACAATAGTAGTTTGAGCAAGTAAATTATATTTGATTGAATTGATGATTAGGAGTAAAAGCTATGGCTCTATTGATTTAAAATGATAAGAAACTTTCAGCACATTATTTAAATGCTTGTGGGAATTGTACAAAGTCCCTCCAGGATTACAGACTTTTTGTTATAAGCCTTATTAGATACTTTTGTCTTCCGTGCCCAAATCATTGCATTATCTTGAATTGTGGTCATCAATTTTTTAGCCCTTTTGAGTCACCGTGATGCAGGCAGGACTGTGATTTAGCCGGAAACACCAAAGTCATGTCTGGCTGTGGGCTGGCTCGTGCCAACTCTAAAAACAAGACTGTGTGTTCAGGTAAGTAAAGCAAGATGCAAATGAAGTCAGAGGTCTGATCCTTAAAAGTGCTGGCCAAGGCCTCTTTCCTCACCATGAACTTGGACCACCCTCCTCAAGAGGGTCACATGAGGACCCAATGAGACAGCACTGAGCCAAAGTGCAGATTAACCATCACTGCGAGGGAAAAACAATTCAAAACATTTGCTCTCAGGGATCCTTAGGGTTGCAGGTACATTGAAGTCCATCTAGTCCAATACTCTCACTTTGCCAACGAGGACCCTGGCATCCAGAGAGATGATGTGGCTGATTTGAAAACCACATCGGTTCAGGCTGAGATATTTTTTGCTTCTCAAACTCCATTAATTCAAGTGATACATCCAGTAATGTGTCCTTCAAAATAACGTCATTCTGGTTGTAGTAAGCCCATATAGAGAATACAGATCCATATGTATTCTAGAATAAAGAAAAGCCACAAAATTACAATCACAAAGAGAAATAAAGTAAAAATGAACGTGTTGAATTCACTGTCACAAAAAAAAAAGGTGGATCTTTTTTTTTTCCTCTTCTCTTTGTAGATGTACTTTTCAGAGAAGTTTTAGGTTCGTAGCAAATTTGAATGGAAAGCACAGAGAGGTCCAATATACCCCCTGCCCTGACACACATACAGCCTCCTCCACTGTCAGCATTCCAGAGTGGTGCACCTGGTTTTGTTTTCTTACTGGAGATCTGTCTCCTTGGACCAGTATCTCCCCAAATGCACCACCCTCCGACACCCCTTAACCACCATTCTACTGTCTGTTGCTCTAAGTTCAACTTTTTGAAATTCTACTCAAAAGTGCGATCGTACAGTATTTGTCTTTGTCTGACATATCTCACTGAACATAATGCCCTCAGAGTCCATCCATGTTGCTGTAAATGGCAAGATTTCCTTCTTTCCCATGGCTGAATAATATTCCCTTGTGTGTGTGTGCCTATGTATGTGTGTGTGTGTGTGTGTGTGCACATAGTACATCTTCTTTATCCTCTCATCTGTGATAGACACTTAGCTTGTGTCCATATCTTGGCTGTTGAGAATAGTGCTGCAATAAACTTGGGACTAAAGATATCTTTTTGACATCTTTTCATTTCCTTTGGATAAACACCCAGTAGTGGGGTTGCTGGATCATATAATAGTTCTATTTTTGATTTTTGGGAGTTCTGCAGACTGTTTTCCGTAGGGGCTAAGCCAATATACATTCACACCAACCATGCACTAGGATTCTGTCTTCTCCAGATCCTTGCCAACGTTCCCCCTTCTTGATGACAACCATTCTAACAGATGTGAAGTGATCAGAGTGGTACATTTGTCATAATTGATGAAACTACATTGAGCATCCTTTTCATCCAGGCTGATTTCAAATTAGCTGGAAGGAGGAATCCTATCCAAAATGCTCCCATTTTCTAGTGAAAACAGAGAGAAAGCACTAGAACTTTGGGCAAGTCCCTCCGATTTTCCTCCTTTAGTTAAAATGGCAGGGTGAGGAGAGCAAAGCAGATGGATGCAAGTAACGAGAAAAGATCGAAGAGCCTTTCCAGCTCACAAACTCCAGCATTCTCTGAGGAATGATGATCGATGAAGACAGAGTAACTCGTCCCCTCCTCTTATGAAACCATCTAGAAGTGTGTGGGAAAGGAGGGTCCACCTCCAGCTCCCACTGTTATTTCATCAACAATAACTTTCTCGGGGACTTTCACATCGAAATCATGTTTGTACCTTAGCATCTTCCAGCATCCACAAGAGACAGCGAATGTTCTCAGTATATCTCCAGGACTCACATATGCCAAGGCATAGAGAGGAGAATTGTAATGTCTTTCTCCACAAGCATGATGCCATGCCCAATTTTTTTTAAAGTTTATTTATTTATTTTGAGAGAAACAGAGAGAGAGAGCTCGTGCGAATCGGGGAGAGGTTGGGGGTGGGGGAGAGAGAGAATACCAAGCAGGCCACATTGTCTGTGCAGAGCCCAATGGGGGGCTCGATCCCACGATCTGTGAGATCATGACCTGAGCCAAAATCAAGAGTCAGGCGCTTAACAGACCGAGCTCCCCAGGGCCCCCCCATGCACAACTTTTTTTTTTCAACATTTATTTATTTTTGGGACAGAGAGAGACAGGGCATGAACGGGGGAGGGGCAGAGAGAGAGGGAGACACAGAATCGGAAACAGGCTCCAGGCTCCGAGCCATCAGCCCAGAGCCTGATGCGGGGCTCGAACTCACGGACCATGAGATCGTGACCTGGCTGAAGTCGGACGCTCAACCGACTGCGCCACCCAGGCACCCCAACACACAACTTTTTAAATAAGGGCCCACTGCCCCTGCCAGAGCTGGTTGTTTATGGGGCTGTGGTGCCTTTCCCTGTGTCCAAAGAAGTGCTGGGGGCCGGGCCTTTGGAATCTCCTAGACATGATTCGTTACTGAGCATCTCACCACAGATGTTCTACTCTTCTGTTTTCTGGGCCTCTTTCACCTCTCCTTCCAGAGAAACCTCTGTCTTGCTGTCCAGCGTCCCCACCCTGGGGCTTCATCCTCTGCACACACTGTCCCCGTGCGTCCCACAGCTGTGGCTTCGCTCACAATTTTCTAGGCACAACACAAGAGAAAAGGTGTTTTCATATCACGGCTAATTTACTGCAGTCAGGACAAACACAAAAGCAAAACATTCTAAAAATGCTAGGACCCTGGGAGGAATGTCTGTTTGCTAGGCTGATGCTTTGCTGTGACCTCAGATCCCTTTCCAAGATTCTCACTGTTACTGTAACACTAGGTGGCCATATCTTCTGGAAATACAGATGCAAAAGTGCTTGGGTCATTTTCTTTTGTGAGAGGTTGTGTGTGTGTGTGTGTGTGTGTGTGTGTGTGTGTGTGTGTTTCACCTTATTAAAAGGATGTGTACTACCTAGTAAGCAGTGTGTGATCACTACTTATAAAATTGAATCAAAGTGCAAGTTGTTTCACACATTTCTCCCTTCCCTTTAGCTTTGGTGCCTTCTTTTCTTGGAACAAAGGAGGTTAGCGGAGAGGTTTCCTAAATGTGAGAAGTAGGGCCACGTTGGACTCCAGGGGACTTTAAAACCAACTTCTCCATCCAAACATGCTTCCTCATCCCTCCCCACCCCCTGACATTTTGGGGAAAGAAATAGCAAAGGGGTACCTCTTGCACTTCTTGGAGATAGACTACAAAGCCAGAAGTTAGAGAAAGATGTGTTGCGGCTATCTCAAAGGACCTCTCTGCCCACTAGACCAGCATTTCTGAATATGTAGGACCGGGATCACCTACATCAGAAGCTTTTTTTTAAAAAAACAAATTGCTGAGGGCCAACCAAGAGCCACACCAAATCAGCCATGCCGGGGCTGAGGGACAACGGATCTGTACATTCAACACACTCTCTAGTGATTCTGATGCTAAAGCTCTGGAGGACCTGCCTTTTTACTCTGCATTTACCACCAAAGAGTCCAATGTATGTTTCCCGGAAGAAGGGTACTCCATTAGATGTGTACGAATGAATTCTTGGCTTGCATGTGGTAGAACTTACCCTACAGTGAGCTCCCAACAGAGAGAGAAAAATCCTAACTAAGACTTCCTGGCAATTCTAGATTGAAGCTCTGCTTCCTGGCCATCCCTGCTGCCGGTCTCACTGATGTCACAAAATTCAACCACAGTCTTGTATCACTGCTCCTTTTCCAGAAGCAAATGTAAAGAGAGACACCACACAGCCAGCTGCTGGAAATCTTTCTAGAAAGAGCTTCTATATAAATCAAACAGCCTAATATTTCATGAATATTTCTGAATTTCTTTGTCACTTAATCCACATCATATGGTATCTTCTCGTTCTGGGAAGTGCAAGTGAACTCATTTCAGCCCCTTGCTCCGTGTTCAGTTGAGAAGTGGGGTGGCCTGGTATGGGAGGGGGCTGCTTGCTCATCTGGGAGTCAGGGCTCTAGCCCCACTGCTTCCTTGGCATCACCGTGTGGCCTTGCACGGCTGACTTCTACTCGTCTGCAAGATGAGGGATGGCTGGACTACAGTGGCTCCACCATCCCCTCCTGGGACACAATCGCAAGCTTCCGTAAGTGTAGAACATGTGACCCCATTGAACACTGATCAGCAGGGTCCGGATCACACTTGGGAGCTCCTGAGAAAGAACTCTGTGGGGCCAAAAGCCCAGCTGAATGAAGGCTGGCAAGATGCTTCCCACAGAAACTAGAGTCCTCAAAGTTTTATTTATTTTTCAGAACATCTGCCTAATGTCTTTTAGGGCGTGATTCACATTTTTTTGTTGTCCAAAAGGGAGTCCGAGAGGGACAGAGTAAAGAAACTAAATGAAATGACTTCAAGAATATCCCAAAAGAATAGAGGTAGGGGAAAAGTCATGCTTGAATTTAAGCCATTGAAAACATTTGGCAAAACGCAGAGTTCTTCCTGCATGTTCAACGTTGTGAATTTTCACATGAGCTCACATTGTTCCCAGAACCCACCAGACCCTGGCCCCTCACATCCTCTACCTAGAAGGATGAGGCTCCCAGGAGTGAATCTGCACCTCACGTACCCTCTGCAGCTGCCATCTGCTTAGTCTGGGAGCCGTCCAACTCCTCCCATACTTCCTCTTTGAGATAGGATGTCCCAAATTACACAGCCAAGGTCTTCAGCCCAGGGGGGGTTATTCTCCACTGGATCTGCAGAGTGAGAAAATGGATCTGATCTTGAACGACTGTGGTTAAACAATTGCGTAAATGTCATTGAAATTCGTGTGTTTTTCCAGGTGAAAATGGCCTTATATTCACAATGTTGGGTTCCACGCATTTAGAAGACCCCCCAGAATCCAGAACTGTCACATAATTTCCCCAAAGTTTTTTTTTTTCTTCTCCTTCTTGACTTAGCTTGGTCTTATTCAAGACAGAAATCCCTGGGTCAGAAATTTTGCCTAGTCCCATAAATATGACTTTTCCAAGGTCCCAAGAGGCAGAAAGGAAGCCAAATGTGATTACCCAGCCTCTAGGCTTTCATCATGGTGCAATTCCTCAAAGGAGCTGAAAGTAGTGCACATTTCTGAACTTAAATATCCCTTCCAAGAGGCTCTTTGCCCTGTTGCTTTGATGAGGAAAGAAAGAGTCATAAGAGGGATTTTCACACAGGGACAAAGCAATGTGCCGTGCGGCCTGTTTTATCTGTGTTCCCTTGACCAATATGGCTATCACTGTGTGTGAATAAGTTCAACTCCTCTTTCCTCCTCTCCTCCCCTCTCCTCCCCTCCTCCTCTCTGCTGTCATCCTGGAAACTACCTTTGCCTGTGCCCTGCCTATTGACAGTTATTAAGACCATTTTCAAATATCGGGCAAGCAAAAATGTTACCTCATTTAAAGTCAAGTGCCCTTGGGCAAGCCAGTTAATTTCTCTGAGCCTCTAATTCAGCAACTCTCAATTTTGACTCTACATTAAAGTTACCTGGAGAACTTAAATAAGTACTTACGTCTGGTCCCTATCCCCACAGAATGCTGATCCCTTTGGTTTGGGGCTGGACAAGGCTTGGTATTTGGCAGGCTCCCCAAGAGTTTCCAGTGTGTAGCCCACTGCTCTAGGTCCTAAATCTTCAAAGTGAGGTTCTTAGGCCAGCTGTATCAGTCTCACCTAGATGCCTGTTAGAAGTGAAGAGCCTCAGGCCCCATCCCCAGACCTGCCATATCAGAATCTACGTTTCAACAAGACCCCCAGGTGATTCATAGGTACAGCATAGTGAGAGAATCATGGTTCCAAGTCCTTAACATGTCAAAGAGGATAATAATGTTCATGGGGTACTGAGCTCTCTGCCACATGTTTTTTCCCCATGTAATCCCAAAAATCTAAAGAGGAGAGACTGTGCCTGTAGGCTCTTAAGACCTTAGCCTGATTCCCAAAGCCCTGGTACGTGAATATGTAGGTTTTCTGGGGAGTAGCAATTATTCCCTTAATGTGGTTTTCTTAAGAGGCTGATTGTTAAATGACTGTGCAAAATGGTCCCACAAGTTTAGTATTTCCATTTGATCTCAGAAATTGGATTTTCCCAAAAAAAATTTAATAAAATTTGCCTTCTTTTTCCATCACATTTTAGTTTAATTCAGGCATTATAAATCAACTCAAGCTGGCAGGCTCATTTGAGGAAAAGCGGTTTTAGGATGGGGATTAGTTAAATTGGTGAACCAGAAGCTGAATGAGTTGGGTTCGAGCTGATCAGACAAGTTTGCTTGAAGAGGTCAGCAAACTATGGTCCACAGACCACAACAACATCTACTCCTTGTAAATAAGGCTTTACTGGAACACAGCCCCACTCATCCATTTGGGTATCATTCATGCTACTTTCACATCACCATATTAGCACTACAATACATGACTCCTACAATGGTAATAGTCACAAGAGAGACCATATGGCCTACAAAGCCCAAAATAACACGATCTGTGTCCCAAAGCCTATGTTCCACTAGCCTGTCACAGAAAAAATTTGCCTGTTCCTGGCTTAGAGTGACTACTAAGTGAGGCCAAGGTTGGGTGCTCACTGGCCATCTGGGCCCACTTGTTTGGCTCTGTGGCCCAGTCTCTGACCCTGTGTAGTCACAGCAAGCCTGGTGGGTTGGGAGGAAGTGGCCAGAGCACCGAGTACAGATTCGTCTGCATTCTGGGAACAAACGGGAGCAAAGAGAACATCCTCTTTGCATATGATGTCTGTCACGTTGGTAGCAGTATTGCTTGAGCTTCTATCTGACATGTCCCCGTTATAAGTAAACGTGTTTCAAAATAACGTTGGAAAAGAGCCTAGCAGGAAAACCCTGAGTTCAACACAGAAATACAAGATTTCTAGTCAAGGCAGAAAGCAAGAATCTTTACCTAGGAAAAGTGAAAGGTAAACTAACTTATTTCCAGGCTATTTCAAGCAGGAAATTCCTTCCTCTGGAGAGGTTTCAAGCGCTTAGAACATAGACATTAACCGAAATTTGGATTATTTCAAAGAGTTCCTAAAACAAAAGTATATACTCTTTTCTATTTTTTTTTTCTCTTCAGTAGGCTATGGAGAAATCAAAAGTCACTTCAGATTTGATTTCAGCTCTCAGTCTGAGAACCAGTAACTGCTGACTATGTAGCAGTGATGCTTTGTGTGCTAAGAATTAAAAGAAAGATGGATAGAGGTAGGCAGAAAGAATCTCCCCAAACGTCGGTCCTTGAAACTGGATGTTCCTTTGGCTATATTTCATATTTCTGAATTTGATATTTTTTCTCTGATAATTCCTCTGAGTTTTAGGTCCCTTTTTTCATCCAAGTTGGACTTCTGTGTCTTCCAGTAGGTGCTTTGAGGCCAAGAAGCTGGCCATCAGGGGACCTAATGAGGCCCATGGATAGCAGCTGGATTGAAGTATAGCAATTAGCTTTTGTCTAATTCCATCCAAATGGTGTTTCTAGATCTGCAACGGTTGATATGTAGCAAAAGTTCCAAGTGGGGGGAAAAGAAAAAAAGAGCAAGAGAAAGATACTAACAGTCGTGGGTCTAACAGATTGTTCTAATTATATTCTCACGGTTTCATTTTGCAAGTTTTGATCAAAATGAAAGATTTGAAGTCTTTGCATAATCTCTCTGTACATACTTTGTGCTGCCAGTTTACTCTCTCTGGCACGGGGCTGGCTCAGCTGTTGGTCTCTGGCATAGGGATACCGAAATGTGGCCGATGCCGCCTTCAGAGCAGAACTAGAAATGTGTGGTTTAAAGCTATATAATGGCTTGAGAGGAATGATGATGCCCTTTTGTCAAATCATTGTAAGAAGATTATTTTCCCAAAGGATTTTTTAGTACTCTGGAATTATATATATATATATATATATATATATATATATATATATATATATATATATTTAGGGAGAGAGAGAGAGAATCCATTTGGTGGTTCTGACTAAATTGACCAGTAATGAGTTTTGCTATGAGTAAATTTGATGTCAGGAGTTTGCTAGAGAAGTAACAGATGTGAAGATCTCTGTTTACAGGAAAGACACTTTTCTTTTGGCCACTGCATGTGAGTTATGGGAGAGGTTAACATTTTCTTTTCTCTGTATGTTTACATCAAGGTTCTGGAAATCATTGAGAGGAGATGACAAGAGTACAAGACAAGATATTCCCAGGGGCAATAGATGAGGGATTTAGGGATGAAATTGGTCTGTGCCTCAGGAATGGAAAAGATCCCAGGCTCTTCATATGCTTTATGAATTCATATCTGTATCCACTACCTTCTTCATATAGTGCTGAGCCAGAAAGTCTTTTGAGCCACTGAAGTTAGCTGTAAAGTACTCACGACCTCCCTTAATGTTTTTTGCTATATCCTTCTTTTACTTTATTTATAAGTTTGAAATTTTAGGTAATCAGTTTCTTGGCTCGCTTTTTGCCCTTTCCCAGATTTTGCAATACCTGCAGTCCTGGCCATAAATCTCGTTTAAGACCAATACTGTACAGGATCTCGTCAGCATCTGAGCGTGCTGGCTCTGAGACCCAATCCTGAGATTCTGAGTCAGTCACCAGAACCGCAGCCTGACAAGTTTTGGGGGCTCACCCCTTGTCAAACTAGGATAAACCCAATTTTAGAATCTGGGCAGGCTCTGTCCCTTCCTGGTGGATCCCAAAAGGAAACCAGTCACGTGGACTGCAATTCACTTCTTGTATTCCCCTGAGAAGTTGTGGCCAATAATAGTAAATGAAATCTGTGAGTTGTTGTACAGTTTGCAAATGCACTTGGACTAATCTTCCTTAATCTTTGCAGTAACTCAACAAGTGAGGTATTATCTTCTTTATTTTACCAATTCAGGAAGTTGAAGTCCACAGAAACTAAGTAAGTTTCCCTGCGATTTCACGGTTAAGTAGCAGCGATAGGATTCAGATTCGGATCCTCTGACCCCAAATACCATTCCTTTCCCACTGCAATAAACCACCTACGTATTAACCGGCAAATGAAGACAGCCAGTAAAGCAGAAATCTAATGAGTGATTAAGAAGCTCATGTAACTGCAGAACCAAAGGAAGAGAAGGTGTTCAGATGGTGGGAAAGGAGAATGAGTGTGCAGGAAACAAAGAAGCAGAGAGA
Source organism: Felis catus (assembly GCF_018350175.1). NCBI lineage: Eukaryota > Metazoa > Chordata > Mammalia > Carnivora > Felidae > Felis > Felis catus. Next base: position 66,361,375 of record NC_058368.1, read on the forward strand.
AAAGTCATTTTTTAAAAAGATGAAATCACAACTATGAGTCAAGTTCCTTATAGAAAAGCCCAGCCTCTCTCCTGTTTTCCAAACATTCCACACATTGCCTTGATCAAGACTTGGAAAGACTTGTTGAAACTAAAAAAGTATAGAGTATCTTCTATGGTTTCTTCTGTTTTGTTTTTATTACTTATCAAGGGCTGGAGAGTCAGTATGTTCTATTTTGCTGGCAAATCTGTCACAACTACTTGAGTCTGTCATTCTTGCATGAAAGCAGCCATAGCTAATATGTAAATGAATGGGCATGGCTGTGTGCCAGTGAAGTTTATTTACAGAAACAGTAGCCAACTGGAAAACCCAGCTTGCTGGCCCTTGCCTTAAAACAATAGCTTCCAACCCATGTTGGAACATGACTGCACGTTACAATCCCCTCAGAAACAGTAAAAAATACTAATGCCCCCACGTCCTTCCCTACAATAGCTGAATCGTTCTGAAGTGAGATCCAGGCATCGATATATATTTCTAAAGCCTCCCCGGAAATTCTGGTGTCAAAGCAAGATGAGGGCCACTGACCTAGATTCTAAGACAGTGGTTCTCAAAGTACAGTCCCCAGGAAGGACAGCAACTTCAGCATCCCCCGGGAACTTGTTGGGAATCAAATTCTCAAGCCCAACTCCAGACCTTCCAAATCTGAAAGTCAGGGAATGGGGCCTGGAATCTGCATGTTAGAAGCCCCTCAGGTGGTTCTGAAGTACAATCAAGTTTGAGAACCACAGGTCTAGGGACTAGAGAGTAAGCATTCAGCCCCAGGGCTCTTCCCTCATGGGTAAATTAGGTATTAAGTTCTAGAGCCAGCACCAAATTTGCATCAAAAATGCAGCTTCAAGCCCCCCTTCTGACTGTTAGTATACCCCCCTGAGCCTCAGAGTCTCCCTCTTGGGAAAAGAGTAACGTATCATCTATACCTCTATGGTGTGTATGGTGGTTAAGTGATTAGATGTTTTCAAGGACAACTAAAAAACTATCAAGCACCCCATAGGAAACCATTAACTACAGTTGAACTGAGATTGAAGGATATGCTGGTTTCCATGGGCTTGGTCCATGGTTCTTGGTCTAGGAGGCTGCAGTGGCCCAAAGGGTTACCATGAAGCATAATCTAGAAAGTGGTCTATCCTTCCAGCCTTTTGGTGATTCTGCTTTCTGAACTACAATGAAGCCCCAAAGAGAGGAAAACAGGACAGGAGTAATGCACCCATGTAGTCAAGGGGATGAAGGAGGCACTATCTCAGGAAAGCCAGGAAGACAGCTAGAATTAAGGCTGGTAGGATGTGCTCAAGGCACACATACCCTGTATAAAGTAAGCAAAGTGAACAGTGAATCCTCCCAGAGATATTTTTCCAGCATTCTCAGAGCCACACCGCTTGCTACACCTTGACATATGTTACCTGTCAAAAAGTAGCACCGACTAGAATCACAAACATATTCAAAAACATCTAGACACCTTTATGAAGAACATACATAATTTGTTCCTAAGACAAACTGGGATGCTTTGGAGGTAAATTTATAGTCCTGTAGGTTTGACATCTAAGAGGATAAATATTTGACATAAAGTATCCCTTAGAACCTCTTTTAGAATATAATGTCCTAAAAGAGTCGGGATCTAACACAGTGTGGTGATTCTTGAGTTCTTGTGAGACCGAAACCAAGAAATGTCTCAGGACATCTGCTGTTTTAGGAATGTGTGGATTGAACTGAATAGTCCCAACATAAAGACTCTTCAGAAATCAACCATCTTGTACAGTCTCTAGAGTTACTCTCTGAACTTCAGGGAAAATATCGATGCCAAAATCAACACCACTATTAAAACTCCCCCATCTTGCCTTCCTGTCTAAGTGCAAGACCCAGCTTTCTCAGATATTGTTATTTTATTTTCTTTCTTTCTTTCTTTCTTTCTTTCTTTTTTTTTTTTTTTGGTTCATCTGCAGCATAAAAGATGAGGAAAGGCAAGGTCAGCGAGAGGTTTATTCTTCTTTACTTGGACAAAGGCTTGGGAAGTGTTGTTTAGACATTTTCTTATGTAGATTAGATATTAACTTTTAGTAGTAAAATGCCCTGAGAAGCATTTTGCTGGGAGATGCTGGGAAAATTTGAAGTGGGTTAAAATGAGCCATGATACACCAGACCTGCAGGTGTAGCACCTGGAGTCCAATGAGGGGGGATTACCTCCTATGTTTCCCTTCTAGCCTTGCTAAGATTTCCTAACCCCAGAGGACACATCCAGACTGCTTTTCTCAGGGCAGCGTAACTGCCTAGTACATAGATCAGTTGAAATATGAACCAAGGAGGGTGTGAACTGGCTCAAAATATGCTGATTTCCAGATGTTCTTAGATTCTCTCAAACCCTGATTGCCCCCAAAGACCATCCTGAGTTGGTGGATGGCAGTGATTACTCATATTTCTTTTCCATGATCAAGGCAATAATTTTAAAGCCCCGTAGTCTTCTCATGAGCCTATGTCTGGGTCTTGTCTAGGTCATATATTACTTCTCAGTATGAAAATTGCAGAGTCTCACTGGATTGGGCTGTAAAATATCTGCACACTGATGCTGGTTTTTTGATTTGTTGCTCTTCCCAGGATGGAAAAGTTCTCAGAAATCTGAATGAAGGGCTGGTGTTTTATATAGTGACCTTCCGTGAAAGAAAGGTCATGAAATATCTCCTTTCTCTGCCACCAAAACAAGGGGAATCGTTATGAACGTGTTTCAGGGAAATAAAAAAAAAATATCTAAAAGCAGTGAATTTGAGTTTACACAGGAAAAAAAATATTTGCAAAGCATGCTTAGAACTGACGTTATTATTGCATTCTAAAATCTCACTGACTTGGGAATTAAAAAAGAAATCCACAGTGTGAAAAAGTTGAGATCACAAATGCTAAAACTCTGGGAGGTTCTTTTGAGTGTGTTTATCTGATCGCTGGGTTAAATAAAGGCTCATAAAAACCGTTATGAAGGGCAGTCTTCCACCTGTTTATGGAATGAAATAAAAGTCTATCACCAGACAGGTAGCACCATGAGAAGAAAAGAATTTTTACCCTTTCTACTTCCACCCTATTCAGAGACACATTTGTGGCCACCTACCTCACCGTCCCATTAGCCTTTGAGCTGACATATTTCCTCCCAGTACCTTATGAGAAGAAATACGACAACTCTCCAGTTGCATGGGAGAAAGGAAAAAGAATTTGATCTCTGTTCCTATGAGAGCTCTCACCCGTAAAGGAAGGGATCTTAGTGTCTCAGAGTCTTTGCTTTCCCATTTGTAAGATGAAGTTAATAATATCTGATGGGGAGAGGTTAAGTGTTTCGTCTCAGTTCACACCTGGTTAGAAGCAGAGTGGGGACTTGAACCTGGCTTGGGCCATAACAGAGCGCATTTGATCCATGGTTTTGATATCTGATGAGTAAAGGGGATGGGACACAGAAAACCCTCACAACTGGGCCTTATACACAGTGAGCTCTCTGTACAAAGCTGTTCCCATTTTCTTTTCTCTTATTCCCTTCTGCCATGTTACCCTCTTATGCCTTCTGCCATGTTACCGCTGTCTCCTGAAGCACTTGATCCATTCTGTGACCTTCAATGGCACACACTAAGTATGGACATAGGTGATTCATGTGCCTTTAATGCTTTCTGGCCCAATTACTGCTATTGTGTCCTTTTATTTGTTTACCTAGCATCCTTGCATTGCAATGGATTTCATTTCATGCCGCCATATAGTGTTGTGCTTGCCGTTCTTCATTAGCAATGATCATTTTAAAAGATAAAAATCATAGATAGATGATCAATTTTCACTTACGGATCAGGAGTTTGAAAAATAATCCCAGCACCCTCAGGGGAAGATTTCACGTACAGATTGCTAATCTGTCTCCGGCTACAGCTGACACCAAGGAGTTTGGGGGAAGAGAACAAAATGCAAAGGAGAACTGAGAGCCAGGAGCAGAACGAGCCAATGCCGCTTGCTAGAACTATCTTTCCTGAGCATAAATTGACAGCTACTCTGCCCATCTGCTTCCCTTTACCTGAGGTTGGATTTATTGGGCCCACAAGATGCTGTTTTTAGCTACTCTTGGTCCTGGGATTTCCTGGCCATCCATGTTCCATAGCCTCCGGGTGCCCCATAATGACATCACTGAACCCCACCACAGTGTGCTCAAAGGAAGTCATATGGTGGTAGCCAGCCTCTACTGAGAACTAACACGTGCCTGTTTTCATTCCTTTAATCCACATAACAACCCAAAATTTTATGGATGAGGAAATGGAATCACAGAGTGGCCGGAAGAAATTCCACCAGATTTAGAAGTCTGTAATAAACTCACGTAAAACGCCTTGAGGAGAGCCCAGCCAGGAAGTGATTTCCATATTACACACTTGAGGTTGATTTAGGGACTGAGTCACAGTGGGAGACAGCTGATGTTTCAGAAATGTTTTGACCCTAATATTTAACTGGTTAACCTTCTGTCTTGCCATTGCCCTTAGCTTAGAAGAGCGTAAGGCCATGATCTCCATTTTGAAATGAGGCATTGTGCTCTAACCATTGACCCAGCTGGACAAACCCTGCATCATAATTAAATGCTGTTACCATGGGCATAGACTTCATAGACTGCAGGGGTATTATTTTAGGAGTTTTCTTTCCTAATCACCCACTTCCTAACACTTGCTGTCATTCACGTATCCTCACAGTGTAACTTATCTCTGTGACTACTCTCTCGGGGCCTGTGATAGTCAATCATGGCTACAACCTCAAGAAATTTACTGCTCAGGGAAAAATAAGCTAAATGTGAATATTTTGCAACTTAGGGTCAGTGTTTTACCATGGGACCATGGGACCATGAGAACAGGAATGCATGAAGAAAGATCCAAAGGGTGGAAGAGTGATGCTCTTAGCTGGTCAAAGTAGTGAAATAAAAGTGTGCTGGTATGGAGTGAAATCCTAGTGCTTGTACTCTACACTTTCTAAGAAAGACCTGGGGGGGCGCCTGGGTGGCGCAGTCAGTTAAGCGTCCGACTTCAGCCAGGTCACGATCTCGCGGTCCGTGAGTTCGAGCCCCACGTCAGGCTCTGGGCTGATGGCTCAGAGCCTGGAGCCTGTTTCCGATTCTGTGTCTCCCTCTCTCTCTCTGCCCCTCCCCCGTTCATGCTCTGTCTCTCTCTGTCCCAAAAATAAATAAACGTTGAAAAAAAATTTTTTTTTTTAAATAAATAAGAAAGACCTAGGGAAATTACGATCTGCCTAACTTCTAAGGTTGCAAAGCCAAATGACAGAAATCATAAGAAACTTCTCATTTTTCCTTAAGATGATACCAACTCACCTTAAAGGTGTCGAAAGAGCAAAGAACTGGCTAAATGGCACCCAGGGGCAGGGGCAGCAGAGCAAGAGTATGAATCAAGCTGGAAGTCATGGTAATAGGAGGATCTGGGCTCTGGAGGAAATCGTTTTAATTGTGAAGTGTTCTCACACGTGCTGCTAGAAACTCATAGGAGAATTTTATTATTATTTTACATATTTTATAATACCAAGAAGAAAGCTCGGAAAATTAGACTGTATTGCCGCTTTAATTCAAACTGATCAATGATTGTGCAAGATATAGACATCTGTCTTCCTAAATCATGAATTCTTTTCAACTCTTATGTAATGACTGCACCATTCATTCATGGGTTTCTTACAGTCATGTATCAACAGTTTCAACACTCATGTATGTGCCATGATCTGGCAGGTGATTGTCACATAACAAACAATCGACCCAAGTTTTGCTTTTTATACCAATTTTCAAAACATAATAGAAAAATCTTTGCTGGTCATCCGAGTAGGCAGAGTTTTAACATAAGTGATGTGTCTGTGTAGATAAAACTCCTACGTTGCACTTAGCATTGCTATATATCTTCTAACTTCTTTAATTCACAATGTTTTTTAACTTTACTCTTTAAGGGGACTCACTGAAGATTTTTCAGTAGAGTCATGCTCTAGAAAATTCCTCTGGCATGGGGCGCCTGGGTGGCGCAGTCGGTTGAGCGTCCGACTTCAGCCAGGTCACGATCTCGCGGTCCGTGAGTTCAAGCCCCACGTCGGGCTCTGGGCTGATGGCTCAGAGCCTGGAGCCTGTTTCCGATTCTGTGTCTCCCTCTCTCTCTGCCCCTTCCCCGTTCATGCTCTGTCTCTCTCTGTCCCAAAAATAAATAAACGTTGAAAAAAAATATATATATATAAAAAAAAAAAGAAAATTCCTCTGGCAGAATGTTGGAAGGGACAAGGACGTGGACTGGGGGGAGGCTCATTCGTTGTAAAGGTTGTTTGTTTGTGGCTCAAAGAAGAGACTCAGAAGGGCTGCTGGGGCCTAAGACACAATCAGGAGGGTGGAGAGGGATCCAGACAGAGCAAAGAATGAGATAAGTAAGTATACAAGAGGAGTCAAAGATGAGTGAAGTTTGCTGCTAAGAACGTCACACACTTACAACAAGGGGAGAGACAGCAGAGGGACAGTGCATTGATAGGAGGGCCAGGTAGTATCAGCAGTGAGGTTCTGAGGGAAGGAGAGAGGGCAGAGAAGAAATGGTTTTCCCATCAAGAGGGGGAAGAAGATGGGAACTGAGTGGAAGGACAGGATTTGATGGCCCGGAGACCTCCAGGCAAGTTAACCAGCCTCGGGTCTTCTTTCATGAACTCTCTGGTCTCAAGCGAGGATTTTGCCTACTCCCTTGATAGGCTGAGGGTCTGATTCTAAGCCTCAGAATCTCTGGGAGTGAATTTCTCATCCAGTGTTGGCCTGACACCCCACATGTCAACCTAGGTCAGGATTACTCATTCACTGCTGAGCATGCAGCATGCTTGTTAGCTGTGCCACTGCAGACAACATAGCAACCGAGAAAAAACACATCCCCCAATTTCCAAAGAATTAGAAAAGAAAATAAAAGTCCAAAGGAAGGTCATAGAGCTGAAGTCAAGATCATTGCCCACCTACAGTTATGTTTCTGCAAATAAAAGACCGAAATTCTAGAGGTATCACACAACTGTTGGACCTTTGAGAGGTTTTCTTTCTTTAGAAAGCTATAAAATTACATTCATCATGAACACCTCCAAAGGCATGTATACATTGTGATCTATACATGTGCCTGCATCACATATATGTGCAAACACGTAGATCACTGTGTAGATAGAACCAAAGAATAGTTCTGTGCAAATGGAAGACTTTTTGCAGTGCCACTGTACTCACAATGTACCACTGTGTAAGATTTATCTCTTAAGGTTCAATTATAAATATTAACAGTTTGATAGATGGAGAGGAAGAAAGCCCTGGTTTCTTTTGGTTCACAATGAAAACTGTGAAAAGGATTACCAGGTGTGCAAATATTTGCGATAAAGGATTTTAATGCACGCCCCTTGCTGACATAACTAAATACTACTTAAAGAAATGTCTCTGGCCTCATTATTCATGGACATTTTTGGAAAACAATGGGGAAAAGTGCAACACTGATGTATCTTCCTTTATGACCTCTTGCTTTTTAGGTATCCTTTGTAAAATAAGGGAGGAAATCCTTTCCAAAGGCACAGGGTACCATTATTTAATGACTAAATAAAATAATAGCTAATAGCTTATATTTATTGAATGTTTACTGTCTCCCAGACTCTCCTGTACTAACAGGTTCTGTAATTATCCCCTCTGTGCACATGAGAAAACTCATCGGAAGTGTTGTTCTCAACTCAGGCTAGCGGTAGTTTCCTTTGCCCTCTTCACTTGCTCCCAAATGTTGCTCTTAACGCTGTGTTAAAGGTTGTTACCATGCTAAAAGGTATCTCATCAAGATGAATCTTAAGCTCTTATTGGATTCGGTCTGCTGTCAAACAAAATGGCAGGAGGCCTTTTGAAAATTCAAGGGAAAATATCTTTTATAATTTGAGTAGACCTTAGAGCAATTTGAAAGATGAGGAAGGGTTACAATGACATAGGATTCCCCTGAATGAGGTTTCAGTTCATAGACCTACAGTAAAGAATGGTATTAATAATGCATCAGGACTGACCCTGGAAATGGTTTTATGCACCACATTATAAAACGGAGTTGAAGGTAAATAGCAATTATCTAATGTAGAAAATATCTGGGAATTAGTAACAAGACACTGATCATTTGGGGGAAGTTAAAGTGGTAATATAAAACAGGGTTTCTCAAAGTAGGGTTCCCAGATCACCTGCATCCAAATCACTTCAGTTCTGTTAAAATGCAGATCATGGCCCCATCACAGACTTTCTGCATCAAAATACGCCTTTTCCAATAAACACCCAGTGCTCATTCTCATTTAAATCTGAGAGATACTTCCCTAAAATATGAACTAGCACCTTGAGAAACTTATTTGTTTCATCCCCGTAGATGAAAATACACTCTTTTTTTGTTATTTCATATAAGACATGTGGATTGAATTGTGTCCCCCAGAAAGATAGACTGAGTTCCTAACCCCCACTACCTGTGAATGAGGTCTTACTTGGAACTAAGGTCTTTAAACCAAGTGAGGATGAAGTCACCATGGAGTAGGGTGGGCCCTAAATCCAGTATAACTAGTGACCTTGTACGACGAGAACTTGAACCGACAAACGTAGGAGAGCTGCACACAGAGGGGGAGGCCATGCGAAGACAGGCAGAGGTTGGTGCCGTGTCACTGTAAGCCAAGGGGTGCAAATGATTCCTGGCAAGTACCAGAAGCTAGGAAAGAGGCACGAAGCAGGGCCTCGCTCTGAACTTCTGGAAGGAGCCAACCCTGTCCATACCTTGATTTTGAGACTTCCGGCCTCCAGACTGTGAGAGAATAGGTATCGTGTCGTAAGTCATCCAGTCATGGTACTTGGCCAGCAGCCCTAGGAAACTGTACAGGCCCCAAGCTAGGAACTGGGGGGTGAGGAATCCCTTCTTCACCTCCACCTTCAAGGCCCCTTGTGCCCTCCCCTCCTGGGTCAGCACCTCAGTCAGGGGCCATTTCTGCTGCCCTTGACTTCCTCCTGCTTCCTCCTCCCGAATTTCCTTTAAGGCTGTTCTCATTCCGGGACAGTCAACTCCGCCTTGAATACCTGGAAGAGGATGGTCCCTGGGTTTGGAGTCAGTTTTGCCTGCCACTCTCTGATCAGAGACTTGAGGGATTTCATAACTCACTGGATGGCCAATGTCACCCTGAAGTATGAAGTTTTTAAAAATGAAACTTGAAAACATGTCTGAGAATCCCATGCTCTGCCAGAACTGATTAAAAGTGGGAAAGGCAGAGAATAAAGTAACACAGAAGTGATCCTTGTCATTTTCGCCAGATTACATTTCCTCTGTGGAGCGACTGACACATCTGTCACTCTGGGACCATCCGCTTATAGGGCAGGCCTAGTGAAGGTCATTTTGGTTTTTATTGATTCTATGGCTCTGGCAATACTCATAAGGATTTACAGTATTTAACCCACCAGGAGGAGCCGTGAACTATAAATGGCTTCCCGTTTACCCGGAGAGCCTGCCGTGTTATAAGTGACACCATCTATGTGGTCCCCTTCACAACTCTCTCTAATGAAAGCCTGCGGCCTCTGCCTCGGCACAAAGGAGCGTGGCCCCGCGCTTCACGGAGCTGATCCCTGCTCGGGCTCCGGATCCTCACAGGCTTGTTCAGCTTCCTAAGTAGAGTAATCAGACACAGGGAGATATGAAAAACCGAATTAAGAGACCCTTGCCATTCATTTGATCTGTCAGCATCCCCCATGACCAAAACTGGGAGTAAGAAAATGGAAGTTGAAGACCATGAAATAGGGAAAATAGAACATTAAGAATAGGATTTGGTGACTTGCGAAGTGTTCTCACATGTGTTACAAGACGCTCGGGACAGAACAGTGGATCTTTATCTGTGGAAAAGTAAGTGAAGGAATGAAATGAATGGAGAGGATTAGTTTTTACATGAAACATGACACCGTTGTTATTTTGACTGAGAACGTTTCATCCTTGGAATGGAATTGAGGAAGGTTGAAATACGTGGCTAGTGTTCGTTGATGGTGTTCTCACACGCCCACATGAACGCACTACCAAAACCGAGCCTGAGGCCAAAGCAAAGAAATCCACAGCTATCCATCCTGTCTTCATTTAGAATTTTGATATTTTATTCATCACAGAATATTGTGCTTTCATTTTTAAAATATTGTATTACAATATTTTTTCTTTGCACTACTGAAATTTTAACTGCACCCCCCTCCCCTTAAATTTTGCACCTGCAGCAAGGGCCTTATTGCTTTGCCCTAGGCCCCAGCTCAGTGAGAACCTGTAGAAGGTTTTAAAATGTTTTGTTAAGAGGAGCGTGTGCAGGTCCAGGTGTTCACTCACACTGGCGTTAAAGGAAGAGTCCCGCAGAGCAAGGGGAGCGGTCTTTTGGACGAGCCTCAGTGAAGCAGGAATCTCTAGGAGGCTGTCTTCGCGTCGCAAGGGGAATGATTTTCAACCCACAGACTTCCCTTGTCCCGGCATCTTTGACTTTAAAGAGGTTGAGTGCGGTTCTTAATTCTGGTTTGCCAATTGGTCCACACAAAATCATCCAAAGACTTCATGGTTCTCATAGTTACACTCGCCGTGACTATTGATCACGGCCCTAAAATCAGTCAGGCTGTGTCTGCAGGGAGTGTCAGAGCGCTAACTAGATGTCTTCCCAGGAATATTGGGGCCCCACTTATACAGAACCATTATTTCGTGTTTGGTCACTTACGTTCCCTAGAACCTTACTCAACCCTCTCTTTGTCTATATGTCCTGAACCTTACTTAACCCTTTGTCTATATATATATATATATATATATATATATATATATATATATATATCTCCTGATTCTAGGATGCAAACATTCCTTCATAAGGATAGGAATTCTGCTTACGAAAAGCATTCCAGGGGTGCCTGGGTGGCTCAGTTGGTTGAGCTGCCAACTTTGGCTCAGGTCATGATCTCACGGTTTGTGGGTTCAAGCCCCGTGGGATCCTTTGTCCCCCTCTCTCTCTGTCCCACCCCAGCTCATGTTCTCTCTCTCTCTCTTTCAAAAATAAAAAAAGAAAGGAAGAAAAGCATTCCATATAGTGGAAGCACATGGTACGTATTCAGTATATTCTGAATTTATAAATGAGTTCACTGTACATTCCTCTGCTTTAGTTTTCTCTTTTGTTGAACTAAATTTGTTCTCATTTTGTCCTAAACTCTCAGAACATTCCAAGGAATTTCCTTTTTTGGAAAAATGTAGGCTCCTAGCAGTCAAGCCGGGCTGGATGTGAAGTTAAAGTATTCTTAAATTAGCACTGGTATTATTACATTTATAAAGAAAATATGTTAACTGGTCTATATTTATAGAATCTCAAAAACATATTAACTGGTCTATACTTACAGAATCTTAAATGTTTGAAGTAGATGATAGAAGTCACTGTATTTCTCAATTTAGAATCTGTTACTGAAAAGCACTTAGTAAAATTATTCAATCTGTCATCCTTTCATGTCTAAGAAAACACCCTCAGGTCAATCTTTTTCATCCTTCTTAGGCTGACACCAAGTAATAAGATTCTTTTTTCTAATAGTATCTACTACAGGGCTGTGCTCCCTACTTTAAGAAAGCTGATATCAAGAAATCTGATTTTTCTGAGGGGAAAAAAGTCATACTTGCTTCGCAAAAGAATTTTATTTAAATAGCAAGCTCCCTCTGAGTACCTAAAATAGGATTCAGTTTACCAAAACATGACTGGTGCATAGAAAAGAACGTCCTGTTCACCTACTTTTATTTAGGGCTCCTCGGTTTCTGCCCTTTGAGAGAACATGCCCACTGCAAATTTACTGTCCTTATCTAAAAGGCAGATGATGCCATCTACTTGTTTAATGAGACACACCTGTCTCTCATTATGTTTGCTATGTGTTTAGACCGATCCAGCCCTGGGGCTCAAGAGGGTCCTCTAAGAAAGGTCTTGAGACCGTCAACCTGTCAAAACTGCACACGACAAGTGGTTGATATTATTATTATTTTGCTGGCGGGCTCTGCGTCAGTGTCCAAGGGCTGCCAGAACAAACTAGACAAACTGGGTGGCTTCAAACAACATAAGTCTGTGGTCTTACAGTTCTGGAGGCTAGAAGTCTGAAATGGAGGCATTGGCAGACCCATGCTACCTATGAATGCTCCAGGGGAGAATCTGTTCCCGGTCTTTCTCTTAGCTTCTAGGGCTGCCTGCAAGCCTTGGCATTCCTTGGTTTATAGGTGCATCACTTCAATCTCTGCCTCCACCATCTTCCTGCGTGTCTGAATGATGCTCGCTTTCTCCTCCCTGTTTGTCTCTCTTCCCCTCTTTCTTCTGAGGACACCAGTCATACTGGATTAAGAGCCCTCCCTACCACAGTGTAACTCAATCTTACCTAATTACATCTGCAAAGACCCTATTTCCAAACAAGGCCACGTGCCTCAGCATGTCCTGATCCAGGGATTAGGACATCAAGCCTATGGTTTTTGTTGTTGCTGTTTTGTTTTGTTTTTGTGGGATGGTACATTATGCTTTAAAATTTTTTTTTTTATTGAAGTACAGTTCACACACAGTATTACATTAGTTTCAGATGTACAACATAGTGATTCCACAAATCTATATGTTATGCTGTGCTCACCACAAGTGTGGCCATCATCTGTCACCACACTACACTATCACAATACCATTGAGTACATTCCCTATGCTGTACCTTTCATCCCCATGACTTATTCATTCCGTAACTGGAAGCCTGTACCCCCCACCCGCCTTTACCCAATTTTCCCATTCCCCCCATCCCTTTGTCCTCTGCCAACCATCAGGTTGTTCTCTATATTTATGACTCTTTTTCTGCTTTGTTGTTTGTTTGTGTCATTGCTCATCTGTTTTAGTTTTTAGGTTCCGCATGTAAGTGAAATCATATGGTGTTTGTCTTTCTCTATCTGGCTTATTCCAGGTAGCATAATACCTTCTGTGTCCATTCGTGTTGCTGCAAATGGCAGGATCTTGTCCTTTTCCGTGGCTGAGTAATATTCCATTATATGTATTTATCCATTCATCTATCAATAGACACTTGGGTTGCTTCTGTATCTTGGCTATTGTAGATAACGCTGCAATAAACATAGCCGCCCATATATCTTTTTGAATTAGTGTTTTCATTTTCTTTGGGTAAATACTCAGTAATGGAATTATTGGATCATATGGTAGTTCTCTTCTTAACTTTTTGAGAATATCCATACCGTTTTCCACAGTGGCTACACCAATTCACATTCCCACCCACAGTGCACGAGGCTTTCTTTTTCTCCACATTCTTGCTAACACTTGTTATTTCATGTCTTTTTGACTAACCATTCTGACACGTGTAAGGTAATACCTCACTGTGGTTTTGATTTGCATTTCCATGAAGATTGGTAATGGTTTCATGTGTCTATTAGCCCTGTATATGTCTTCTTTGGAAAAATGTCTATTTAGGTCCTCTGCCCATTGCTGAATCAGATTACTTGTTTTCTGGTGTTGAGTTGTATGAGTTCCTTATATATTTTGGATATTAACCCTTATCAGATATATCATTTGCAAATATCTTCTCCCATTCCACAGGTTGCCTTTTCATTTTGTTAATGATTTCCTTCACTATGCAAAAGCTTTGTATTTTGGTGTAGTCCCAGTTGTTTATTTTTGCTCAACCTATGTTTTTCTTGACCACAAGTCTGGCCACAGTGGACCCTGTTGTGCCCATTCATGTGAAAGAGTGCTAGGCTTTACTCTTATCACACATTCCGTGTTGCACTGGCTTTGTGCTGTACTACTCAACACGGATAGATGTTCTGAAGCGTCGCTTCTAACAAGGGTAATGCAATACAGACATCAACTTTTGGTGTGAGAGGTGGGACACAGGTGGAGAAGGAGGTATAGATTCGAAGGTGTCAAGGAGGGAGGAGGAGGCTAAGGATGGAAACACACATAAGGTGACCCTGCCTAGTAAGAAGGAAACAGGGAGCATCCACTATAAGGGAAAGCCCTGTAAATTTTAAGTGCCCTACACTTGGATCCAGTGTATTTTTTCTCACGTCAGCCTCTTTACCCACAGAGGTGAAGAGAAAGAAGCATGATCAGTGCGATCTTCCTTTTTTCCTCTTGAATACCTGGTTTGTTTACATTTCATTTTATTCATTGTAGGTGAGCTGAGAGAACTAGGGGCTGCTGTTGTATCTGAGCACTTCAGAAGGGCCGTTAGAAGAGTTCCTACACCCTGCCTCTGAGCCTCTGTGTGGATCTCAGCCTCTCCTTCTCGTCCCATACCCATAATGGCCTTGTGGGAGTCCTACTGTTTTTTGATTGGGAATAAATTAAGTGATAAAGACCAAAGCCTCTTAAACTGTATGCAGGAGAGATCAAAATGAAACAACGGTCCTGAAAGCTCCCCTGGGTTTCAAATATAACTTCTCAGTAGTATGTGCTTTGATGGAGTATGACATTCTTGACAGAGAGATTTGTGGTCAGCATAATTTGCTTTCAGAAGTTATCCAGCTAAACATCATGGCTAATAATTCCATACTAAAGTAGGAAATTAAATTTTCCTTTGAGGTAACAACCAATCCACTAATATTTTTTTAAATCACCTATAGACACAAATTGACTTGACATAATTTAATAAAAATTTTAAAAGTAGTTTAGGAATATGAATTAGGTGATTGGAAAGTAAGATTGTGGCCACATTGCCATTGTCTTTACTCCATGATTTATTCAGAAGTTATGAAAAAGCACTTTGGTATCAAACTTCCATGAAGATACTTGGATGGGGGCTGCATATCAAACTAAATAAAATAAAGTAAAACGTAAAACTTCATTGGAAATATATATATACTCTACTACTTTTATATTGTAGTCTGATCAAGCTACCTTCTTGGGTAATAGCTATAATTGAGATGGTTTGGGGAAGATCTAAAGAGGCCCATTAAATCAGTTCAGTTGTTCACCAAGGAGGGAGGGGACCTGGCTTATGAGAGGCGGACGGTGTTATGAAAAGCATGCACACATCACCCATCGCCCCTTCCCTGCCTCAGATGGTGTAGGGCAGCCATTATCCAGTGTTAGCCGTTGGCGAGTACCGTGGAGGCCATTACCCAATCATGAACCACAGTGTCGTGTTAGTTTTCCTAATTTATAACATCCTCTGCCTCACTAGTTGGTTGATGGGTCTTCTGTGGCCTAGAAGGCCCTCAGGACCTTTCTACACCTCTACCAGTATGATCTTGCCAAAGGAGCGCACACGGTGGCATTGGCCCTTCTCCCAGTCAGCTGTTCCTATTAACCTCCCCTGCATAACACACTCCATGACACAAATCCTCCATTATGAATAACGTGATCTAAACCAGTGCTCCTCCAACTTCACAGTTTTTCCAAATCATCTAGCGATCTAGGGAGTGTGTTAAAAAGAAGTCCAGGAAGCTGGGGTGGGGCCAAGATTTTGCATTTCTAATGGGCTGCCAGGTGATCCCTATGCTGCCAGTTCCCTTTAGTAGCAAGGATCTAGGAAATGTCCCATGTATCCCTGCCCCCCTAGCTTTATTCATATTCTTCTCTCAACCTGAAATTTCCTCCCTTTCTTTCTTCCTACAATCTATACATCCATCCTTCAAAACTTTGTTTTAGTACCTATTTCTTGACATGATCTAGGATGGGACTTAAAATCACTAACACTTCTGCCTCAGAACCCCTGTAGCACACAGGGTCTGGACCACCTGTTTGGCACACAGCCTGTGCTAATTTCATCTGTAGCTGCTTTCTCCTATGCATATCCAAAATCCCTGTTTACATGCTTAACCCCTTAAAAACAGTCTCCACATGTCTACTACTGGCTTTTACACTACAGTTCTATAATTCCATCTGCCTGCTGTGTTATTGGAACTCCATATTCAACATGGCAAAAACCAAACTCCCTACCTCCCCCACTCTGAAAACCTGATCAACCAACTGTCTCTCAAAACCTGACCTCAACCGAGAGATCAAAACCAATCTCTTCCGGGGCGCCTGGGTGGCGCAGTCGGTTAAGCGTCCAACTTCAGCCAGGTCACGATCTCGCGGTCCCTGAGTTCCAGCCCCGCGTCAGGCTCAGGGCTGATGGCTCAGAGCCTGGAGCCTGTTTCGGATTCCGTGTCTCCCTCTCTCTCTGCCCCTCTCCCGTTCATGCTCTGTCTCTCTCTGTCCCAAAAATAAATAAACGTTGAAAAAAAAATTTAAAAAACCAATCTCTTCCTTCTCAGAGAGTTGCGCTTATTTATTTAACAGATACTTATTCATTCAACAAGGATTTGTGCCTACTGTGAGCCAGGCACTAGAAATATGGTGGTAAATGGAGCAGACACAGGTCCTCCTGATGCTTGTCTGAAGCTCCACAGAACCTTGGAGAGCCTCAGTTACCCACAATTTAAAAAGGCTGCATTGGGCACCTGGGTGGCTCAGCCAGTTGAGCATCCCACTTCGGCTCAGGTCATGATCTCGCGGTCCATGAGCTTGAGCCCCACGTCCCCCACATCGGGCTCTCTGCTGTGAGCATAAAGCCCATTTCGGATCCTCTGTTCCCCTCTCTCTGTGCCCCCTCCCCGACTCACACTCTCTCTGTCTCTCAAAAATAAATAAACATTGTAAAAGGCTGCCTTCCTGGAGACTCAGTCACCCAGGGTAGAAACTACAGAATCATCCTTGTTTTTGCCTGACTCACCACCCACGTTCATCCAATTTATTATAAGTTTCTCTCTGCTCTACCACTGAAATGTATCTCACATGTGAGTACTCCTCACCCTTCTGTGATTCTTGCCACTGCCCTAGAAACATTATCCTTTCTGGCCCTGACGATGGCACTTGTCTGCTACCCCTCTCTGACCTTCCTTGGTTCTAGCATCTTCGTCCCCACTTCACACCAACCCTGGATTTGTCATTGTCCTGAAATATCCATCCTATCGTGGCACTTCTGAACTCATAAAGATAGGTGAATCCACAATGCCTATGAAATTAAAGCATTACGTTGACAATGCCTATAATCCAGCCTCCAGTAGCCTTTGCTCAGCCTAGAGGCTGCTTGCTTAATTCTCCTACGGTCAAAATACGCTTCTTCAAATTTTTGCTCCAAGGCCACCTTCCAAGAAAACTTCCTCCCTCACAAGTAATCCTTTCTATGGCACTTAGTTTGTACTTGTGTCACACACTGTTTGTCACACAGTCTTGGATATCTGTCTGTCTTCACCTCCAGTAGATTTAAGACTATCTTTATCTAGCTTACTTAGTGCCTAGTAAAATTCCCTGATAACCCCAAGACAAGAAGTCTCTCAACAATTCGAGTTTGTTGACTGGAGTGTTGGAATTGGGACTCTTTTGTGTCCCTGGTGTCAAACACTAAGCCCTACTCTTGGAAGGTACAGAAGGGGGGAGAAAAGGTTAAAGTATCAGCATCTTTGAAATATGCAGTAAACTTTGCACCTTCTTATCACCTGATGATTGAGTCTCGTTTGTGTACCTGCCAGTAGAAGTCTTCTCCTTCAGAGCCTGTTGCTGGAGGAGTATTTGTCCATCTTGGCCACATACTAGAATCACTTGGTCAGTTTAGGAAAATCTCCATGCTCAGGCTGCACCCCAGGTAAACTAATTTCATCACAGTCTCTGTGGTCCAGACCCAGACATCAAAAATTTTTAAACTCCCCAGATGATTCTGATATGAGAACCACTGTGCTAGGGAGGAGCTCAGTTCCAGGCCCAGTGTCAGGGTAGGGAAAAGAGTAGCCCAGGCACATGGGACATTTGGAAGGGGATTTATCTGGCCCCAAATGTCTTTCTTGGTAGCCTGTCATGGTTTTCACTGTGAGCCAGCAGAATTTTCCTTTGGATTATAGCATTGTCTCTAGTAGGCATTGGTAAAATCCATATATAATGTATGTTCCCTGGAAGGAATAATCCACTAATCCTCCAGCTATGTAGAGATTAAAAGCAAATCCTTTTTGTGGAAGATGAGGTCAGAAGGAAGGAAGGTCAGAGGCACACAGACCGAGCAGGGCATCATCACAGGCAGTTCTGGGAAGTCAGAAGGCACAGTGGGAATATCTGATCTGTCAGTACTAGGTACTTGGGAAAGGAGAAAGAGGCACAGAAAAGGAAGCTGACAGTGGGGATGGACCTCCAACTTCTCAGGTTGGCCAAGACCTAAGAGTTCGTGAAGTTGATAAAAATTGGTCTGAAGTTTGATTTTTAAACATTAATTAGCAGGTGGGGGGGGGGGATGAAAAATTGTAAATCAGTGGGATGCCCATGACAGGAGGGGATAAGTCTCCTAAGCCTCAACTCTCCAGTACTTCCTGAGCCTTGAAAGCAATCCTGAAAGATTCCTAAATGAAAGGTTAGCGGCATCCAGTCAAAGCCAAAAGAAACGAAGGTAAAGGGAACCCAGTAAAAATAAAAAGTTATGGGAAAGAGTGTATATATGTGGCAACTTTTTCCCAAGCTTTCAAAAAGATACCACCTGGGGACAGAGAACCATAGCGATCCCTCTATACTCTCCTGCCTAATGAGAATTTCTGAAAGCAAAATATGCCCAGAGTGAGTCCCCATGAGGTGGTAATTTATAAAGCCGCCCCTACTCCATGCTGATACTGAAATAGACTGGTTTCCTGGTGCACCCGAGCCTTTTGTGGAAAAAACAAAGCTGTAGGAAAGGACTTGAATAATGGAGGGCTCCAGAGAGATAAGACGACACATCTGGGTCTGTGATTGCACCTCAGATTCCCTCAACCACATCCTTCCCCGAGGAACCTACTTCCCTTTCCCCATAAACGAAGTCGAATAGTAATCATCCTTTGCTTCGAGTGGGGATATCTGCGAAATTGCCAACAGCTCAGCAGGAATGCCAGTCTGTGACTGTGTCCTGGATCTGCTCTCCCTTCTGCGACCCTAACCCACCACCCTCACTCTTTTGTTTGGGATTTAAACAAATTAACCAGACATGAAACAGAAAGAGGCTATTACTTAAGGGAATTGGATCCTGGTAGCATATCCTCATGAATTTCCCTTATGGGTTTCAGTCAGCAGTGGATGTCTCAGAAACATTCCAGATGATTTCAAGGAGGCAAGGGCAGACTGGTAATTAAACCACATGCATCAGCAAGGCTTAGAGACAGAGAACAAAAGGCAAGAAAAGAAAACAAAACAAAGAGGCAGGAAGCCAGGGTCCTGCCTTAGCAGTTTGAGGCCCTGGACATGCTTTTCTACACATCTTATCCGCCCCCCGGCTGCCTTACAGAAGCTCCCGAAGTGAGGCATGCCTTTGCTTCGTGCATAAAGCAATGAGGCACGGAGAAAATGGTGTGAGCCAAGGTCAGCCAGGTCCCAGGACTGCCTGACCCTTGCAGAGCTGGATTTGGATAGCAGAGGAGGAGGAGGGCAGTGTGGGCATGGAAGTAGCGAGAACGGGGCCAGGCTCTCCTCCAGGTTCCCAGGCCCACCTCCACCTCAAATGCTACAACACTGTTGGCTGCGTGTTTTCTCTGTGCCCCTGCGGATCTGCTCTTCCCTCTTCTCCAGGCTGTCTGGCTCTGAAAGAGCCAGATGACACAGACATGGTTCCTGGGCTCCTTCGTCTTCAGGCTCCAGCGAGGCTTGGCCAGTGAGAGGCAGGCAAAGGAGCTCTCGGGGTGGGGGGGGAGTGACACCCCAATATTCACGCTCAGGGCTTCCTCCCTGTGGAGCTGCTCAGACTGGCTGAGCACCTCAGCTCAAGGTGACACTTCCCCTCAGCCTGCCTTCCCCACAGCTCTCTCCCTCCCTCCACACTTCAGTCCTTTAGGCCTAGGGGTGGAGACTGTGCCTCCTGGTGCTAACCTTGGGTTCTGCGCTATTTCTTATGGTTGCCCAACCCCTTGCTCTCACCTTTTTATTAAGTCTCTTACTGAATCATCTTCAAATCACCCCGGTTGAGTTGCATTGTCTGCGTCTTTTCAAGACCCAACTGATAACAGCCCTCAAGCTCGGAGAGACCAATTATGAGTGGTATCTTCAGTGTTTCAATGTAGGGCCATCCTCCAGCTGGCTAAGGTACTGAGGCATCAATTCCATTAACGTGGAAATGTCTGGAAATGCCAAAGCTGCCAAAAATGGCTACCAGAGAGTCTTAGGCACTGGAAGAATCTTCTTGGTAGCCAGAAGACCATGTGACCCTTAGCTGAGGGAAATGAAAATTCCTTTCTCTTGGTCTACACTTGGTATACAGCTCATGAGGACTCATAGTCTCTGCAGCACACCCTGAGTGGACTCTGTAGTAATGTGGGTCACGGACGGATCCCCTTCCTTCCTGACAAGGGGAGAGAAGGAAGTGGATGTAAGTTATCTGGAAAGAAAATGAGGGAGAAGTGAATGTACCCCTGTGAGCCACCTTCTGTCACGAAATGTGACCCTCTTCCTTCTGAGCCACGCGGCAATGGGAATGTGCCGCGTCTGGTATTAAAGCTCGGAAGCCACCAATAAGCAAAGACGAGTGTGGCTTTCTTTGCGTTCATGTCCTGGAAACGCTTTTCATCACTTAATCCAAAACCTAATTTTTTTTGGAATTTAATGTTGAACAAATCATGAGTGTTTGCTGTGATGTGAGGTTACTTTATCCTCCCTCATCCCCAGACCCTCATGAAAATGAGATGCTGCACCTCATTTGGGGATTTGGGAGAGAAAATAAAACAATCTAGATCTAGGTCAGCAGAAAGTCTGTTTGTTCAGTGTAAGTAGGGCTCTCCTCTAATTAACACTTCCCTGAAGAAGAAGGAAAAAAAGAGTGAAAGGCGTGTGCGAGGAACATATATATCCCTCTTTACATGGCACCATTTCAGATTCAGGAAACTAGCACTTACCCCTTTGAAATGGAATAGTAATCGCAAATGCTGAAAATTAAAATTCTGGGAAGCTGCAAAGGCTGAAAATTCAGCCAGTCACCTGACGCAACTAATTAAACGTACTGGGCTGTTAATTAGCATTTACTAAATTATGGAACTAAAGCTTTAACTTGGCTATGTTTGCTTCCAGAATTAAAATATTGTGGACAGAGAAAGGTAACCAAGATGTCAGCTTGGTTACTCTTCCAGCAAGTGGGATTCAGACCTTTATGCAGCTCCTGTAATTGATCCAGTGATCCCAAAGAAAGAATGCCACCTCTAAGAGTAGAAAATATGCTTTCTTTCCTCCTTAATTACCCAAACACGCTGGTCATATAAGAATGGACATAAAAAGCAAACGGATTTGCGCCCACGGCCATGTGTGCTTTCTAAAGGCAATATAATGGTTTTCCACAATATCATAACAATGGATTGTCTCCCCCAGATGCTTGCTTCTGAGGCATCCTGTACAGAATAACATAGTCAAGAACCTGTTTCTTCCCCCACATAATCATTTGTTCAAATTTTTGCCCTGCATGGAATGAGCAAGTCCTGATGGACTTCATATCAGTCATTATATAAGATCTTTTCTAAAAAATTATGAGGCTTTCTCCATTATCCAATAAATAGTCAACCGAAAAAAATATTTAGTGAGTGTCTACCATGTGTTCAACACTCAGCTAACTGCCAAAAGATACCAAAATGTTCAAGATATTGTTTCTTACCAGGGGCATAAAGATGTTTTATAGAGGCAGCGCCTCTCCAAATGAAACAATAAACAAGCCAAATGCACGAGATACTGATAAAATAAAATGCTCATTTGTGTGATAGGATGATCAAAAGAAATTTCACTCTGAGGTTGTCTTCCAGCTCCAAAACTCTCCAATTCAATGGGCAGCACAAATAATAGCAAAATAATTTAATTAAAGGTTCTGGAAGGTGTATTTTAACCAAGAGCACGTCCCTAGCATAGTGCCTGGTACTCAGTAAGCTCAGGGCAAGTGCTGAAACAATAAATAAGTACATGAGCACAAAATGTAAAGACTGTAGAAAGTGATATGATTTGGCATTCTCCAGGAAGGCTTTAGGGCAGGGACTGCTCTCAAATGAAACCATAAAGCAGAGGTTGCCAACTGTCGTCCCTCAAAGTAAATTCAGCTGTACGGATGTGTTCCATTTAGCCAGCACAGTGGTGGTGGGGGTAGTGATGGTGGTGATGATGATGATGATGGTTGTGATGATGGAGGTGATGGTGGTGATGAAAAGGAAAGAGGTGGAGAGAGAATTTAAGTCAAGAGAATCCACATTCAAATCCATATATTTCTGGTGTAAAATAAGGTCTGCCTCTCGAGGTCCCTGTGTCCCTATGGTGTGATACCCCCCTTTCTTGGGGTATTGTCTTCCCACTTTGCCCCATGACCCATCCTCTCTCCCATCTGTCTCCCAAACCCAGGCCAGGTGTCAGCCACCTTTTATTTCCATGCATGTACTATTGCTTTCTTATGTAAGAGAAATACTTCCTTATACACATACTATCCAAAGTGGAAAAATGATAGTCCAAGAGAGACTTGTGTTTCAAGGAAAATGTGAGAGGGTATTTCTTGGAAAAATGAAGGAATTTCTATGCCATCAATATTAATCTGAATGTGCCTATTGAAAGAACAGAAATTACTTCCTTACAATATCAACTACCTCCTCAGTGTGACCTTCCATTAGCATCCTATCTAAAACCACAACCTGTCTCCTCACCCGCCTCCACGCAGACTCCTAAGCCCCTTCCCCCAATTTATTTTTCTTCTTAGTGCTTACCCCTGCCTGACATATTATATATGTTACTGATTTAGCTGTTGATTGGTAGAACTCTCTAGTGAAAATGTAGGCTATGAGAGGGGAGGAATTTTTGTATTGTTTTTGTTGTTGTTCACAACTTCAAATCTTGTACCTAGGACAGAACCAGGAACATGGCAGATGCAGAATGAATGAATGAATGAATGAATGAATGAATGAATGAATGAATTAATGAATCATAAATGAACAAACTCAACCCACTTCTCTAATTTCTTTCTCTGCATGATCTCTGCTTTAAAGGATTAAGAAGCTGTGGATAGGCAGAGAGAGAGGTCTCTTCCAGTGGAGGAAAATGACTTCTTGGAAATAACATGGGCAAAGGCTTAAGCTGGAAGGGAGCAAGCACTTAGCGAGGGAAAAGGGCTCTGTAAGAAGCATAGTCTAATTAAAATAAAAAATGTGTCATAGAGTTGCCACCTAAGAATCCATGACAGGTATGAACAATAAGGCACTGCCCAATGGCCACTTGTCATCAATCCAGATCGTTGCCCGCTCCAGACTGGCTTTCCCAGCACATAACATATGCATCCTTCTGGATCCCACTTGGACTGTTCTACCACCCTTCAACAGATGCTCCGGAATAGAGACTAAACTGCTCGCTGTAGGCTATGTAGCATCTGCTGGTATCTGCCCCATTATCTGACCAAAAATCCTGCTTCTTCAACATACATATTTATCTTCCAATCACACCAAACTACTTTTCAAAGGCTAAGTGGGCTTAATCCACATGAGCCTTCAAATGTGGAGCTGTTCTGATTAGGAGGACTGGCCTTCCTCATTCTACTATTCTTCAAGAGCCAGCTCAAGTGGCCACATATGAACCCCTCTCTTGGGTTCTCTCCATGGCCCCATTGGTGCTGGCAGACCCAGGACCTTCTTTCCATACCTCTCCACCTTCTGCTACTTCTTCTTTGGCAATGCTCCCCATCAAAGCAGCATGTATCACCCGTATGGCATGGTGTGAATACGCCATGTGAAGAGTCCTTTAGTTAAAGGCACGTGTAGCCCTCTCAGACAAGTGTATATACCGAGGCCTTTAGTGTGCCACCCTCGCTTCTTGGACCTTCCCTGGAAATTCCTTGGTTTTCTGGTTAAGTGGATCCTACCATGTGTCTACTTGCATGGATCATGATTCAACACCCCTCATCCCCTTTTGCTGGGGTTTAAGTACTTCGACCTTTTTCCAGTTGCTCTCAGTTCAGTCAACTTTGGGTCACTGGTTTTTGCTCTTGAAAAAACCCACCACCAGCCCCTCTACACTCAAGCTTCTATCCCTGTTCACCCAATTTCTATCAATGTTCACATCACATGGTGTTACTATTTGTTTTGATGTCTATACCTCTCCAAAAGAGAAAAGTTCCTTGAATGTAGGGACAGTGTCCTTTTCCTCTTTGTAACCCCAGTGCTTCTCAGAGAAGGTCCTTCATACACGCTGGTTGACTAAATGCATGGACACGCACAACGATACAGCCATGCCTTTTGCCCTGTAAGAGGAAGGACCATGAATTAAGTAGTGGCAGTAGTATTGCATATTCAAACAGTTAAGCTAACAAAAAGGTAAAGAAATACATATATTTTTAATTACTGTAATAAAACTCATTGGACCCTGACTTACCATCTGAGAAGTGAAAACTCTTTGGACCCTGACTTACATCTTAGGAGACGTAAAAAGCTAGATTAAATCTGCAAATTAAAAGGTCTTTCAGAGAAAGAAAACAAAGTTAAAGTCACAGGGCTAAATGTGCCCTGGTGACATCACCTAGTCTACTCCTTAGCACTGTAGGTCTCAGTTTTCTGGTTTCTGAATGAGTGGGTGGCATGTGTTGGGGGTGCAGTGGGGAGAGAACTCCTTAGAAATGCAGATCGCCAGGCTGTGGCTCTAGTGATTGAGTCTGTACATACAGCACTTTGAGCAAGCACCTGGGTACAGGTGACCCCAGCACCACATCGGCCTTACCTATTTTTGATTACCCTACTCGTCTCCTTTCAAAGACCACAGGGTATTTCCTTAATTTCCCAGAATACGCATTACGTTTTCCTAACATCCTTTTCGAAGTCATATTTTGGTAAGCCTGTGTCTTATGACTCTATCTTCAGGAAAGACTGTTAAAAAATAAAAAAACTATCAAACAAAAGTGAAGAGGCTTCTCAGCATCTTGTGGAAAAGGTCACTTCTTCCGACCCACATCAAGCTCCTTCGAAGTCTGGGCTTTGCTCTCCACTATATAAATAATGAAGAAGGGAACTTAGTGGCGCACCTCATTCAGGCGCTCTCATCAATAACACCCCGCTTTCAGCCGTCTTGGGGGAAACACTTGAAAAGCCCTACCTACTCGAACAGGAAGTAAGTTGAAATTGGGTTGAGCCTTTTTGAATGTCTGTAAAAAAGACGTTAGCATGTCTGTCAAAGACATTCGCTTTGACGTGAAGAAGAAAGTTGGTTTTCCACACAGAAAATAATTTGAAGGGAAATGAAAACTGTTTTCAAAAGGCTATTTAATTTTCCCTTTATTGTAGTAAAAAGAATGAAGAGAATGGAACATGTTGGAATTCGTGATTGATGGATCACAATGGCATGTTATAAAAATTCAGAAATAGCCCCTAATGAGAAAAATACCAAAATCAAATTGGCGAATCTTACTAATTCGGCTGAAAAACTGGAGAGGTTAAGGTTCCGTCCCTCTTAGCAAAGACTCGGGGTGCTGGAGTGATAGTGCTGTGTGGCTCCCCGGGCTCTGGGAATAAAGCAGAACTCTGCAAATAAAGGACAGAAAAGTAACCTAAGATTGAGGCTAACTCAACACAATCACCATCATAATTGTTTACATTCAGAGGTCCTTTTGGCTAAGATCTTTTTTTTGGGGGGGGGGGAGATAAAGGGCTATTCTCTAAGTACCACAGCTTAGCTACCAAATCCATTAACAGATAGCCCCTGGCATTTTATCTTTAAGATTCCAGTGTGCCTCCCATACTGTTTTTATACTTATCTGCAATAAAAAGGCAATTCCTCTGAGTGCTTGGGATTTGGCTGAATCAGATTTACCGTCTGGCTTTCCAACCTTATTCCCAAGCACAGTGTAATAGGAAAAGGCAAAGCTCTTGCAAGTCTCCATGGATTCCTGTGGCAGGGTGGTGAAAATTTTGTTTTCTTTACTACTTTCCATTTCATGAGAGAAATCATCTCAAGGAGAGGATTTCAAATGCAATGTTGTTAGATACAGACCATTAAATATGTAAGGCTGGATTTCCAACCTATATATGTAGCCCTATGGGGAAATTCTCCCTTTGTCATGGAAACCCACGGGACGAGCTGGTCCATGCAGCTCTATGAATAAAAAATCCAGAGCAAGAGCACTTTTCCCATTGTAAAGCCAAGAGGAGTTTTTGAGGCTTTTATTTTTTTCACACTTGCGTATTGGAGGAATGGCCTAGATCTTGTGGTGGTGTGCATCTAAGATGATCTTAGCACCAGCTGAAAATGATTTTTGTCTGCCGATAGTTAAGATAGGTGACAGAGAGGTAGATAGGTATATTCAAGAAAGATATAACCTACTGTTGTGCAAAACCGGAAGAGTAACCGGCAAACAACATTTTGGTTCTTTCTCTGTCTTTGGACCTCCTAGGGGAGTCTAAAATATTAGCCTGAAAAATGGGTAGTCTTGCATTTGTTTGGAGGGCTACTGTAATCATGGTTATTATTTTAAAACACCTAGAATATTAGGAAATTACTTCCAGGCTTGCTCTAACCATGGCAGTGTTAGAAAAGGTTGATAATTAGGAAATTCGTTGGAGGGCAGCTCAAATCATAGTGGTGTGGGAAAGGGTGTAGAAAATTATCATGGGCTAATAATTTGAGGGAGTACAAGGATTTCCAGAGCGCTGTGCCCCTGCCTCTAATATATGTTCCAACGTTTTTTAAGTGAGTGAGACCTACCAACAGTCCACACAGCTTTTAGGAAGCATTAAAACACTCCAGCTGGTCAGTTCTGTTGTCATGGCCTGAAGCATTAGCACACAGGCTCTGGAGCCCAGCTGTCCAGGTTCAAACCCAGCCCTTCTCCTTGCTATGTGATTGAAGCCAAGTGATTTAACCTCTCACAGCCTCGGTCTTCACATTGCTGGGTGGGGTCACGAGGACCACACAATGAGGTGTGAGTGATGGGTTTGATGGGGTGCCTGCCATGGAGATCACATCTCAGTCACAACAGAACTGCAGTTCTCAGTCATCCTGCTGTGAAGTGAAGGCACCAATGACAACCCTTCTACATTTTTGTGCAAATTGGAGGTAAGAGGGACATTATTGCTGGGTATGTAATAGCCCTTACGAGTGATTGTTATCAGCATCTGTCGCACCTCCTGGTTGTCTAGATCAGGGAAACCCCACTAGACTACAGCTCCCCCAGGAGCAGCAAGGCAGCTCCCGGGTGTTGCACAGGGTCCCACATTTAGAAGGGCCCTCGCTTGACTTAATGCTCTGCTACTGCCGGGTTGAAATTCTTCTTAGTTTTTTTTAACACGAAGCCCCACATTTTTACTTTGCATCATGCTCTGCAAATTATGTAGCTTGTTTAGAGGACCCAGACAGCATCCTACTGAGTTTGGTAAGCCTGGTCTACGAGGCACAGGTCTTTATACCTGGTAGGTTTGCGTTAAGTAGCTGTGAACTGAATTGACATTGCCACCAACGACTAACTGAACATGAATTTATTTATTTGAGGCCTGCTTTCAGAAATCATGGCTCTTCCTGAGTTTAAGTCTCTTCGTGGACAGGCCTTGGGTCGATCACGAGAGTCCTGCTTATGATATTCATTTAAAGGAAGTTCTGTAAATGTGGAACTAGATTATTTGCAGGATCTACGTTCATTACTTGAGACAGGACGATTCATTAAATGTTAGAAATTAATTCGTGGAGCAAGTAAAAAGGTGGAAGAAGTGTTAGGAAAATCACTTGAGAAAACGTAGTTACTAATGTTTTTAATATTGGCACAGTTAGCAACTGACTTTAAATACTTTCTTGATCAACATAAAAAGGCATTTCAAGGGAAAGGCAATAAATTATAATGCCATTAACCACCACACATTATAGAAGTACCTATTATAAAAGAAAATCCTTTCTAAGTGAATTTCACTGTTCTGGATCTAAGGTTTTTTTTTTCATAGAAATAAAGAATCAAATGCTAAATACTTGATTTCATTTTGGAATATTAATAGGATTAAAATAGCTTTGAATTTTCCTCTGACTCATTAAGCTAGAAAGTCAAGGTACTAAAAACATATACTTTTGCTTCAAAATAGGCAGAAATGGATAACTGTAGAAAAGTTGTTTTTTTTTTTTAATTTTTGTGAACTATACCAGAGCAAAAGGACACATTGGGAGAAATTTGAACCAGTTTTCATGCATAATTTGCCTATATATATAAACATATGTCCATATTTGTCATGTAGCTTTACTTGTCGAAAAATATCTTAAAACTTATACAGTCACAGAAAGTATCAATAACATAAAATTTCACATCCCCCTTTTAGAACCATGGCCTTAACATTTTGTAGGGAAATAAAGCTTTGGTTAACCTTGGCTCTGGCAGACCTCATTAAAATAACAGCCTGTCAGTTTCAAGTTTAAAATAACAGGGTTGTCAGTTTTATATGCAGTGGAACAATCTACAATTTTATTTTCGGGGAAGCCTGTGGGAAGTGCCGGAAGGGGCGGAAAGATTGGACAACACTGCCATCTGGTGGCCATGATAGAAGACTGTCTCTAGCCACCTACAGGTATGGCTGGACTTCTCTGAAGGAAAAGGTGGAATGATACTGGGCTGCCTTGAACTTAATTTCTTCTGTATCAACTTTTTGACAGGCTTCTGTCTTTAAAATGCATGTACATTCCCAGAGCCAATATGCAATTTATAACTCAAAATTACAGTAAATCAATAAGGTACTCTCTGCTCTTTGGTAACCTATAGCTTCTGCATTATCAATGGCTTGATGCAATTAATATTCAAGAGAGTAAATCTTGTGAAAAGAAGGGGGGAAAAACCTTTAAGATTTTTTTATGGGTACCTTGGAAGAAATTCTTCAAGAAATTTTCATATATGATTTGTATACTTTTCTGGATGATTGTTATACTTCAGTAAAATAAACAAACATAAGCCAAGAAATCTTTGTGACATTGGCAGATGTCACAAACCTGAACGCAACATGTTCCCATTTATATAAATGGAAACAATTCTGGGGATATGCTGGATCTCAGCCAAATTGCAAATATGACCTAACTTCAATTCAGTTCTTTCCCTATGCATTTTGGGCAATTGGTTAAGGGGAGGCAGTGGACAATGGGAGAATGGCATAAAAAAAGAGAGAGAGAGAGAGGTGCAAATGAACTCTGCTGATCTGATGTGCAACCTACCCCCAAAATTTCAGGATGTGCAGAATGCTCTAATGTTAAGCTAATAGCGTGTCTTCAACTCATTCAAACAATCCAGCCCTCTTACATCACTGGTCCTCACTTCAGATATGCTAAGGAAGGACCTTAAACCTGCATTCTAGCCACCAACCACATATGGCTATTGAGCACTTGAAATGTGCTATAGACAGAACTGACGTGCTGTGAATGTAAAAACCATACTCGATTTTGAGACCTATGCCATCCAATATGGCAGCCACTAGTCACATGTGGCTACTGAGCACTGCAGATATCTGTAGATTGAATCGAGGTGTGCTCTAAGTGTCCCAATACACACTGAACGTTGAAAGACAAGTACCAAAAAATGGTAAAATATCTCATTAAAATTTTTACGTATTTATTAATGTTGAAATGATATTTTGAATATATAGGTTAAACAGAGTATGTTATTAAAATTAGCTTCAGTCTACTTTTGTTAAATGTGACTGCTAGAAATTTTTAAATTACATAGGTAGTTCACCCATGCAACTTGCATGCGATTTCTATTGGATATTGCTGCCTTAAACTTTCATTGCTTTCTGGCCCAGAAAGGCCATTCTGCCATTTCACAAGGTTGTTTCTCTCCCACTAGAGCTACAAAGGGGCATCTCTGACATCCTTGCTGCTTGTAGGAGACTAAGAGAACCTATTTAGGTTATTGGATGCTTAAGATATAAAGGTGAAAGTCAAGTGCAATTATATCATGGAGTCTAATCATAACAGGAGTAAATGGCACCCCTCATTGATGCTCCATGGGGTAAATTGGATCTTTAAGGTAACCAGATGGCTCCCAGGAAAAGGTAATTTACCTCACAGGGATAAGAACTTGATTTCCAAGAAAGAGTGCACTTTAGTCACCCTATGCCATCTGTCCCCATGGCGATATTTCTGTGCATTAAGAACTCCCAGCTCCAAGTGCCCTAGCAATATGTAAACTTACTAAACTTTATTAAATCTTTAAGAAGATAGTTGGGAAGGTGGTAGTTTCTCCATTTTGAAACCAATTTGTAGGGAAATTCTATGACTTTGCCAAAGTTACAGTTAAAGCAAACACATCTCCAAGCACTGGGCACTTCTCTCCCTGACTGAAGAGGCTTCACATTTATGAGCTTTTGCCACTCAGGGTCCCTCTGCCAAAAACAGCTCTTTCCCAGTCTTCTACCTGCAAAATGCTATTCATCCATTAAGTCGCATTTCAACTGTCACCTCTTCCTTGGAGCTTCCCTTGATCCCTCCGTCTACTCAATAATAAAATGTTGATCATACTCTGCCCTACAGCCCATAAACGAAAGAGTGATTTACTGTGCTTATTTATATGTAAATCTCCTGTCCCTACTGGGTAGTATGTTCCTTGAAGGCAGGACCATCTTGTATCTATCACTGTGTGCCCGGTATATTGTGGACACTAAACGTGTGTGTGTGTGTGTGTGTGTGTGTGTGTGTGTGTGTAATTGAATTGACTACCCATAAATAGACCCTGAGCAACCATTTCTCCATGAAATAGGGAAGTTTATAAGAAAGACCTTCCTCCCTATGGCAATAAGTTATTTTGCAAGTAAGAGCATCTAGAATTTAAATTTCACTTACAATTTAATTTGAAGTCTCAGAATTTAAATTTACCCTCTGCCTACTCTACTTCATTTATCTACCCATTCATTCATTCCTTTGCTATCTGTTGAGTACTATTATAAACTAGGCTTTGTGCCAGATGGGACACCCATCTCCTAGGATGTGGTGAAAACAAAGGTCCTACCCCTATGTCACCTGCAGTTCAGGAGGGAAGACCCATTACAATAAATGGGGAAATCTTTATGACAGGAAAAACCAGAGGGATCTCTTGGAGCACATACTGGGGAGTGACTATGGATGTCAGAGGAGGAATCCTTTGGGGGACATTAGAGCTGAGACTCACAGAAAGAATTATCCACTAAATCATGCTCTTCTCTTCCCAATGTATAGACTCTCTGTTTGAAGTAGAGTTCATAGACATCCTTAGGTCTTAATGATTCGGATCTATGTTCTTGGGTGCATTTATTAGTATCTCACTTTGTTGTTCCTCAAAATCCCTTAAGCCAAAATCACTGGCAAGTAAACTTGAAGCAATTCCCAATTCGATTCATGAAGGAAAAGGCAGAGCATTGTGTTAGATCAAAAATGTAACACAATGGGTGCAAAAATATCATTTATGTTCTACCGCATAGTACAAGTCTACATAATTAAGTATAAATGAAATCACACATGCCTTAAGGAGATTTATATACCTTTTGTTACATACTCCATAAGACATTTAGGGTGACCCATCTCTACCCTAAAGGACTTTAGAATTTCAATACATCTGATTTCCACCTACCACTTTCTGAATATTTGTCTGTGCTGTATCTGAGTTACCTTTCGAATATGTGAACATCTTTGCAAGCACACTCACTGGTGGGTGGAATCACATTTGCAGTGACTTTCTTAAGAAGGTCCTGCACAATTACTGCAGTCTCAGGTGAGGAAGGGTAAGCTTCTCATTCCCTGGGAAGTTCCAAATATCTACAGTGGCTTCAGAGAAAGAATACACATCTGTTTCTTAGCTGCGGCATGAAAGAATACAGCCTCAATCATTTGGAATTAAATAATGAATTCTAAAATATTCAGGAGTGCCCAAACTCAAAATGTAATATTTTGCTACACCTCCTCCCTTTTTTTTAAAGTAGCAGAAATTCTTTTAATGTCCTGGATTTCATTCCCTGAAGATGAAATTTCCATATTTTAGGAGTAACTTCAGGTGGTTATGTGCTTAACTGAATCATGGCATTATGTCAATCAGAAGTAGAAGTAGAAATTCTATATGGATTTTCTGAGTATCGTCAAAGACCCTATGAGGAAGTAATAGTTGGCAAAGAATCGGAATTTTTTCACCAAGACTGGGTGTTCAGAACATCAATCTTTGTTTCACATAGGCAAAATTGGGCTATTAAACATAAGCTTTATCTGACAGTTTTCTGAATCAGTGCTTTTGTCCAGGCCAATTCTATACAAAGGGATCAGTCCCAGGCCATTGTCATGATCTTACTGACATTAGGAAATGAAGGGGAAGTGGAGGATATCTGTTCTTCAAACCACAAAGAATTGCTAAAAGTTTTCATTCCATAGCGATAGAAAAGAAGGTGGTGGAAACCGATCAGTGTTACTAAATATCCTGATGGCTTTAACATGCCTTACATAACTGCTAGAAATACTGAATTCATTCTCTTCTTTTGAGACTGCATCTGAGATCTTCCTTTCCTGCTTTATGAAGACCACATATCTATTAACCTAGTTTAGAATCAGTCCTTGTCACAATACATGCTCTGGATCAGGGAAAGCTCCTTGGGGATGTCTGCGCCCACCCTACCCAGATAATGCCTGAGAAATGAGAGAGAACAAAGTTAACAATCAAGGAAGGAAAAGCTGACTTCAAAAGCTAAAGGCAAAGAGTGAGAGAGCGAAGACTGGATAGCCCCAAGGTCAGAAATGAAGGAAAAGGAGAAGTTACCAGGTGATGGTCAGAGAAAAACAGAATCCACTCTCGGTGCTGAAACTAGCTATAAATCACAAAGAACAAAGCAAAGCAAACAAAAAGTTGGGGGCTCAGTCTCAATGTCAGTCACAAGAGGAAGAACAAGAATATGCTTACGCTTTGTGGTCAAGCCTTGTCTATAAAGATACACAGAACTGCTCAAGAGGGAAAGTGACTTACTCTGGGTCAGGCAGCAAATCTCAAGTCCTCTTTACACTAGGCACTGATATCTATCTTTGGAAATGTTTAAATATGAGTCTAGGTGAGCACCTGTCAAGAATGCCCTAGAAGCTTTGGACAATGGGAGCTCCGCTGAGCCTCCGAATTTCATGATTCAATGATAAAACCACTCCTTGAAATTATTTCTGTTTTCACACTTGAGAAGTAAGCAGTACCACAATTTCACTATGCACTGTGCAAAATAATACTTTGATTCATATGCATTTCTGCAGACCTAATGTCTCCCTGTCTTTTCCTTTTCACTATTGAATTCAATGTTAGTTCAGTGTCAGACTTTCATCTCCAAGGTATGTAGAATGCTTACTACCCTACTTGCCTAAAATGTAATACCGCAGGAAATGAGGCACAATCCGAACATGAGGTATAAACATGAGTATTTGAAAATGTATTGTTTTCTTAAAAT
Source organism: Felis catus (assembly GCF_018350175.1). Classification (NCBI taxonomy): domain Eukaryota; kingdom Metazoa; phylum Chordata; class Mammalia; order Carnivora; family Felidae; genus Felis; species Felis catus. The sequence goes on from NC_058368.1 coordinate 66,394,776, forward strand.
GGGCTGCAAAAATCTGACCTGAACAACATAGGAAGCTATTTCTGGTTTTCCATATTTATTCCACCATGAAGACCAGTGCTTTGCCAGAAAAAAATACCTCATCTGTCTTCTCAGGGTCATGCTCTTACTACCATGTCATCACGTACTCAAGAAACTCCAATCCTGAAGCCAGAGGGGATGACACAGCCTCTAAATCTCTCGTCCAATTCCCAATCCCCTGAGAAACTCAACAAAACTAAGCATTGTCTTTCTGAACTTCAAGGATTCTCTCACTTCCTAATGGTTTTCTCATCTTTCTTAGTTTTTCCTACAAAATACATGTGTGTTTGTCTCCTTAGGGAGTAATGTAAAAAGTACCACACCACATGGAGAGGTATGTAATATTTTTCAAAAAATATGGTAATATTTTGAAATATTTTGAAAAACATGGTAATAGACCAGAACTTATTATTGGATTCCTTGGGAATGTCTGTGAAAACCCAGAACGTAAGGCTGGTTTCAGGTGGTATAGTGACTCAGGCATTCAGGACAATGCTTCGTGTGTCGTGTGGCCAAAGTCTGCTTTGGGTTCACTGACAAACTGTGTTCCACAGGACCCTAATGTCATCCCCGAAACTTAGTTAACAGTTCCCTGAAAGGAAACATGTTGCGAGTGACTTCTCCATGCATTCCAGGACCTCCCTAAACATTACCCTGTAAACAATTTGAGACACGAAAAATAACACTAAAGACTTTCACACACTCAAAAGAAATGGGAAGTTGAAATTCTAGGGAATAGGATGCTGAAAACAATATCAGCAGAAGGGACTTGAATCTAGACTTGCACATAAATCAAGTGGCTGGATTGAGCAGATCTTACGTCTTCAGCTTCCTCGTTGAGTCAAGTGGCATTAGTAACCCCTACTTCCTCAAGAATATTGGGGGGGGGGTTGCGTTTACAGATGTTTGGCCACATCAGAAGAGTTAGTATTCCCTCCGTGACTTCAGAAGTTTAAATATTCTACTCCAGACAGTCTGTATGTGTTTTCAAGTGAGTGTGAGAAGTTGTGAACAGGTTCATTCACAGACCTCTGTTTGATCACTGAAGGAACATACACGACTTGAATTCTAATGCAGGCTCACACCGTGAATTGAACTTGGTGCTGTAATAAATGATCATTCTTCTCTGGAGTAAAGCTGGGCGAGGTCACGATCTCTGAAATTGGATTATTAAACTCTCGGTTGCAAGAATAGTATTATGCACTGTGAATTTCCCTTAACTTGACCAAGTAAAGTGGCCTTGCGCATGAGGTAAAAGGGAGGCTGACTTCGTTTCTTTAAACAGATTGTTTTCCCAAGCTAACAAATGACCTTCAGCCTATAAAATATTCACATTGTTTTTCCCCCTCAATATGTATTATTTAGTGTATAGCCCTTTAAATATTAACCATCTTTTTTCTAAAGATATGGTATATATTATTTACATCCAGTTACATTATGTTTTCATACTGATGAAATAGGTACATTGGAATCTTTCTGAAATCGTGAACAAATAGGCATCAGGCCAGGTGCACACAACAGGTACCCAGGGCAGTGAATTTTGGTGTGGGCGTGATTGACGGAGGACGGTAGGTGGCCTTCTCACGGTTCACTTCTCACACTTCACAGGGAAGATCTAGGAGAAAGAAAAGGTCCAGTATAGATGGACTTTGGGCCTCAGGTAGGCAGACGGACGGCCATGGGAAAAGTCTCTTGGGGGAGATCAAATGTGCCCCATCAAAGGATCCACACGGGAGACAAAGGTAATAATAGTTCAAACACCCCAAATCAGTATTTAATAGGTCACTTGCTTAGAAAACCAAAGGGAAGTTACTGGAAATAGTGTGTCTTTATAAGGATTGTAAAGACTGCTTAAGATGGGATTCATTCCATTTTTACTTAAACTCTCATAGTGTTTTCCCCAAGCCAACATTGCCTTTGAGATCTCCAAGGCTCTTCTGTCATACCTGTGTAAATTACACCTAGAATGACATTTGAGATGACAAGAGACTAGAATCCTAATTAGAGGATTGGAGGGGCCATCTGAGACCCCACTCTCACTCAGGGGATAATCAGGTCAAGGGAAAGCACTTCTTTTTGGAAGGCCAGCAGAATTTGTCCATGTCTTCCTTATTCTCCAAAGGAAAGTCCAGAAGGGAGTAGCTGGCAGATAATCGATCATTTTTGAAATCTTACTTCCCTTAGCAGATAATCGGCAGCACTGTTCATGTATTTATTCACTCAACAAATATTTCTTAAGTACCCAGCACTGTTTACTGACTCTGCTGCAGAGCAGATATTCCCTGGGAGTTAGGAAATCACAGATGCTCCATAGCAAAAGGAGGAGCTGAGGACCAGGGCAGTGGCTAAAAGCAATGGCTTCTGCATGGATGAAACCATCCCATTGTCAGAAGGGAAAACTTGGGGGACCATGATGCATTTTCTGTTTTTAACCCCTCTGCACGGAAATGACTAATTATCCAGCTTCCTCATCATCACCATGGCAAAATTCAGTGGCCACAAAAGAGCAAATATCAGCAAAGACTTATGTGCTTGGGAGGAAATATAGTTTCCCCCAGAAATTTTCGGGCAAATTGATATGAGTGCTACCATAGCACTTTGCTTAACCTCATCATATTTGCTTCATGTCTTTCTACCCCTTCCTACACAGGGATGCTAGGAACCTTGCAAGGGTAGTGACTAGGTACTGGCCATATTTGTATCCCCAGAGTATAGCATAAAACCTGACTTAGAGAGGGCACATTAGAACTGTTTAATGAATGAATGCGAGCAACAAAAGCCTTTTTCTTATTTAATCAATGCAATGGAACTTTTTCTGAATCATGATACACTTTCCTACCTCGTTAAACTGATTTCATCGAATGACTCAAAATATATCCTGTCATTCCCCAGGCTATAGATTGGCAAGCTCCAAATTCTTTTGATCTCACATCTCTATCAGCAAAAGTCAGAATCATAGACACCCTTTAATAACTATTTATTCATAAATTATATATAAGTACTACTGAACTAATATATTTTCTGTAACTTGTAAAAGCTATGCAAAAAGTAGCAAATTTAAAAAAAATTTTTTTTAACGTTTATTTATTTTTGAGACAGAGAGACAGAGCATGAACAGGGGAGGGTCAGAGAGAGGGAGACAGAATCTGAAACAGGCTCCAGGCTCTGAGCTGTCAGCACAGAGCCCGACACGGGGCTTGAACTCACGGACCATGAGATCATGACCTGAGCCGAAGTCAGACGCTTAACCGACTGAGCCACCCATGTGCCCCCAAAAGTAGCAAATTTTAAAGGAAGAAGTAAAACAAAGAATCTTTATTAGTTTTACTTGTAATGTTGCAGATGTATCAAGAGTAAGCCTACTATTTTAATATTGTTCACTTGTGCTGGCACTGTTTGAAATGAAAGAGATACAAAGTTTCTCGCAAAAGTCATTTTAAGTCACTCGTCCATTTAATTAGTTAAAACTACATAATCTAATCCATAAGTGCATTTAACCAGGACATGTGAACCGTGATAGATTTCAACACCCCAGGAATAAGATAATGGAAGAGAGAGCTACCACTGTGAGCCCCCTTCCACCCTGAAACTCTTACTCTTTCCACAGGATAATTGAGAAATGGCCATTGCCAGATGGACTGATTAAGAGACCTAGCAATCTGTAGATAGATTGAATATTAGAAAAGCTTAATTCCTCTTACATTTTTATATTTAAAAAACAGAGATAGCAGTTCTCATGTTTTCATCCTGAATTACATTGAATCATCTTGCACACCCCAGGGATGTACATATATCTCCACCACCAACCCAACATCCATGCTCCAGAGACCATGGCTATAGGACATGTTCCTCTCGAGTGTGGTGGTGAAGAGTAACAATTCTGAAGCCTACGCTTGAATTTGAGTCTCATGTCCACCGTTTACTACATGTAGGGCAAGTTTCCTCACCTCTCAAAGACCCCGTTTCCCATTTGCAAAAGGGCGTAACGATAATATGTCAGCACCGACAGATAATATGTCAGCACCGACAGAATCGAGGATTGCGTGTGAGTGCCTTAGCCCAGTGAAAGCTCACAGTCATCTCCCAGCTGCTTTGAGTCAGTCACTGCCCTGTGCTGAATTCAGCAAGTCTCTTAAATATCATGTGCCCTGACAACAACGTCTCACTTCTTTTCCCAACTTTCCATTATTTTTAACTTTTTCAAACAATACTGAAATGGCTGAAGACAATAAAATGAACATCCATATGTTTCTCATGTGGACTCAATGATAATTGATTTTTCTCTTTTTGCTATTTTCAAGTAAGTAAAAAACAAAGTCACAGGATACAAAATCAGCGTACAGACATCGGTTGCATTTCTCTACACCAATGATGAAGCAACAGAAAGAGAAATCAAGAAATAAATCCCATTTACAATTGTACCAAGAACCATAGAATACATAGGAATAAACCTAACCAAACATGTAAAAGATCTGAATACTGAAAGCTGTAGAAAACTTATGAAAGAAATTGAAGAAGACACAAAGAAATAGAAAAACATTCCATGCTCAGGTATTGGAAGAACAAATATTGTTAAAGTGTCGATACTACCCAAAGCGATCTACACATTCAGTGAAATCCCAATCAAAATTGCACCGGCATTCTTCTCAAAGCTAGAGCAAACAATCCTGAAATTTGTATGGAACCACAAAAGATCCCAAATAGCCAAAATGTTGAAAAAGAAAACCAAAGCGGGAGATGTCACCATCCCAGAGTTTAGCCTCTACTACAAAGCTGTAATCATCAAGACAGTATGGTATTGACACAAAAACAGACACAAAGAACAATGGAATAGAATAGCGAACCCAGAAGTGGACCGACAAATGTATGGCCAATTAATCTGCGACAAAGCAGGAAAGAATATCCAATGGAAAACAGACAGTCTCTTTAGCAATTGGTGCTGGGAGGACTGGACAGCAACATGCAGAAGAATGAACCTGGACCACTTTCTTACACCATACACTAAGCTCAAAATGGATGAAAGACCTCAATGTGAGACAGGAAATTATCAAAACCCTAGAGGAGACAACGGGCAACAATCTCTTTGACCTCAGCCACAGTAACTTCTTAAACAACACGTCTCCAAAGGCAAAGAAAATAAAAGCAAAAATGAACTATTGGGACCTCATCATGATAAAACCTTCGACATAAATCTTTTTTATTTTTTTTTAATTTTTTTTTCAACGTTTATTTATTTTGGGGGGCAGAGAGAGACAGAGCATGAACGGGGGAGGGTCAGAGAGAGGGAGACACAGAATCGGAAACAGGCTCCAGGCTCTGAGCCGTCAGCCCAGAGCCTGACGCGGGTCTTGAACTCACGGACCGCTAGATCGTGACCTGAGCCGAAGTCGGACGCTTAACCGACTGCGCCACCCAGGCGCCCCGACATAAATCTTTTTTAAAAGCAAAGATGGGGCGCCTGGGTGGCGCAGTCGGTTAAGCAGCCGACTTCGGCTCAGGTCACGATCTAGCGGTCCGTGAGTTCAAGACCCGCGTCAGGCTCTGGGCTGACGGCTCAGAGCCTGGAGCCTGTTTCCGATTCTGTGTCTCCCTCTCTCTGACCCTCCCCCGTTCATGCTCTCTCTCTGTCTCAAAAATAAGTAAACATTAAAAAGAAATTTAAAAGCAAAGATAGTCTCCTACATAAACACAATACCATGATTACACTTAAGAATATTATTGGTAATTCAATAGTATCATCTACTGTCTATTTTGTATTCAGAAGTCACCAACTGTCTCAAAACTCTTTCTCAAACTGAGTACTTACCTCTTCCAAATCATGGATTCAGTAAAGGTCCACACATAGCATTAGGTTGTTACATTTTTAGTTTCTTTTCATGTAGAACAGTCTTCTTGGCTTTTTACAATTTTACCTCTTTTGAAGAGTCAAGGCTGGTTGTCTTATATTATATCCCACACACTGACTATGCCTGACCATTTATTTATAGTGTTACTTACTTTGTCCCTGTATCCCCAGTATTTCCTGTAAACTGGATTCAAGTTAAATATTTGGGACAAAACCATTTTTTGAATGAAATTATCAGACACCAGTCCTTAGATCATCCTTTCTGCTCTTTGATTTTGCTAATCCCTTTGTTTTTAGCGATCATTCCATCTTGTCAGTCTCTTCCGTCTTTTGTCTAATCTGGCAATTCTGTACAGATGGGTATGAAAACAGTACCTCTGTCTTCCTATTCATGGACCTTCTGCCGAGCCTTCAATGAAGAGCCTATGCTTTAACTGGTGCCAGGAGTTGAAATTGTCAGAAATCAGAATAAACTCCAGACAGATAAGTTCTAGAAGAGGGTCATGTTTTCCCTGTGGTCCCCAACAGAGTATTTGGATGAGAGTCCTGCAATGTGACAGAAGTTAACTTTCAAAACCTCTCGGTGGCACAGATGCAAAACATTTAATACTCAGGTATTACCAGTATTTACTAACATTACAGCACTACGAATGTAACACTGGACAAATGGTAAATATAGCTGGCAAGTATGTGCAAAAGTTAATTTGTCCTGGAATGGTTCGTGTGGGAGGCAGAGAAAAGGCACTGCTGTAAATTCCCTATTTGACCCCAGCCCTTTGTTCCCATCAGATTTATATAACGAATTAGGATTCACTGTTACTTCAGTAACGCATTTTTTACTAACAGTTCTTGCTAACATAAAGCGTCGCTCACTGTCGTGTGCACTTAAATTTCCAGGAAGAAAATTTAAAAAACGACTCAGATCTGGAGCTACAGCAAAGTGGTCACATACATTATTCAGAAATAAAAATAAGAGACGACAAGAAAGTATTTCTCAACAGCGTAGGGATCGAAACACTTGCTTGGTACTGAAAAAAAACCCAACTGCCATCATTCGGATATTCTTTGGAATCAAAGGCATGTGCGTCCCTGGTGGCTAATAGGGTCCCTTTTTTCCAACTTGTCTGCATCGGCATCCTTGGGCTGGAAGTGAATTGGCTGATGTTTCCGTGCAGAATGTTAAAATAGCATTTACATCTCTCGTTGCTGTTTTGCTGTTATGTCCACCGATCGCACGGTGGAAACGCCTGGCTCCTGAAATGCCAGAGTGAACACGACCTGATTACAAAATGTCCTGTCACGACTCAGAGAGGGCCCACATGCTCCTCACTTAGCCAGATACAGCCCATCTCTGCTCCCGCCTTTCCGACATAAGTGCACACCGTGGGACCACACGATTTTGTGTTAGCTAGACTGTCTGTGGCCTTGTAGCAGATTGGGGCAATTAAATCTATTTTCCCGATCAGCATTCACTGAGCACCTACCTTGTGCTAAGATGTGTGTGATCAACTCGTCCCGGTTTGCCAGGACCTCCTGGTTTTAGCGCTGCAAATATGGTGTGTCCTAGAATTCCCCCGTGTCCCAGGCAAACTGGAGTGATTGGTCACCTGGTTCATCTAAGCCCTGAGGATGACAAGGTGGAGCCCCGTCCTTGCATCAAGAAGCACGTGGTCTTAGGGTCAGAAAAGCAAGCCAATTACAAAAGCTTGGAGTAATCAGTACTTAGAATCATGAACAGGGCACTGTGGACACAGAGAGTTGAATCCAGCTAACTGGGAGGCCAGACATTCCTCCTTGAAAGAGACAATGCTTGAGTGGGGTTTACAGAATGAGCAGCACAACATACACGGCTACATTTTGAAAACCTCAAAAGAGGAGATACCTGTGGGATGTCATGCCGTCTTAGACTTTCTCTGTCTCAAAATACATATGTTTGGTTCAGATTCCCACAGTGTAAAGGAGGGATTTTTAGCATTAAGTAAGCAGAGGAGAGAATGGTCATTTCTGGTGTACTTTATTCTGGGACAGATACACCTGACAGTACTTTAGTACTGAAGCTAGTGATAGTTTTCTGAATTAGTGGTGAATATGTAATACCTGGTGCTTTTTCTGGGATTTGTGTTTGAGAACAGTCAGAATGAGTGGCTAAGGAGTGTCCCAGGTTGCAAAGGTTAGGGACACCCATGTGGCACCTTGTGGAACAAATCAAGTGAGGCATTTATTTTGGACATGTTTTATTTTGAAAATCATTCAAAGGTACTGAAAAAACGCTGTTTTAAAAAATTATATATTTCCATCTGGATTCATTCACCATTAAAAATTTGCCACATTTTCTATCTTGCGGTATCTCTATACATCTATGTGATGATGATGATGAAGATGAAGATCATTCCTGAATCATTCTAGAGTAAGTTGTGGGAACCATAACCCTTTTTTTCTAAATAGTCCAGCGTGTATCTCCTAAGAACATGACATCCGCCTACATGACCACAATATAAGCTCATATTTGGAAAACTAAACACCAATACAATATTTTGTCATACAAAGTCAATATTCAAATTCTGCCAACTATCTCCGTAATATCCTTTCTGGCAATTATTTTTCCAATCGAGTGCCCTATCCAGAATCAGACACTGCATTTGGATACCATGTCTGTTATTCTTCTTAATCTAGAAGACGTCTTCAGCCCTCCCTTGTCTTTTATGACTCACATATTTGGAGTATCCAAGCTGGTTGTCTCATAGCGTCCATCAGCTTGGACATTGTGTTTGTCTGACGTGTCCTCATGATTGGATCCGGGTTAGGAATTTTAGCTACGTAAGTGATGTGTCCTTCTTGTCACCTCACATCCAGAGGCACCTAAAATCACTGTGTCCCACTACTTTGATCACTTGGTTAAGGTGGGGGCCTGCAGAGTTTTTGCACTGTAGAGTGACCAGTTTTCCTTTTGTAATAATGAGTATTCTGTGGGGAATACTTGGAGATTGTGTAAACATCCTCTTCTCCATCAAACTTTCGCCCAGTGTTTTTTGCATTTGTACCAGTTTGTTAGGGCTGCTGTAACAAAGTACCACCAAGTGGGTGGCTTACAACAGACATTTATTGTCTCACAGTTGGGGGTCTAGAAGCCTAAGATCAAGGTGTTAGAAGGGTTGGTTCCTTCTGGGATCGTGATGGAATCCTTGACTCTCTCCTCGCATTCACTGGCTTTCTTGCAATTGTTGATATTCCGTGGATTGTAGATGCATCACCCTGATCTATGCCTTTATCTTCACATGGTGTTCTTCCTGTGTATATCTGTGTCTGTGCCTAAATCCCCCCTTTTTATAAGGACAAAGTCGTATTGGATTAGAGCCCACCCTAATGACTCCACTTTTACCTGATTCTGCAACAACCCCATTTCCAAATAAAGTCACACTCACAGGTACTGTGGTTAGGACTTTGACATCTTATGGGAAGGACAAAATTCAACCCACAACAGCGTCTATAGATAATACTTGCTGAGATTAATGATAACTCTGATAGTTGCAGAATGGTGATTTTTCTGTCAGTCTTTCAACATTTATTAGTTGGCTTTTGGGGGTTGTGTTTTCATATAATCGATAAATAGAATGTACATCCACCTATGGCTGTATAGAAATGGCCACATGTCTTTCAAACAAAAAATAAAAAACAAATATCAACGTGCACCCACACTTGTGCCCCAAATGGCAGCAGAAAAGGACAGGCTCTCATGGCAAATGTCCTTACCCAGTCAGATTGGCTGGCAGGAGAGCCAGGGGTTAGGGGAACCCATGGACCAAAGTCAGCATGAATGGCAGAAATCAGAGAGTGCAGGTCTTAGGCCATCCTAAACCATGGCTGTGTGTAAGCTACTTCTTGGAATGTCATTGCTTATGGGTTCTTTTCATGCTCCAGAACAAAAGTAACATGGGGGTATGTACCGGGTTCTCAGATTCAGTACTCTGGCCATCTTTAGCGCTTTCTGGATAGGCAGACATTTCTCAGTACTGAAGCCTCAGTCATCATCAGAATCACAGATAAGCAAGGGCCAAAGACCATATAAATCTGGAACTACTGAGAAACATGACTGGGACAGAGATCTGATATTCCTTTGTGTTCATTCTTAAACCTGACAAAAGAGCTTTGGAATTTTTTGTAAAACGCTATACTTCATCCATAGTAAACATAGAATAATTTATTTCCAAAGGCTATTGACCTCAAATATATAAATCTCAGTGGTTGTCCCTTCTACGATGCTGTGTGGGTGTATGCTGAAGCTGCTGTATCAACATGACACAGACAAGGTGGCTTAAAGAACAGTAATTTATTGTGTCATGGCTCTAGAGGTTAGGTGTCCAAAACCAAGATGGCAGAAGGATTGGATTTTCCTGAGGCTGTGAGGGAAGGTTCTTTTCCAGGTCCCTCTCGTTGGTTATAGGTAGGTTTCTTCTTCCTACTTCTCTATGCATTGTCTTATCTTTAGGCATATCTCTGTGTCCAACATTTCCCTTTTTACAAGAGCATCAGTCATAATGGGTTAGGGCCATCCTAATAACCTCTTTGTAACTCCCTTGCCTCTGAAAAAAGAAAAAAAAAAAACCTACGTCCCAACAAGGTCACATTCTGAGGAACTGAGGGTTAGAACGTCGGCATATAATTGGGGGGGCACGTAATTCAACCCTTAACAGATGCATTTCAACCATCCATAGACTTTCCTAATGTTTACATGGGCAGAATAGAAAGTCAGGGGTGTGACTGCATGAAACTAGATGTTAATTATGGAACCAAAATGGTACTGAATCCCTGTCTTTACCCTTTCTGCAGGTGAAAAGTCAGTGCTGAGCCTGAAAACAGGAAAGATGGGGTTACTAAGCTTTTTCCTGCCATCCATCCATAGGGCTGTGGATTTTACACTTACCTGTATTTGGAATGACTCTTCTCTTCTGGCTGTAGAGATTTTTAAGTGGGTTTGCGTTGCCAGTCACCATCCAAGAGTGCACTATATGGACCTGTCAATTGGTTAAGAGCGGAGGTTACCAGCAGTCGAATTAGTGACAATATTTATTTCTTACAGAAACAAATAGACCGTTGGGAAAAGCATTTTATCTCTTGGTGCATTGTTTCAGTGCATTTATGTGACATCCGAGCAAATGAATTCTAAAGAATATGTTTAGGGAATTTGCAGGGGGGAATACCTATTTCTCCCAGCCAGAGAGGGACCCGGAGCCAGTTGAGATGCTTCGCAAGTTTTTAATTCAAAGCATGGGAGGACAGAAAAGATGGAAAACAAAAAGCCAATTACCTGAGAACTCTCTGCCAGAAGCCAGAGGAAGATTGAGGGAGGAGGTAGGGAGGCTTGCCTTCGCAATAAATCCTGCAACTCAGTGTCTCTCCCTTAAAACCGATAGAGTTTCATTCTAGTCCTAGCACAGATTCTCTAACCTCCACCTGTGTTGTGTCCTTGTGTAGAAACGGGCAACGCCTGGGGAGAATATTCACTCTCTTTCCTTGCTTTCTTGATCAGGTCACAGACATAAAAGAGAAACTGAAGCTCTCTAAAAAGGTCTGGTCGGCGTTGCCCTACACCATCTGCAAAGATGAGAGCATGACGGCGGGCGCGTCCAACGAAGAGGAGTGCTGGAATGGACACAGCAAAGCCAGGTGAGGGTGGCTCATGGTGCTACGGCTGGGGCAGTGCGCATCCAGCCCTGGACGCCTCCCCCGGCGCAACTCTGCAGGCCCGTTTATGCAGAACGCGACGGAGGGTGGAGGGACAAGGCGTCACTTAGCCACAGCTGTTCAGAGTGACAGGTTTGACGGGCACCTGGGAGCCCTTACTCTCAAGGTGCCATTAAGCGTGGAATCCTCGTTCCGAATGCCTCGCCTCTGGACGAGGACAGAGGAATGGTGACAGATGCCAGGTTCCAGATATCCCGAAGCCACAAAGAGCCTTTTATGTTCGCTTAATGACTTTAAGACAGCAGAGCTATTTTTATCTGCAGCTACATTTGCACAGCTTTCTGTTTTTCCCATCACAAGCTAAACAGGAAGTCCGACTGTAATGTCTCTCACCCTTGGAGAAAAACAGTTTTTGATGTGCTCTTTGGAAGGGAAAGGGAAAAAGAAAATGACCAAGGGACAACCAGGCAAGTGTCCTCAGAGGTTCCCTGCCTCGAAAAGTCCCACTGGAACCTCCTGATGAGAGATGGCTCTGTTCCCATCCTGCCACTCGGCTGCCCAGTGCTGCTGCCACTTGATACGGAATTTCTGAATTTCTTAATTCAGGCCAGAAATAGGGTTGGCCCGAGTTTTCATAGGGTGGAGGAGTTGGACAGGGGAACCGGCTGGGAGTTGGCAAGTAGGGCAGGACACCGGGAGAGGAGGCTGCCGGAGCACGCCTCAGCGGGGCTGCAGGTGGGCAGAGCATCTGGTAAATTGGACTCAAGGAATCTTTGGGGATTGACCAGCAGGTGGAGAAGTTAAGAGGGGGGTCTGTTCTGCGCCTTCGTGGGTGTTTTCAAGCATATGAAGCAGCTGTGATCAAAAGGAAACAGGAAGGTACAGGGATATTAAGTTCAGAAGCAGCTGCAGAAGGTAAGCAGGGGTGCAAGTGAGATGCTCATTAGGTGCTATTTCTCACACTGCTGAGTGGAATTTTTTAAGCATCTATTGGTAATGATATTATTAGCCATACTAGGGAGAGCTTCGCGAGGCAAAAACAAGACAGCTATGGAAAGAGCCGTAATCATTTCAAGTTGCTCCAGAATATCAATATCCAAAATTTAGATCATGAGCGTAGACAGGTATTTGTCTACGGTATCAACAACATGCCCCTCGAAAATGCTTTAGTAATTTACCATTGTCCAGCCTTGTAGGAAGGAAACCTTTGGCCCGAAAAATTCAGCTGTGAAATTGAACAGTTTCTAATGTGTCTTTTCCTAATGATTGTACAGAAAGACACTGTAAAGGATGACCAGATGGCCTAATGAATAAAGTGGTTGATTTTCTGAACTGCTCTGTTACCCATCTGTGTTTACCTTTCAGCCTTGGCCGAAATGAAGGCTGTGTTTTGAACTACATTCCCATGGTTACACAGGTTGCTGGCTATTAGTGCATCCACAAAAAGAAATATAAAGAACTGTTACAGGTGGGAATTGGGGAGGGGACTATATACACTCCATCAAGAAAATGAATGGGGACAATGATGACCATTAAAGTCAGAGCCAGGGGAGAGCGGGTTCAGCTGAATTTCTCGTGCAGATCAAGAATGCAGAAGGGTAAATGATTAGGCTAAGGTTGCCCAACTAGCAAGGGTAAAAGCTGGAAATCTCCCAAATCCAAGCCCAGTATTCTTTTCACGTCAATATCCTGACTCTAAAACAAATGGCTGCTAAATATTGTTCTCCCCCTTCCCAGGTTAAGAGAACAAATGAAACAGATCCTTAGCTCTATAAAAGATTTAGTGGATCTACATTCATTCATTCATTCATTCACTCATTTCCTCAGTCCATCAGCAATGTTATTGAGCACTCCCTCTGCCCAGGCGCTGTGCAAGGCTCCGTGAATTAAGTGTTATATGACATCAGTGATGTCTGTCAACCAATGAAAAGCACAGTGGCTGGAGACAGGACCGTGGATTTTGGAATGTCAAGGACCATACTGTTGCACTGTAGGTTTGGGAAAGGACCACACAGGTGGAGAACCACCCCAAGCAGTACTTAGGGACCAGATTTGAATTTTATCCTTAGGTCAATGGGATCCCACTAGGGGACTGTATGCAGGTAAGGGAAATTGTGAAAATTAATGCAATAAAATCATTTGCAAGGATATTCCAGAACCTAACCCAGTATACTATTTTTAAAAAATGAGGCTGTCAGATATTTGTGACTCAAATTATCTTCTCATTGAAAAATTAAAATTTCATAGTTTCTTTTAGTTCCTTTTTAAAAATTCTTCCACTGCAATGAAATCTTAATAACTTTATATTTAATACCACAGTAAGTAGATAACCCTAAAGACTTGTTGAATTACATTTAATTGAAGCTTTGCTCTCATTCTCACCCAAATATTAATTGATGTAGAACATATGAGAGATTTTTTTTTAATTCCACTGAACTATTTTGTAAGTTGAAAAATCCACTTGTAATGCAGATAATAACTATTTTTCCCTACATTTGAAGTATGGATTTTCAGGTGATAGGGCTTCTTAACAGTTTTGTAGGAAAGAAGAAAGAAAGAAAGAAAGAAAGAAAGAAAGAAAGAAAGAAAGAAAGAAAGAAAGAAAGAAAGTTATTCTTATCAAAGAACTTGGTTAAAAAAAAAACCTATCAACAAGTGTTAATGGATTATGGAACAGAGGTGCCTATTAGCCTCGATAGAGGTGGTAATGGTCTTGAGCTCCTAACTCAAGCCTGCTTGATGAGGCCACTGGCAACCCAGACATTTCTTCCTCTCTTTATGTTTTTCTGAAAATTTTTAATGGTTTTTATTTATTTTTGAGAGACAGAGTGCAAGTGGGGGAGAGAGGCAGAGAGAGGAGACATAGGATCCAAAGTGGGCTCTGTGCTGACAGCAGAGAGCACGATGTGGGGCTCGAACTCACGAACCATGAGATCATGACCTGAGCCAAAGTTGGATGCTTAACTAACTGAGCCACCCTTTATGTTTTGTCCATGTGACGCCTATAGCCACATGCTTCCTTGCATACCATTTCCTTGGCCCTCTCATCCTAAGTATTTGACCCAACTTGTCTTCCAACACCCATATTTCTCCTGGCTGTTTTTGAACACCACTCCACAGCTCTCTCCCATACTTCCTTGATTTAGGAGCATAACTATTTCCCATGTTAACATTTCTGAAATCAAAATGACAACTACCATGGATATGTCCATTTCCTCCAGTGTGTCATATTTTCCTGAATAGCCATTACTAAATGAGTGGCACCTGTTGACATTGATGATGACTTTATTTTTTATTAAGTTTTATTTATTTTGAGAGAGACAGAGATAGTGCAATTGGGGGAGGGACAGAGAGAGGGAGAGGGAGAGAGAGAGAAAGAAAGAGAGAGAATCCCAAGCAGTCTCCATGCCACCATCACAGAGCCCAACATGAGGCTCAAACCCACCAAGCTGTAAGATCATGACCTGAGCAGAAACCAAGAGTCAGAGGCTGAACCAAACGAGCCACCCAGGTGCCCCGACATTGATGCTGACTTTAAATAGAAAGAGCAAGATACACATAGATGTGGCTGCTATGGCAGCTGCTGGGTGAATCTGCTGTATTCAGATAATGGCCAAGGGTCTGGGCGCAGTGGCTCCTCTAGAATAAGAACACCCCCCTTCATCTTCCTGCTCCCACCCTGAGTCATTGCTGGCAGATCTCACTCTGCTTCAGTAGCTAAGCAGGTCTGGAAACAGGAGGTGAGCTAGAGGGAAGAGACTGTGCCCTTCAAGGGGAGGAAAATGCCGGTGTGCCAACGTCCTGTCAGCACTTAAATCTCCATTCTGTCAGAAAGACTGGTTCCCTGCTTCCCTTTCCCTTGCCAATGTTTCGGCACAATTTAAAGACCAGGTTGTAAATTCTAAAGCAGTTCTTCTCAAATGTTACTGTGCCGGTAAAATTCTTGGGGCACGTGGGAAAAACACAGATTCTGACTCAGTGAGTCTGGACTGGGACCTGAGATTCTGCATTTCTAACAAGCTTCCCGGGGATGCCGTGTTGCTGATTCAGGGACTGCACTTTGAGCAGTGAGGCTTTAAGACAGAGTTGCCAAATTTGGCACAGAACACCAGACACCAAATGGAATACACTTATGCTAAAAAAAGGATTCACTGCTTATCTGAAATTCAGATTTAACTGGCAATCCTGTAGTTTTATCTGGCAGCCCTACTTTAAGCCCCTATTAACATGTAAGATACTCCCTTTTTCAGTTCACGCACACACCTCCGGGAGCATGTTACGATTTGTTGTTTTCTCTTTGCCTCCACGCATAGCCCTGATGTTTCCTTTAATGGGGCTTTCCTTATATTAAAAACAACAACAGCAACCGGGCCAAGGAGGTCACGTGGCTCAGTTGTAACGTCAGTCGCTGAAGGTAACAGGAGCACAGGCCAGGTTGAAGTCATCTCGACAATGAATAGCTTAGGCTTAACCTGCGCATCGGAGAGAATGTTAAGTTGGAAATGCTACACAGCCTTCACAATGCAGGGTATTGTCCACACAAAGCCCTGGTCTCCGATGAAATGCCCTGTGGGCTAAGGATGGGTACTTTGATTCCCTGGCCGGTACTTGACTCGATTAATGCCTTCATTCATGCTGCTAAAACAGACACATCATGGTCTGGGTGGCTGACGCCGAAACTTATTTCTCGTAGTCTGGAAGCTAATAGGTCTAGACCAGGGTGCCAGCAGAGTTGGGCTATAGTGAGAGCCCTCTTCACGGCTTGTAGAGAGCTGCTTTCTCTCTCTGCCCTCCCATGGCAGAAAGAGGGTTCTGATCTTTTCTTCTTCCTCTAAGGGCACTAATGCCATCATGGAGGTTCTACTACCTTCCCCCTCACCTAAACCTAATCACCTCCCAAAGGCCCCACCTCCTAATACCATCACGTTGGGAGTTGAGGGGACACAAGCATTCCGTCTACAGCAGTTAGTACTCAGATTCGCATCCTCCTTTGCTAGAACGGCTAGCAAAGAATTTTCCTCAGAATTCTCAGCAGTGTCTGCCACTCAAGAAAAGCAGCCTAGGAGGCATCTTCAGTGACCGATGGGAAAGCAAGTGTGCAAATGTAACTTCTTCCATTTCTCACTTACCTAAGCAAATTCCTAGAGAGCAATGAGAGACGATGCAGCCACACTGACTCAACTCAGACAAATAGGAATTGAAAGGAAGTTAGTAAGTAAGGGAGGAAAATCAATAATAATCTAGAGGTCCACGCGGGAAAACAGTAAAGCGTCGTTGTGCAGGTTACAAATCTAGGCCTCCTAAAGTTCCCAGAGACCCTGGGAGGACATGTGCGGCCATCTGTCACCCCTGAGAAGGGCACTGTGGGCAACCGGGTGGCGGGGGCGAGCTGGGGGCACAGGAGCTGGAGGAGAGCGACAAGATGGAGACAGGAAAGAATGGGCTCAGCAGGCGATAAAACTTGTATATGGTTAGCATATGCAGGCTGGAACTTTCCACGTAGCAGCCACAGAAAAAATAAAACCCTCGTGGTGTTCCTCTAGGCTCTTACTTTGGGCTCCTATAGAGGCAAATTCTTACTTTTTTGAGACCATAGCTATGTCAAATTACATCATCTGTATCTTCCTTAAGGATTGTTTCCACTTCATGGGGATCGTTTTTCTAAGGCCATAGGAGTTAAGAAGGAAAGATTAGCATGGGAGGTGGTGGGAGGAGCCAGAAGAAGGCAACAAAATGTGAGAGAGGCCAGTCTCAACAGCACATGGAGTTCATGATGGGACACGTGTTGTTTCAGAATCGCCAGGGTTTCTGCAGTCATTTCCGGATTCCTCCCGCCCCCCCCCCCCGCCCCCTCTTAAAACTACCCCGCAGCTTCCTGCTGCCCCTCCTTGTAAGCCGTTGTCTAGCCCTCAGTGTCTAGCGTTCCTGAAAGTGCCTTCCGGAAGGAGGCAAACAAAATCCTGGCTGAGGACGAGGATTGATTGGATCGGTTGAAAACAGAGCATTGCGGGGAGCCTGTGCTGGTTTTTAAGGCCCCCGGTCCTCGCAAAAATAACTGGGTCCCCAAGGAAATCTTTCCTCGGGCCGGGAGGTAAATACAGTAAATTGTAAGAAATAGGAAACCTAGAGAAATCTAGAAAACAGATCAGTCACTCTCACCAGCCACCGAGTGGATTGACTAAGCCAAGAAAATAGCAAGTCATGACTGGGTACACTTGAGCAGATGCAAGCGGGATGAAATGATGCATGGTGATGAGAAATGTGTCAAAGACAGTGACCTGGCAGATCTGGCAGGACAATATTGTTTTAGTCTGATTGCAGAATATGCCCCAAAGCACTCTAGCTGCATTTTAAAGAACTGTGAGTATCTGATGTATACCCAGCCAGGCAACCACGTCAGGAAGGTGGGAAGTCTGTCTGGGGAGAGAACTGGAGACTGTCACACCCAGCATTCCCGGGCATGCACCTCCCTTCTGTGCACACCTGGGAGGAAAGACCCCTTGAAGTCTGACTCTCCTGGGGGAGGGGGGCGCTGCATGCACCTCCCACAAGTGGTACAAAATGCAGCTGCAAATACCAGGAAAGGAGCATGTTGCTGTCAGCCGCTCAGCAGCCCTGACACCTGGCACGAGGGCCTTTTGTCTTGTGCACACTGGAGTCCGCTGCCTCTGGTTCTACGAAGGAAGAATGGATAAGAGGGAATCTTGCCAATGAGCAAAGAGGCCAAGTCCAAGAACGTAGCTTCTACTCGCTGCTGCAGTCAGTGAGCTGTGTGTCCTTCAAGGGTCCCCGGTTTCGTGTCATGCGTTCTCCAGCTAGAGGAAAGCCACAATGAATCATTCTTCTGTACAGGAGTCTAGGCTTTAAAAGTCCCAATTCTGACAGTCCCTGGTTGACTCAGTCAGAAAAGCATGTGACTCTTGCTCTTGGAGTCATGGGTTCCAGCTCCACATTGGATGTAGAGATTACCAAAATAAATAAATAAGCCTAAAAGTCCAAATTCTCCTGCCATCAGACATTCCTATGAAACAAGCCTGGCATGGGAAAAGCCATGTTAACAATTTAATTTTCCTAAGAATGCATTAGAATTGTGTAGTATGTTAGATTTTTAAGCATTTTCATATACTTTCACTCAATATGTCAGTTTATGGAACAAATAAGGTAAGTATTATTCATGTAAATATAAAATATATAATCATATAAAGTAGCTTAGTCACTTGCCCACGATCACACTGCTGGGTCCCAAAGGATCTCGGGTCCTAGGTCAGTCTCTGCACCTCTGACCGTATTTCAGGGTCACGTCCCATTGAAATACCTAATGTCATAGACAACTCTAGCTTAGCAGCCTTCAAGAATGTCTGAACCCACTTTAGTCATAAAGTCACAGTATGCTTTGAGTAATTTCACTTTCCAGTCAAAACAAAAACAAAAACAAAAAAGGAAAGGGGGAAAGGAAACTATATCAAGAACTTCAGAAAAGTTACACTTAAAACTGAGATTTTTTTTTTAAATTGTGGTAAAATATACATAACGTAAAATGCAGCATTTTTACCACCTTTAAATGTAACAGTTCAGTGGCATTAAGTACATTCACATTGTTGTACCCCATCACCACCAACCATCCACAGGACTTTTTCCTCTTCCTACACTGAAACCCTGAATCCATTAAAGACTCGTTCCCCACTCTTCCCTCTCCCACCTCCTGGCAGCCACCATTCTGTTTTCTGCCTCTCTGAATTTGACTACTCTAATTACCACATATAAGTGGAATTGCACAAGATTTGTCTTTTTGTGTCTGGATCATTTCACTTAGCGTGTCTTTAAGGTACACACATGCTGTAGCGCATGTCGGGATTTCCTTCCTTGTTCAGGTGGAGTGGACTGTACATATAGACCACACCTGGGTACCCATGCATTCGTTGATCCACTCATGGGTTGCATCCATCTTTTGGCTATTGTAAATAATGCTGCTACGAACAGAGGCATAGCGATCTCTGTTCCAGTACTTGCTTTCAATTCTTTCAGATTGAAAATTCCAGAGGTGGAATTTCTAGATCATATGGGAAGTCCGATTTTTCAAAGAACCGCCATACTGTTTTCCAAAGCGCTGAACCATTTTGCACACCCTATACCAAACACAAGAATTCCAATTTCTCCATGTTCCCAAGCCTATGGATGGTAGCAACTTCAGTCAGGAATGCCAGCTCTGCTGGCCTCGTCACACATCGCTCACAACAGGCTCCGTAGACATTTCCGCAACCAGCGCCCCTATTTATGGCTGGGTCAGCTCTTGTGGTTCTTATTATGATCACAGGATGCACTTCAGCAAGACACCATCAGGGAACTTTGAGGAACAAGATGTATTACGACCTGGAGAGGGCATGGCATGCTCAAAAGCCACACAGCAAGGTCAAGGGGAGTGGGTATGACCTTGGGCTTTACCTTCATTTGGATCTAAGTGTGGGGTGCCTGGAGTTTCTCAGGTTCACTGTTGATTGGCTAATTTACTAATGTAAAACCTATGTGTGGGAATTAGGGCATGGGAAGGGAGATGTGGGTCAGTCAAGCAGTGAGTTCTCCAGGTTTCTGAGGGCTTCCTGAAAGGGAACCTTCATGGGTGAGAGCAGTCTAGCCCCTTACCTGGTTGTTTTGCTAGTGGCTAGTGGCCGATATGTTGACTCAAGATACGTGTCTTTGAAATGGAGGCCTGGACAATCAAAAGCTTACGCTCCACTCTGCATCCTCACCAGCACTTGTTATTTTCTGTTTTGTTTTGTTTTGTTTTGTTTTAAAATAATAGCCATTCCAAACAGATGTGAAGTTTAAAACTTAGATTTGAAGAAAGCCTCTGAAAGAAGTTATGGGTACCACAGGTTCACAATCCCTTCTCTGAGATCCCTGTGACCATATGTGTTTCTGAACTCGAAAATTTTTTTTAGATTTTTGGAAAAAAATCATGAGAGTGCATATACCATAGGCTGCAACTCGCAATCAAACACATTAAATTTCTGCAGCAAGATGTATTACTATTCCCACTACAGTGGGATAAGTGAAATGTATGATTAGCCTCATTTCAGATCAGATCAAGTTTTACTAATAAGGAGATGACAGGAAAGAAGGAAAAAAAATTTTCAGAAATTTTTTCCAGACAAGGACCTGTATTAACATTCTACTATTTCATAAGACTCTTAAACCCACAGGAATAAATGAATACATAGCTTAGAATTAGAACTTGCTGGCGAGACATGGATTGAATGCAGCTCATTTGTGACAACGAGCAGGACTGAATCCGCTTTTACCTTTCTTCTTTTTTAATTTTTTTAATGCTTTTTTTTTTTTTTGAGAGAGAGAGAGACAGAGTATGCATGGGGGAGGGGCAGAGAGACAGGGAGACACAGAATCCGAAGCAGGCTCCAGGCTCCGAGCTCCCAGCTGTCATCACAGAGCCCGACGTGCAGGTTGGACTCATGAATCACGAGATCATGACCTGAGCTGAAGTCAGACGCTTAACCGACTGAGCCGCCCAGGTGGCCCCGCTTTTACCTTTCTCTGTCCAGTGTGCCTTGTGTCAGGAGCAGGAGAAAGAAGCATCTGTCTTAAAAACAAACCCAGGCCAGCACCTGGGGACCCCAGCCCCCCCCCCCCCGCTTCCTGCCCTGGCTTCCACTTGGCTCCTGCTGACCCCACAGGGTACCACCAGGCTAACCTTCCTTACAGGTATCTCCCTTCTCAGACTTTTACTGGCTTTCAAATCCCATTAAGTCGTGAGAACTGTGTGTCCCTTTCCCCCACTGTGCAGCTCCTTATGCCAGAACAACCATCGGCATTAACGAGGTGATAAGAAATACAAATACAGGTAGGTTAACATGACTGTCCTCCTGGCAAGCACATTCATAGATCGACTGAAAGGAGTGATTTTGAACGGTGACAATGACAGGCACTGTGGCTGGCCAGTGGGAACCTTCTGTAGTGTCAGGCAACAGAGGGTGACGGAGAGTGTCACCTCTGCCAGGAGAGCCCCAGCACAGAGCCTGAAGCCACCCACAAGGTTGAATGAATAAGTGCCCCCCACCTGGCCAAATCCCTACGGGACTCTTTCACCCTAATCGGCTCTAACGTGTAGATGTAATCAAGGGGGCCTGTATCCACAATATGAAATGAGATGTGGTCTTAGCCCATTCGAGCTGCTGTAACAAAATGACACATCTGGGTAGCTTATAAACAACAGAGGTTTATTTCCCACACTTCTGGAGGCTGAGGTCCAAGATCATTGGGACACTAGCGTGGTTGGGTGAGAGTCCTCCTGTGGGTTGCAGATTTTCAGCTGTGTCCTCACTTAGAGGAAGGGTTGAGCTAGCTCCCTGGGGCCTCCTTCATGAGCTCTGCCCTCGTGACCTAATCCCCTCCCGAAGACCTCGCCTCCAGAAACTATTACTTTGGGCATTAGGTTTTTATGTGAATTTGAGGGGAACACAAACATTCGGACCCTAACAAATGCGATAAAAAATGAATTCTGCAAGACTACTGAAGATCGAGTTCCTCTACATGCCCTTGCAAAATAGAAGGTAACCCAGAGTGGGGACTCCATGCTTGATTGTTCACGGATGCCACCTGCTTGCCACACCCAGCAAGAAGCGTGGCATGACAATGACACCCTGTTACACCTTCCAATCTGTCCTCATTTCCGGGTTCTCCTCGCGCCGGGTAAATGTGCACCCGGCCTTGGAGCCCGGGTTATCTGTACCAAGATCCTGCTTCCTTTCCATGTCTCCCCAAACTGTCCTGATGCAAAAATAGAATGCTGTCATACACGAAGAAGCCGGTGCCAAATCTAATAAAGGGAAGAATAGTATGGATTCAAAGATGCATCCATTTCTTCGGGCTATGAGTGTTTCACAAAGCGATCAAGCCTGAGTTCCGGGCTTCTCTGGATCCCTCAAGTTGCACTCTGGACATCCATACGTTTGGCCTTTAGGAGGTACCTCTGGAGTGACAAAATGGCCATTTTCTTTTTCAACTGTGCCTTCTGTGTAAGTTTCCACATTGTATCTGAAGTTACCCTTTGAATACGCCAAAAGGAGAAAAGGTTCTTGAGGACACAGGGGCATTGTTACTTGTTTTTATTGTAAGTGGCTGAGCATCGGTAGGCACAGTTAGAGGCTGGGTTTATTTGGCAGCGTCTCATTGTTCCTGGACGCTCAGACTCCCAGGGGGTCGCATTCCCATGTAAGCTATCGCAGGCGGCTGCTGATAAATGAGTCTCGGCTAGCCGCGCGCGCACAGCATCTGAAAGCAACAAAGCCTTCCCCTGACTCAGCACAGGTACTGCTGCAGGAACCGTCGTCCAAAATGTCGAGGGGCAGCCCCAGAACGGGCGGTCACCTTTCGGCCACTCTCAACTCCTGCGTCAGCAAAGGCTAGCCTGCACTTTCTAGCGTTCATTCCAGTGGGCTTTGGAATTAAGTAGAGCTCATGGAGCTCCGGATATATAATTGATGTCAGCAACAGTCAATCCAATGTTATATTTTAGGAGTCAAGTGCGGAATCTAACAAGAATTTATTAATACGCCAGATATAGTGAGAGACAACACAGAAGTTATGCTCTGCTGCAAAAATAAAGAGAAATGGTCCCCAAATTTTAAAATTTTCAATTAGGGCATTTTTTAGGGCAGTAAATACTGTGAAGCTTTGTGGAAAAGAATTTGCAATGTGCTCTGTGTGTTTTATTATTCATTACGTGGTGAACATTGTGAAGTCGATTTTGTTCAAAATACGGATGAAGATGTGGAGCTCATTCAGAGGACTTCTGATTTAAAATGGATAAACCAATTCATACACAAATACATCATGCATGAGATTTCAATAGCTGAAAAATGGCTTAAATATGAAAATCTCTCTGTGTGTTTCTATTTCTTCTTTTGGAGGCTGATGGATAGAGAGCCTTTGGTTTCCAGAACTTGGAAAATCACCTGCAGGAAGGGGAAGAATTTTAAGAGGGTGTATACTGTACAGGGATAAGTAAGTAGGAAGGACAAAACAGAGGAATGGACATCTTCCCAGCTTACAGGGCACCACAGTAGAGGCCGTGCAGGAATGATGATGACCGCAGTGAGGCAGGGCGGCCCCAGCCAACGCGCCCCTGTCCTAGATGTCCTGATTCCCCTGAGATCTACTCCTCCTCTCTCCATCTTGGTCGGTGCCCTGAATGAGAATCTCTACAAACCACATCACCTGGGTGCCCTTGCCCCCTGGCTTCCAGTGGGCTTCTTCTGATGGGAGGCAGCACGTGGTCAGAAGGAGGGACTAGAGAGGTCAGGGCGTCATTCCCCAGCTCCCTCCCCTGCGTGGCCTTGGTTTAGCAGTTGCTGCATCATTTGGTGGCCGTCTGTGACTTCAGTTCTTGCTCATTCTGGTGGCAGTTCCTTCCCAGGGGCTCTCCTGCTGCTAGCAGCCTTGGGGTCCTTTGTCAGCCAGCGCTGGTTTCCCTGTTCCCACCTTTATAAGTCGTCTCTTCTTCAAACTCTCTTTATTACCTCTTTGAGTGTGCCATCTGTTTCTTACCAGGACAAAGACAAATATAGCACCTTTGTAAGAATTAGAAAAAGGCACCCATATGGGTACCTGAGGGTTCATTACACTGTTGTCTGTGCTTTGGTATGCATTGAAATGTTTGAAAATAAAACAATTCCCCAAAAGAAAAGTGTGTCCCTTTGGTGAATGGTGCCCTGCAGGTGCATAGCTTTGTGGAGATGGAATTCAGGCTGGATTTCAGCCCAACTCCCTCCCTGAGCAGGTGACTTTGTGCAGTGCACCAAATGCCCAGACGAACCTGGCAGCCCTCCGGAAAGATGAGCAGGTCTCTAAAAGCTGAAAATTATCTTAAAGAGGAAGTGAACATTGACCTGGGCCTTTAAGGATATTTGGGACTTAAATTGGAAAGTGCCTCGCAGGCAAGGAAACCCTGTGGGACGGGCAGATATAAGATGTATACAGGTATAGATTCTGTAAGGCAAGGATTGTTGAAGGGATTGTTGCAGCATAAGTAGAGACGGGATGGAAACGGGCTTTGCTGAGCTATAAAATGTGAATTGTCATTTGTGATCACCCAGGCAGTATGGTGCGTTTGGACACGTGGACTCTGAAACTAGACCTAGTGGGCTTAACTCGCCGTTTCACCATCCATTAACTCTGTGACTTTGCACAACTACTCATCCTCACTAGGCCTGTTTTCTCTTTTGCAACATGGGGATAAAATAGCACCTACCTCTTAGATTTGCTCGGGGGCTGAATTTAAAAATACACATGAAGGGGGGCACCTGGGTGACTCAGTCGGTTGAGCATCCGACTTCTGCTCAGGTCACGATCTCGCAGTTGACAAGTTCGAGCCCCACATCGGGCTCTGTGCCGGCAGCTTGGAGCGTGGAGCCTGCTTCGGATTCTGTGTCTCCCTGTCTCTCTGCCCCTCCCCCGTGCATGCTCTGTCTCTCTCTGTCTCAAAAATAAATATAGAACACTAAAAAAAATAAAATAAAATACACGCGAAGGGCTTAACACAGTGCCTGACAGTAAGTGCTCAGTAGGCATCAGCTACTGTCACCAAAAGCTTTCAAGCAGAACAGTGACATGAAAGCAGTAGCTTGTGAAAATTAGTCAGACCGCGTGTGCAAGATGCACCACAAAGGAAGAGGCGGGCGGGGAAGTCAGTCTGAGGCTCTGGTACCGTCTGCACTGGAGGAGGGACACAGGAAATGAGACAGAAGTAGCAGGTGCAGGGAATACTAGGAGAAGAGGAGAAGGGGGGCTGCGAACAGGCAGGTCACGAGAGTGAGGAGTCAGAGAGGGCTCCAAGCACTTTTCTGAGACCTTTAGTCTCCACTGGTCTAAATGCACAAAGGTAGCGTGGGCAGTCGACATCAAGGAATTGACAGTTTAAAATTTTTAGTACAAGTAAAAGGAATATGCCCTTTTATTACCAGTGAGAGAATTAAAGAACCATTAGATTTTACCCTTCTCTTTCGCCCAATATCGAACATTAGATCCAAGATTTTATTACAAAATAAAAACCCTGATGGACGCTTCAAACGTTCCAGCGCTCACTGGTTACTCCTCGAACTTTCCAAAGATGGGTTTTTATATCCAGAAGTCTCTTCTGATTAGAGTCTGAGGTTAGGCCTCTTCAGTTGAGAAAGAGCATCCTCGTACAAGAGAACTAAAGAGCGTGCATCATTTACAAGTTCGGTTCTTAGCAAAATTAACCAGAGAGCTGAGGAAGCTAACAAGCCCTTGACTTCAGTATCTACCATTTGGGATGGAGGGAAGAAAGTAGTTAATTTTAAGAAACAACTTGTCTAAGTCCGCAACTGAACGTTCCTTTGTAGGCAAGCCTCCCTGCATATTCAGTATCATTTTAAAAACCACTCTGAAACCATTTTTTTATAGCCCTATCTCCCTCTGAGAAAAGTTACTCCTTGTTTTCACTTTTTGGGTTTTTTGGGGTTTTTGGTGTTGTTTTTTTTTTGTTTGTTTGTTTGTTTTGTTTTTTTTTTGCAGGAGCAGAGCCAGTTGTTGCCAAAGCTCCGGCCCACTGTCAGAGACAGCACAGCACAACCTGGTACCGAAGCCCCTCTTGCCTCACGCTGACCTGTTCTCTTTCTGTTGACCCTGCAGATACTTGCCTGAGATCATGAATGATGGGCTGACCAACCAGATTAACAACCCTGAGGTAGACGTGGACATCACACGGCCCGACACGTTCATCAGGCAGCAGATCATGGCTCTACGCGTGATGACCAACAAACTAAAGAACGCATACAATGGCAACGATGTCAACTTCCAGGACACGAGTAAGGAAGTCTTTACCGGTGCCAATAACTTCCATAGTGAAGATAGGTGGTAGATTATGCCACAGTTGTCCTTCAAAAGCAATGTACACCTGTAATCTTATGTCATTCTTGCCCGATCTGCAGAGCTGTTTATGGTCCTTTGGACAGAGAGCTCTGATCTGCAGGGCTTAGGAGACAGTTACTAAAATCCTAAAGTCATAACTGGTCTTTTTTTTTAATTTTTTAAATGTTTATTTTATTTTTGAAAGAGGGAGACAGAGCATGAGTTGGGGAGGGGTACAGAGAGAGGAAGACACAGAATCTGAAGCAGGCTCCAGTCTCTGAGCGGTCAGCACAGAGCCTGACGCGGGGATCAAACCCACAAACCATGAGATCATGACCTGAGCTGAAGTCGGATGCTAAACTGAGCCACTAGGCGCCCCAAATCACAACCGGTCTTAAGGATTAGTTGCGCTGGATTACATTCAGTGCTACCTAAGCTAAAAGTAAGTCTCATCTGCCAGTTGATCTATTAACGATAAAGCAACAAAGTAATGTTTTCATCTTCTCCTTCCCCCATCATCATTTACATCTCTACCCCAAACTCCTGTCCACTCCCCCAACCACCAAAAGAAGAATGTCCTGAAGATTGCTCAGACGAGGCTGGGCTGGAATCCCTGTTTCACCACTGACTGACTGGGGTCTTAAAATTATATCTTGAGGGGCGCCTGGGTGGCGCAGTCGGTTAAGCGTCCGACTTCAGCCAGGTCACGATCTCGCGGTCCGTGAGTTCGAGCCCCGCGTCGGGCTCTGGGCTGATGGCTCAGAGCCTGGAGCCTGTTTCCGATTCTGTGTCTCCCTCTCTCTCTGCCCCTCCCCCGTTCATGCTCTGTCTCTCTCTGTCCCAAAAATAAATAAACGTTGAAAAAAAAATAAAAAAAAAATTATATCTTGAGTGTCAGGTCGGGTCATCAGGAAGTTCATTTGCAGCCATCTGTAAAGGAACTGAGATAATATCTCATGTGCCGTGGATTCAACTGCATTAGCTCTCTCTCTGTCCGGTCACTCCCATACATGAACCATGGGCATTTGTATCTGGAATATTGAGAGAAATAATGAAACGTTAGTGCAGTATTACACATGACTAGTTTATTAGCTATCACAAAATGTCAGAAGTGATTGGAAAGACTAATAAGTGAACATGAAGTGAAATTTGGAGTTTGTGTAAGTGATTTTAAGAAGCATAACTATAAAAATTCGGGGGGGGGTGTTTTATTGTTTTGGGCTTTTTTTTTTTAAAGATATGTGTCCTTACAGAGAGTTCTTAGGAAAAGATTTCTGGGACATAAGCTGTGGAGTCACCAGTGACTCTGTAATTTGGTCACCGAAGCAAAAGATGATGCTTGTGTGCTTGAATTAATGAGATAGAAAGAAACAAGTTACAGATGGAAGATACGAAGTCATCTAAGTGTTAGCCATCATCCTACTGAGTTGTCCCCTGCAGAAAATTTGTAGTGCTTCATTCCATTTTAAGTAACCCAAAAATTAATTTTCTAAATGCAGGCTAATGGCCAACCCATGAGACTTTCTTGCTGTAAACCCCCTGAGAGTCCTCCTATTATTTCTCTAAACCTCTTCTTCTTCAGAAGAGAACCTTCCACAAGGTTTTGAGCCTTTGCTGCTTCTCCCTTGCTCCTTCCTTAGCTTCGCTCCTCTGAATGCATCCGTCGTCTTCTCTATCTCATGAAATGCTTTATTGTCTGGAGAATGACTATAGGAATAAATAATTCAAGAGAACGTAAGAATTATTTGAGGCTGCCCTTGCTTCTCTCTCCTCTCTGACCTAAAGAGGTTATGCCCATGTCAATCTGCAAAGCTTAGGGAGTGTGCCTGAGAAGAGATCGTGCCCCACTTTCCCTTGAAAGAAACTAAAAATTAGCAACAGTTCAGAGCATCATTTAGCTCTAACCCAAGCCCCATACTTGGCCCCCTATTTTAGGATAGCGTCTGTCATATAAGCCATTATCACATCTTATAGCCATCACCCTTCCTGCTTTTGACATTTTAAAAAATCGCCCCTTAAATTCCTGCGTTTCTGATTCCTTTTCAGAAAGAGATGGGGCCATTATTTCTCTCAGCTGGAATCTCCTGTCATTATTTGCTTACCACGTTTTTAATATTCTAAATCACTTTAATAATATCTTTGTAAAGGTTATACTACTTCTTGTTCATAATACCAGTGTTAAGAGCAATTCCCTTAGCAGTTCTGATATCTCTGAATTTAATTAATGGGCATTTTCCCCCTCATAAAGGCCAAAAGATAAATCCTAGAAAATATTGAGAACCTGGTATAGTGTAATCAAGTGATCTTACCCGGTATTTAGATGTCCCATTAAAAAAAAAAAAAAACCTTGTGGTGAGTTGTGCCATGTTTATTCAGGGGGACATTAGAAGGGTCCCTGCATTACTCTGATTTTACTTAATGTAGCATCTAACAGTCATGATGGTGCCAGCATTTCAGGAGCAGCTCAACCCGCCCACCCTTGTTTCAGGCCAACGGGGAGGAATTTAGCTCTATTGACTGAATCTTTGAGCAAGTTGGGGAAAGAGTAAATGTCATGACCAGGTTTACGGTTTCCTGAGTCCTTCCAGGAACATTATCTCACGTATACCCCCTAATGATTCTGTGAAATAGATAATGAATGAATATTCTCCTTTTTCCAGGTGAGAAAGGAGAGTCTCAGTGAAGCTAATTGGCTTGCCCTAGTTCACTTCAATAAAAAAATGGCAGGTTAACACCTAGGTCCTTCTTGCTGTAGGAACCATACTTTTTTTCTATCAGGCATCTTTGCAAGCACTGGGTTTGGTGCCATCCCACATTTTATCAGGGTGCCTTCACACAAACTCTGAGAGGCAAATGTTACTGTCTGTCTCTGTTGAGCTGAAGAAACACAGAAGCTGAAGATACTTCCCAAGGCACCTTTAATTATTCGACAAGTATTTCTTGTGCATCTGCTGCCTTCTAGGGACCATTAAAGGCAACGGGGATCCAGAAGTGAACCGTATACACCACACACAGTCTCTACCCTCAACGAGTGTACATTCTCATGGAAGGCACAAGAAAACAAGCAAGTTAGTGATACAATTACACATGGTGATAAGTACTTTCACACAGCTAGTGATTAATGGAGACTGAACTGGGACCCAGTTCGGAGACACAGGGTTGTGAAACAAGAAGGAACCAACCCATGAGAAGTGGGAATACAGCAGGCCCAGAAGGCATGTTGGGCAAGTGGGGAAGATGTCACGCTAAGATGACATACTCAGTGGGCACTTGGGTGTTAGTTCCCAGCAGGGAATGGCAAACCTTTTCTGGAAAGAGCCAGTTGTGAAATACGTTCAACTTTGAGGGCCATACATGAATGTAGAATTAGACAATGAACGCATAAGCGAATGGGGGCGGCTATGTTCCAACATAACCTCATACGTGGACACTGAGATTTAGCATTCACACACACCCTATTTGTGTGTCCCAAAGTATCATCCTTCATTTTCAAACACTGGGAAATATAAAAACCATCCTTGGGTTATGGGCCCTGCACGTACAAGCATCTAGCCATAGACCTCAACCCTGACCCAGAGAAGTTGGGTTGACATACCAGCATCGGCCAGAAGAAGAAGTACCTTTCGAAACCAACATGGGTAGGCATGGCCTCTTGTCCGGTTCAGGTTTCACACGTTTCTTAAGTTGGGTAACTGGATATCAGTCAACCCTGTGTCTCAGACATCTATTTCCATACGGTCTCCCGGCCCACCACAAACCTGCCCGCTACAAACAAACCCCTTGCGGCAGTTGGGGGCAGGGAGGCCCTTCCACAACCTGGCCCACATCTAGTGTGCGCCCCTACGCCTTCCAAGCTGTGGTCTAACTGTCTTTTTCAATCTGCCCACGCCAGGCGATGAATCCAGTGGCTCTGGGAGTGGCAGCGGGTGCATGGACGACGTGTGTCCCACGGAATTTGAGTTTGTCACCACCGAGGCCCCTGCCGTGGACCCCGACCGGAGAGAAGTAGACTCTTCCGCAGCCCAGCTCGGCCACTCCCTGCTCTCAGGGTCTCTCGTCTGCATGGTTCTGGCACTGCAAAGACTGTGCAGATAATCCTGGGTTTTTGGTCAAATGAAACTGCATTTTAGCTATTTGAACGGCCAACTCCCTTCTTTTCTTACACTCTTGGACAATGGACCATGCCACACAACTTAACCGTTTTCGATGAGAAGAGAGCAGGACTGCACTCTGCCTCCCTTTCTGTTTGCCCAAAGAGTACCGGGTGCCAGACTGGACTGCTTCCTCTTTCCTTCAGCTATCTGTGGGGACCTTGTTTATTCTAGAGAATTCTTACTCAAATCTTTCGTACCAGGAGATTTTCTTACCTTCATTTGCTTTTATGCTGCAGAAGTAAAGGAATCTCACGTTGTGAGTTTTTTTTTTTCCCGTTTAAAAAAAAAAAAAAGTCAGGAAGAAAATAATTTTCCTTGTAAAATCAGGCCAAACCCCAAGACAACTGCATTTTCAACAAAGGAGCAAACAAGAGAGAAGAATAAAAGAGCGTTACCATTGTGAGGTCGGCATTGCCAGCCGACTCCCAGTGTAAGCTTTTCTGTGATAAATCAGGTTTGCAAAATGCTTTGGGAGAGAAAGTTTGAATTTTTTTTAATGTGGTGAAAATACAGTGTTGTCTTGGAGGTACCGTCTTGCACTCTGTCCACAGAATACCAAACTGATTTGGGGGTACTGATACTAAATTTAGAATTCCATCTTTAATACGAGAGCAAAATTGCCACGACCCAGCACCTCTCTCCCACCTTGCCCGATTTCAATTCCAGTGATGGCACCATTTTCCTTAATTCTCTTGATGTCTGTCCGCTGTATCCAATTGGCACAGATTTTTCTCTTCATCTCCAGTGACTAGTGGAGGCTCCCACCAATTCATCCTCCCCAAGGGTCTCAATTGAAAATAATCTTCAATGAAACAAGAGCTTTGCTTTAGCCACAGGTTTGACATTAATTCGATGTTTCTGCCCCTGGGCTCATTACGCTCCCAAAGTAAGAGTTCTTTTCATGAACTTACAAGCAATTAGATCCAATTGTGAGTGAGTTTTCGTTTTTTAACTATTTGCTTTGTGGCAATTGGTTTCTGCATCACAAGGGCATTCTCTTACAAAATAACTCACAACAACAAAAAAAGTCAAGACAAAAAAATATATATATAGTATTGACATGGAGATTTCTTTCACTTTTTTAGTCTTAGTATGATCATCTATTTTTATATCTCTCTATATATAAATCACAGATTTTAACTTCTTAATTCCAAGCTCAGGGTTGACACACCTTTGTAACGAAAATGTTTTGTCAACCAGCTCTTCTTGTTCTGTGCTGCTCAGAGAAGAGATTCCTCAGCGGTCTGTGAGCACCAAGAATCAAGAAAGAGAACTTTTTACGTCTCTAACTGTCCGTTTATTAAAAGTTTGCCAGGGCACATCCTTTTTGCATGAGCGTGCTTTGTCCTGGGTGCTGCAGACGGTACCGAGCTCATGGGGAGAGCCATGGGTGTGCAGGACTGTACTGGTGATGGGAACCGTATCCATAAGGAATGTGGTATACACACAAAACCATCGCTTTCATGTACGCCTTCAGCCTAGGATTCCGCTTGGCACTTGGACATACGACCTAACTCAAGAGGCCACTGTAGAGCCACAAGCCTAACTGACCCACCAAGTGTACCAAAGCCAGGCCCTATGCTCCCCATGTTAGAGAGAAGCGAAATAAACCAAACTGGGGCTTTGTTAATACGGTTGGCTATCCACGTGTTTCTTGGTTTTTATGATGATCTGGGGTTGGGAAAAGTAATGCTTCAAGACACCATCGTCTGCCAGTCACATTTTATTTAACCCATTGACAGAAACGGCACGTAAATGGTATCTTTCGATCTTCGCTCTCATCAAAATTATAATTAGTTATTGATTTAGTCATCACATTTAAGTAGAACACATGCGGCACAATAGTATTAAGTATATTTGAGCACTTTTGCAAAACTGAAAAGTATTTAGAAGCATCTATTGCTATTTTATGCCTAATGAAATATGAGAAGTAGGATTCTGAGAGACTTTGTGGCATCTTTTCATTTAAATCTTTATGAAATTAACACCTAATCTAATTCAGCATTGCGCACGTCTAGAAAACCATCCATTTCACTGCCAAACTTCAGCTTCCTATCACCAATTACACAGAAAACATCTCTATGAAGGACCTATCATTCAAGTTGCTCATTCCATCGTATGTTCAGAAATCAGTATTGTCTTTCTCCAATAATTAAGGTGCAATACAAATTAAATCAATCTTGATTTTCCAGAATATATGAGTAATAACTTGTTTTTATGGCTTTAAACTCCAGGTCTTTCCTTTTTTAAATATTTCTGCATCGTCTTCTACGAAATAGATCAGAATGCCTTGTTTGCTTTGTGCTTTCACCCCCGAAAGGTTTTGTGCATGTGTATGAATACACATTATAGTAATGAATGTGAACCCATGTTCCGTACACATGAAACACACAGATAATATATATACGCCTGCTCCAATTGTTTCAACACCTTCATTTCGATAGTATCCATATTGGTGAGATATAGTGATCCATAAGAGCCAGGCAGAGAGCTGAAATGACTATCAGTTAATGATGCCACAACATCAGTCACTTGCATGGATGTGGTCGAGATATTCTTCAAATTGTACTTCCTAGTTTTTATCATCATCCGACTATGTTGTATGATTTTTTCAGACTAATTTAACATGAGGCTTTTTCTGTCCTAAGGGAACTGGTTTAATCCGGTTATCCCATTTCAGTAAGTATTTTGACATTCCTCCTCGCCCTCCCCACCTCCTCCGCCAAATTAATTTCTCTCATCTCACTATAGTGATAGGGGATGAAATAATGCTCCATGATTTCTCCCGATCTGCCCTCATTTACTTTGATGTCTCCTAAATTCTGTAATCACATCACAACCTCTGTTATGAGTAGGGAGGGATGGGCTCACTGAAATCAGACACTAGAAATTGTTGGGTGATGCTCATAACCGCGAACACTTAGCTTATTGAAGTGCCTCTATTTACATGTTCTTTAGTTATAATATGTATTTTTCTAACAGAAATACACGTCTGTAATTGGTGTATATTATACTTTGTATATGTTATAACAAAAGCTAAACAGAGGCTAAAGTCTTTAGCAGAGAAGAATGAATTGCAAATTCACCAAGTAGAGCTCTGCCTAGGGTTCTGTATTGAAGGACAGCCGTGACAGCCTTCTGTCACTTTCGTGGAGATCATGTCAGTGCTTTGATTAGAGCCATCATAGAACGACGTCAGCACTGGCAATCGGATTCCCTTACGGTGGTTTACCCGGATAAGTAGCTGGTATTACCCGCTTTACTTGTAAGGGGCAATATTAACAAAGTAGTATTTTCGTCTACACTGAAAAACACTATTAAGTAGTCATTATAAAAGCAACCTTCTATAAATCAAACACATTGAAAATATTGTTGGACACAGAGCCCTGATATTTAATTTATATTCCCTGCTGCAGACATTAGCCTACTTTATTCTTTAGCCATTACATACATGTTTTGGCTACACACTGAACACCAACTAAAGTCCCCAAGGAGGAATAAAAACTTAGCAAATTCCTGAGCTGTGATTCTTTTATTGCTTCTCTTTGCAAGGCTAATTTTCAGGTGGTTTGATTAAAGGTGGAAGTGTTAGCAAATGTAAGTTTTGACTCACCCAAAACTTGCAGAAATACAAACTCATTTTTAATTACCTACAGTCACGAATAGACCTGACTTTCAACTTAAAAGTGGGTGGGGGTGGGGTGCAGTTTAGCTTTGCCAAGAGAAGAGTAAAGGAGACCATAACCTATACATTTGCAACGTGTTTCTCCTTGGCGGAGACATTAGCCAGTGTTTAGTTTCAGGCCAAGTTATACAAGTAGAGTATTGATTTGTATGCATTCTGGAGCCTTGCTACATCACGGTTTGCTACGGCACGGGACTCAGCCTAGCCTGGGGCCATTTGAACCTCATTCAGAGTTGAATAGTTTCTGGAATCTTTGACATCGTCTTGTAATGAGGTACTTTCAGGAGAAGACACCTGAAGGTGCGTAACAGTGAGGTCTCTGTGTGCATATGCATAATATATATGCAGGACAAATGTGTGCACCAATCAAACCTAAAATTTTATGTGACTGTCAAATGAATATTACTTGGGTTAAGATTTTTCATTTCTGATTTGGATAGAAAATTGCTATTAATCTTGTATTAAAATAGTTTTTAAAAATCGACCGGTGCCCTTTCTGCATTTTCTTAATTATTGTCACAGTCTAAATTTCAGAGTTTTTGAATTTCTTTTTGCTTGAGACCTTTTTAGAAACTGCAATACTAAAAGAAAGCAAAAGGAACCATCGACGAAATCAGCACCACTCACCTCAGTATGCTTGGCATTTGAAATCATGAACTTTTAGAACTTGAGAACTTTGAAGAGCTTTTCAAATGTGTATGGAAGATGCTATGTCTCTCTTCTTTTGTATTGGTTTCTTCTCTAAGATAAAATTCAGTGGCTTGAGAACTGATGTCAATACTTTATCACTGAGGTGAGAAAAGTAAGATGATATGTGAAAAGACTAACCATTTCCAAATTCAGCAAGTTGCATTGATTTTTACATTTCTACAAGTTTCCGTGCTATCAGGAATGCTAAATATTGTGTAACATGCTAAAGATTCACTTAACAAATATTTATTAAACTCCTACTCTGTGCTAAACCTGCTCTAGGTACTGATCACGGTTGTCAAAAACACCAGTTGGAAAGTATTCATTCTTTACTACAGTTAAATACGATTACTACGAATACCTCACTTCTTTCAAGAATGCTCTTTTAAATAAAGGAAACCATATAAATAAAGTTATCAACACTACAATGTTTAACTGTTAGCAATATTATAATTTAGCTCACATTATTGCTATTTTGGTTTCTAACGAGAAAAGTGATTTCTACAGAGAATTAAGGAATTTTAGGATAATTCCACCTACAAAATCAGAATGTAACAAATTGTATTTGAAAATAAATTGAATCCAATTTCATGGAAAGGAAAAACATCTAATGGTTTCGGGGAAAAAATAATAAAACCACAGAAACTTTTATCAGGTAACAATATTTATTTTATTTTATTTTATTTTTTAATGCTTATTTATTTTTGAGACAGAGAGAGACAGAGCATGAATGGAGGAGGGTCAGAGAGAGGGAGACAGAGAATCTGAAGCAGGCTCCAGGCTCTGAGCTGTCAGCACAGAGCTGGACGCGGGGGCTCGAACCCACGGACTGTCAAACCCACAGACTGAGATCATGACCTGAGCTGAAGTTGGATGCTTAAAATGACTGAGCCACCCAGGTGCCCCAACAACATTTATTTTAATTTGCTCTTTGGATAAATAGACAGAGGTATAGTCAAAATATACTCACCAACATGAAAGATGGCATTGATTTTTAAAACACCAATTTGTAACATATTAACAATAAGACATGGAGGGTTGTTTGCAGCTCGAGAGCCACCAAGATGCACCCACGTGTTTGTCTATTCAAACAGACATTCACCCTTCATTTAGTACAGATGCATTTCCATTCCGTAGACACATTTACTTGTTTACGTAAACAGACAGCCGAATGTATTTTGTTGGCTCATCAATGCGGCACACGGTGAAGCCAGGAGGGATTAGACGCCTGCCTTTACAGCTTGCTTAAGGAGTTCGTCCACTTGCCTACCTCGAAACATAAAGTAGAGCAAGAAAATGGAAATGTACCCCGTGAGCGCTCACGTTCAGACAGAAGCAGGAAGACAGACTGATTCAAGGCAAGCGTTAGAATATTTACCTTGGATGAAGCCACCTGCTTTTCAATAGGAAAAAGCATCCGTGGGTTTTTTTTTTTTTAAAAAAAGGGGGAAAATGACTTAGAAAGTCGTAGTCATCCGTTCTTTCAAAAGACACGTAATGAGCAATCCATTGTGTGCCAGACACGGTTCTGGGTGCCAGAGCAAGCCACCAAGACTTCTGCTCCCACACAACTTACATCCTAGTGGGGGAGGGACAGACAACACGTAAGTGAAAGCAAACAAGATGGCATCAGAAAGTGAATTAGAATGGGAAACGGGACAGTGACTAGGAGGAGACTCTCCTGCAGCCCAGCGGTCCAGGAGAGAGTCCCCAGGTGATACTCAAGCTGTGATCTCATGACAGGAGGCAGACAGCCATGTGCAGACCTGGGTACAGAGAGTTCCAGGCAGAGAACTATCAAAGGCAAACATCTCTGCCAGGAATGATCTTTGGGTACTTCCGCGTGGCTGGGGACTAGGAAGCGAGCTGTCGGGTGGTGGGAAATGGTTGAAAAGCTAAATAGCAGCCATATTAAGCTGAATGGCCAAAGTCACGGCCCTTTACCACCTGGTAAAGCCAAAACCCTACAAGGATCCATCCCTGCAAGAGCAGGCCTGCTGGTGGCACTCACGAGTATTTCAAGGCACATTTTAGCAAGGAACTATGCTAAGATCTTTATGTACTTGATCTTTATAGGATCTCTATGAAGTAGGAATAACAATGCCCATTTTATACTAAAATGAAGCACAGTGAGCTTAATTAACTTGCCTAGTCACAAAGGTGAGGCCATATGAACCGAGATCTGTAATAACTAGGGAGAAAAATAGCAGTATGTAAGGACAATTTGGGTTTTTTATTTTAAGTGCAAGAAAATTATCCAAGGGTATTGTTCTGAGAATTGGCAACAAGTGTTTAAACAGGAAACCATAGATGTTTACTTGCTCGGAGGGCATATATTAAAAATTTTGCGCTGAGATGCGGTGCCACTGAGTTGCATTCTGTCTTCTATTTTTTCAAAATTAAAGTCCAAGTTAATAAACTACTGATTCGGAGTTCTTGTGAACTTAAGGCCACGTGAACCAAAGTGTGATGCCGAGGGCAGGAACGCGTGTATCAAATCTGCTTTCGCTCTGTCAGTGTGGCTTACACATCATATTCACGGACAGCAAACCATCCACAGTGCTTAGCCCAGTTCTCAGGGCCTCCTCCCATACATTAGCCTTGTCTACCATTTATTTATCTGTGTAGGCGGTCAAGTGAACCCTAAACATAAATCAAAACAATCTAACAATTAGTTCAAACAGTTTGGCTGCTTTGTTCACTAAACTGACTGTTAATAGATCTTGCAAAGTTTATGACATCAAAGATCCAGCCAAATCAAAGTCCTGGCAATCGTTTTCACAGTTAAAATGAAGACCAGATCTCCTGGGTGTCTCAGTCGGGTAAGCCTCTGACTTCAGCTCCGGTCATGATCTCAGGATTCATGAGTTCGGGCTCTGCATCGGCTCGCTGCTCTCAGCACAAAGATCCCACTTCAGATCCTCTGTCCCCCCTTCTCTCTCTGCCCCTCCCCTGCTGGTTCTCTCTCACTCTCTCTTTCTCTCTCTCTCTCTCTCTCTCTCTCTCTCAATAAATAAATAAATAAGTAAACTTTAAAAAAGAAAGAAAGAAATACCCATAGACAAGATACCCTTGTGCCTTTCTTCTTCATAGAACCGAAGCTCCTTTTATCGTGGGATCCCACCACTTCCCACTGCCCTCCTTATGAGAGAACTGGGGTTATTGATTACAGATTTTTACGCCTCTTAAAAAGGTACTTTTTCGACATCTCATAATGCTAAGCGAATGTCAAATCAGAGGGTTTTGTCTACAAACCCTGCTTCTCTTTCAAGATATAAAATACCTTACTTTTACATAAAGCATTTCACCCAAATGACAGCTTTAATCTTTTCCATGCCTCCATGAAGTAGACAGGAATTACTACCCTTATTTTATAGATCAGAGAAGCTACCTTGGTCTTCTCAGTAGGTCTACTCTGTCCCTTTTTTCTTTTACTTTGTCCCACACCTAGTCTACCCAAATCTTAAAGGATCTGATGTAAATCATTTGAGCTTTTATCAACCTCTTGCTAATTTATAGAACCAGCCCAGTAGCTCAGCCGCAGGAACCTGAGTCTGGTAGAATGATACCCTAACAGTCTTTTAATTCATCTCTGGTCCTGAGTCACATATTGTGAATTGGTACATACTGAGTCCCTGCACGTGAAAAATTAGATGTCCCCAAATTATATCAAGCCAAAGAAATGTCACCGGAACAGCTTTATTAAAAGCTTGTTAGTGACATAGTACTGATTTTATTGGGTTTTGTTTGTTTGAACCACTGCACGTGAATAAGCATGTTAAGGCTACTTTTCTATGCCAAAGATAAGCCCAGGTTCTATGCATTTGTTTGTTTTTGAGTGTGAGGGGCTTTGTTTTAATTTTAAAAAGACTATATTTTACATTGAGTGTTGTGTCCATAGATGGAGAGCAGAGCCATGAGAAATGTGCAAGCAAAATGATTTCTCTAGAAAAGAAATAAAAAAGACTTTCCTACATCCAAAATCTTTCTTCCCTTGAAGCAGTCTTATGATCTTTCCCCTCCTTGTGCCTCACGAGCAGGGAGGGTGGTGTAGCTTGGTGGAGGAGGTAAAATGAAGAAAGAGAAAAGAATAGAAATCTAGTACCCTTGAAACACATGATGCTTCCTACATTTATCTGACCATTTCTGAACCTTCACTATGAGTGTCCTCTCAAAAGGAAGACTCCCTACAGACAATATAAGATAATGACACTTAATGGAAAACTTGAAAAGAAATCACAGAGAAAAGGGCCAACAAACATATGAAGAGGAACTCAACATCATTAATCGACAGGGAAATGAAAACACCACAATGAGCTGCCACCTCACACACAGGAGGATGGCCACTATCCAAAAAAATGAAATGAAATGAAATGAAATGAAATAAAATAACAATGTTGGTGATGATGCAGGGAAATTGGAATCCTTGTGCACTGTTGGTGGGAAAGGAAAGTGATGCAGCCACCATAGAAGACAGTATGGAAAAAAAGTATGGTTTTTTTTCTCCCCTCAAAGAACAAAACATGGTAATTCTAGCAACACCACTCAAAATTGAAAACAGGATCTTGAAGAGATATTAACTCTCTCATGTCCATTGCAGCGTTATTGACTATAGCCAAGAGTAACTGCAACCTCAATGCTCATCAATGGGTGGACAGATTTAAAAAATGTGTTACATCCATACAGCAGGATACTAGTCAGCCTTAAAAAAGAAGGAAATCCCATCGCACATACAACACGGATGAACCTTGAGGACAGTACGCTAGGTGAAATAAGCCAGTCACAATAAGATGAATACCACACGATTCTACTTTTAGAAGGCGTCTAACTCTGTCCAGCTCTTACAAACAGGAAATTGAATACTGGGTGCCTGGGGCTGGGGAAAGGGCAAAGGAGAGTTGTTATCCAATGAACACAGAGTTTAAGTCCTGCAGTATGAAAAGGTTCCAAGGGTCTGTTGCACAACGATGTCCATATAGTTAACACTACCGCATACTTAAAAATTAAGATGAGAAACTTTATGTTGTGTATTTTTTACCACAATAAAGATAAATAAGTAAATAAATCAGAATACACGTGCCCTGTTCCCCCAAAGCCCAGGGTTTGGTGTAAGGGTGGGAACACCAAGCAAACTCATACCAGCTGACTGTACAACCACTATGATAAGTGTTGTGATAAAGGCTTCCAGCAAGCACCATGCAAGCGAGGAGAAAGGCAAAGGGGTACAGTGGAAAGAGAACTGGTTAACAAAGGAGAAAAGAAATCACAGAGGAACTACAGTACGTTGAATGAATAAATACCCTTCTCCAGTCACGAGACATAAATAAATAAATAATTGTCCAAGATGATCTTGTTGTCTCAGTATAATAATTAACAGCACCCTTTTTACCAGGGTTGCCATGGTTTGAATGATAAATTATATGGTCACCCCACGTATGAATACTGGCTATTCACAAGATCACTTTACATGGAAACATATATGACACCTTATAATTTTTCAAAATACCCACCCGGCTGAAGAAGTCCTAGGTAATGCTATTCACGACCAAACTTCTGATTTAAATCCACCCTGCCTACTTGTATTGAAAAACATCTGGAATCAGAATGAAGAATCCAAAAATGACTCTGACGTTGTCAACTACACTGTATAATCCCACTCACACGTGTCCAGCTCTAAACATTGGCCAGTTTTCGTCTCAGAACGGACCATGCTTGGAAGTTGATTCCGGGTGACCTCTCTTGCTTCTTAGCAGTTTTGCCAGATACGTCAGTTGGTGCTGCCCCAGAAGTTGTATTTTCGTTCCATTTGCTGCTGCTGGAAAGCTATGATTTGAGGCATGTTTTCTTTATCTGCCAATCTTAGCTGCCCTGTAACAACTATAATCATTTTCCTTTGTGTTTTGAGTCACATGCACGGTCAATGTCTTGGCTGCTGTTGCTAACGTGGCCTTTCTCTATCAGCTTTCTCAACCTTTCTCCTGCCCTATCATGCAGGACACATGATGTTCACATCAAGTGGTACCAATAATTTCCTGTGCATTCAATGCAACCCCATCCTTTCTCTGCCACTCAAATGAGCATACAAGAACGCAAGGAGGCTGTCGTGGAGCTAATGAATTTGTTCCCACTCAGTCATTCACAAGTTTGACTCAACTCATTCAATTCTTATTTCTAACCAACTACTTGTAACCTTTCCAATTAATTTTTACACTGGATTTATAAAACCATGCACTTTTCGATTTAACATCTGAGAGGCCGTGTGCCAAAGAGAAAAAAGCATGATATAAAAAGTGCCACCTGTTGACATTCAACATATAAAAAGACACCTCTTAGATTGAAGGCCACTGGCAGAAGGGAACATCATTCTTTAAGTCACTCAGCCCTTCAAATGGTACTTCAAGCTCTGTTTTGCAGAAGCACTTATTCTTAAAGATATTCTTTAAGGAGGAGTTGAGCATAAATGTATAGATTTGCACCACCAAATAGAGATGAAGGTTTCTATGGGAATTTAAAATACCATATAAAAATATTATATAAGACTTGCAAACTCTAGCCAGAAATCTAAATTCAGTTCATACATTTACATTATGATATATATTGGGAAGACATATAAGCAACCAAGATCTATTCCCTCTCCTCAAGGAGAAAATAATAGCACCTACTAAAAAATAGTAACAAAAGCAACACCAATGATACCAAGGAACTGGTACCAATGATACCAATGATATCTAGGAACTGTCCTAAGCCTTTCCCACATATTAATTCATTTTAATCTAAAAATAAATTATTCTTTAAAAAAGTAGGTTCTATACTTGTCCTGATTAGACACATGAGGAAACCAGGGCACAGGTTAGCTAAATGACTACCCAATGTCCCCTATAGCTAGAAATTAGAAGATAGTAAAAAATGCTGAAGTCACTATTCATAATAGCCAAGATACAGAAACAACCTATGCGCCCCTCAGCAAATGAATGGATAAAGGTGATGTAGTGTATATTTTATGCAATGGAATATCATTCAGCTCTGAGAAAGGAAGAAATCCTGGCATTTGTGATAATGGGGATGGGCCTTAAGGTCATTATGCTAAGTGACATAAGTCAGAGAAAGACAAATACTGTATGAGATCACATATGTTCAGTCTAAAAAAGTTGAACTGATAGAAACAGAGAGTAGAATGGTGGTTACGAAGGGCTAGGGAATAGGCAAATGGGAAGATGGTCAAAGATATAAGATAAGCCAGTTATAAGATAAATAAATCCTGGGAATCTAATGTTGAGCATGATAATTATAGTTAATACTATATTGTATACTTGAAAGTGCTAAGAGAGTAAATCTTAAATGTTCTCACCACAAAAAAAGAAATGTGACTTGATGGGAAACAAGTAATTATGTGACTTGATGGAGATGTAGGCTAAGGCTATGATGGTAATCATTTTGTAATATACAATTGTATCATATCAACATGTTGTACGCCTTAGACTTATGCAATGTTATGTGTCAATTATATCTCAATAAAGCCAGAATAAAAGGGAGAGAAATGAAAAAAAAAACAAAAAACAAAAACCTCTGAAATCACCAGAGCTGGAAACTGTGTGGTTTCTGGAAGAGGCACATAGCTCTGAATGAATGGAGGCAACGTTCTGTCTGCTATTCAGTAGCAGAAAGGAAGGAGAAAGGCCACCTTCTGGAAATAATGATCCAGTGGGGGCTCCATTGCAGGCAAAGCACATGAAAAATAGTCAACGATCATCTCATTTCCATATATGCTTTCACTCTGCCAGATTTTAAAAATTGTGTTTCCTGCATATACCCTGGGGTATGGGGAAAATGCATACATAGCTCTGGAAGTATATACTTAAAGCCATATGGACATGCCTATAAATATAGATGGCTTAGAATAATTGATCACATGGAGATCTGGGTGTTCTCCCCCAATTCCCTATACTCCACAGAAACAAACAAGGCAA
The DNA here is from genome assembly GCF_018350175.1 of Felis catus. Taxonomy (NCBI): domain Eukaryota; kingdom Metazoa; phylum Chordata; class Mammalia; order Carnivora; family Felidae; genus Felis; species Felis catus. The sequence goes on from NC_058368.1 coordinate 66,437,724, forward strand.
GATATTGACTGGCTGAGTTCTTATTCGATCTTAAGGTCTTGGTGACATCAAGATAAACCACAGTGGCTTTGCGCTGTCCATGAGATCATCTAACGTCTTGAATGAATTACAAGTTTACAATCCTCCCCCCTCTATTTATTACCTTACATACAGCACTCCATTATCTAGAGTGCTGTCGGAAAATGCCTTCCCAGCTGCTGAATTACCCTAATCACACTTCTTTTCTTACCTTGCCTGCCCTGGGCTGTGCGGTGGGGGAAGGAGAGATCGGATGTTTCGGTGACAACTAGAAGAAGGTGCTTGACATTTCTCCCCTGCTGTCAGTCAGCGTGACTGCCCAGTCACTCGCCGCTTCACACAGGCCTGTGTTACCCCAGCGTGGAATATGGCAATTTCCTAAGCCGTGGTCATTAACGTAAATACCATTTCTCCCCATAAGGCTCCCTTGAGCTGCTGTGTTCCTTGCGCTTGTTTAGCTCCTGATATTTCATGCCAGATATTTTAGAGACAGTGCTCAGGTGCACATGGCCAAGCAGCTAGACTGCGAAATGCAGTGCTCTCATCCATCAGGGGAAGGAGTTCGCTGCAGGGGTGTTGTGTTTTGTATTTGCTTTACATTCATTATGTGTTTCTTGCTGAGCCTGTCTTTCCCACAAATATTGACGACTTAGCTAATGACCCTCTATTAACACCAACTCATGTTGGTGATGATTCATCTTCAGAAACTACTTAATGAACACTAGTAAAAGATTTTGCTTTCCGGTGATGGCAATCCTGCCAGATGTGATACTGTGTTGTTAGACAAAGGCAGTCCTGAAAAGGTTTCAAGGTAACATTTAAAAAGTAATCTTTTATTAGGTTGCCTAGCAAGATGCCCCCACAAGCCCTTAAAACACATAAGAGGTTTGAGCTCTGATAAAGAATGTGTTACCAGATGGCAACAGTAATTACCCTGTCCCCAAACTCAAATTGTATTTTCCCTGCCTTTTGCCTACAAAGTTGCCAATACAATACCCAGCTTTTCAACTGGAGCACACCATGCCATAATTCGTGCCGCACATGTATTAATGAGTGGGTGCTTTTATTAACAATGTAAGACAAGAATATTTCAATCTTGTTGTTACACCTGCTGCCTGATATAGATCATAAAGGACAAGGATAAAATTTAATTTGCAGTAACTCTTTGGAGCCAGAGTAATGCTTGCCCAGGAGTTCCCTGTCAGAGCATCTTGGCTTTTCATTAAGTACTCAGCCACTAAATTCTTTTCAACTCTGGCAGAAGCAGCCAGGGAACACTTTGGGAGCTCTATAAAAGGCATTCTCCTAATCTTCAAGCCGTTGGAAAGACGCTTTAGCATCTGTTAAAATATTTTTCTCTTCTAATCTGCCTGAAACTAATAGGGAGAAAATTCTGAGATGTTTCTTAATTAAGCAATAAGAAATGGTGGAGGGTGGTCTATGCTGAGTTAATCACAGTTGTAAAGCATGAAAAAAAGGAAAAGAGTTAAGTATCCCTAAATCCTTAGGCATCTAATTTCCCTCTGAATGTGCCTTATTGCTGTTATTAAGAAGTCTTTTTGTATTTCAGGATAGGAAAACGGAGAAAATCCAAATGGGGAAAAGCCCAAGTTCAAGGAAAGGGGGGGTGGGGGTGGGGAGGGCATGCTGTGAGTGATGCAGAAAAAGACCAACAAAATCCTTTGGCCTGGAGACCAGAGGAGTGAGGAGAAGGGAGAGGGGGCACAGCGCAGGGCTTCAGTCTGTTATCATTTAGCCCCACGGCTGCTGGGAGTAGCCGACACAACTACCTCCTTAACCAAGAAGGAGATAACAACGGGAGGAACTGCAAGGTGCCTGACAGCAGGGGACGTGCTGGCTTAGCTGAGGAGCATGAGCCAGCCTCACCTGAAAAAATTCGCTGTGGGATTCGGAGGTAGCATTCATCAGCGCACAGCTGGTGAAGAACACAGTGTGAGAGCAGAAATCTCCTCCCCCCCCCAAACCAGTTTGCAATGCTGCCTTTAAAAGCACCGGAAAGGTGAGCACCTAAACCTCTTAAACCCACTTCCTAGTCCCTATTTTCAAACCAGGATTCCGAATCCCCACAAAGCCCTTAGCAGCAAATCCGGAGCTTACCAGCGGAGCATCTCAACTCCAACCTGCTATCTCTTCAGGCCATTTAAGCCGGGAGTCCTGCCTCCTGTTTATTCAGGCCTGAAGCCGACCCTAGAGACTAACTCTGGAACAGTCTTCCACGTTGTTGCATGCGCTTCTCACCCCTGTGAAAAATCTGCCCGGGCCTCGACAGACCTGACTTTACGGAGCGGCTTGTTACCAAGAGCGACAACAGCAAGGGCAACAGCTAAACCCTTATCTGCTCTGCCTCCGTAACCGTGAACTCCATCGTCACAAGAACTGGATGGAATAAGGGCCGCCCTCACACTGCATGTTGTTTATCTTTTCACTGTCATTTGACACTTTGAGGACGCCGAAGCCTGTCAGCTGGAAATCCTGTATCCAATGCGAGCACCCCGAGCGCGTAACTGGTGTGTCCGTGCTTTCTCCTCGGCACGATTGATCCCCGCGATGGGCCGATTGCGCATGCGCCACTTTGCCTCCTTGCTAAAATTTGTTGGAGCCCCCGAATGAACCCTGAAGTGCTTCAGTTGTTTGTAAACGGTTGTTTACAGACGTGCGTGTGCACAAAGCAGTGAAAAAATGGAGTTTGGCACACGCGTCCCAGATGAGGTTGAACAAGGTGACACTCTGCTTTCTCATTTCAGATCTACTAAAAACAACTATCCTTTTCACAGTCTATTTAGTGTTATGTGTTTCGCGTTTCTGTTTTGTTGTTTTTGTCAGTGATTTTGCTGTTTAAATGGCTGGGCAGCCTCGTGGCCAGTGTTGTGTAGCATTCCTAAACCCAAGGTGTCTGTGAGGTGTCTTGCAGAGAAATTACATGTGTTAGGAAAGCTTCGTTCAGACACGTCGCAATGTTCTTGACTGTGAGTTCAATGTTAATGAGTCAACAACTTGTATTCACTGAGAGGGCTCTACCCAGAAACACACATAAAACGAAACTGCATATTGGTCAGTTGGTGAAAATGTTGTGGCCAGGGGCTCGTAGGAATCTAACCTTGTATTCCCCCAGAGGCAATAATTCAGTATTCGCTAATTCAGTGTTTGCTGCAACTTTGTAAAACCCAACTACTGTGAATAACAAGAAATGACTGTATCATCAAAATTGCTTACTTCAGCCCAGGACCAGATGGTCTCACTGGCAAATGTTATCAAACATTGAAAGAAAAGTTAACACCCATCCTTCTGAAACTCTTTCAGAAAATCAAAGAAGAGGGATCACTCCCAGATTCATTCTATGATTCTATCATTCTATCATTATCCTGATACCTAAACCAGAAAAAAAAAAAAAAAAAAAAAAACACTACTAGACAGGAAGACTACAGGCCAACATCCCTGATGAATACAGATGCAAAAATTCTCAACACAATACTAGCACACCAAACTCAGCAGCACATTAAAAGGATCATTTGCCGTGATCAAATGAAATTTATCCCTAGCATACAAGGATGGTTCAACATGTGCAAATCAATCGATGTGATGTCACATTAATGGAATGAAAGAAAAGAATCATAGGAGTATCTCAAAAGATGCAAAAAAAAAAAAGGTGACAAAATTCAAACATCCATTTATCCATTCATGATAAAAAATACTCTTCAGAAATTAGGCACAAAAGGAACACATCGCAACATAATAAAGGCCATATATGACAAGCCCACAGACAACATTATACTCAATGGTGAAAGGACAAAAGCTTTCCTCTAAGATCAGGAACAAGACAAGGATGTCCGCTCTCACCACTCGTATTCAACATGGTACTGGAAGTCTTAGGTACAGCGATCAGGCAAGAAAAAAGAAATAAAAAGTATCAGAAAAGAAGAAGTGAAACTGTCTCTATTTCAGACATGATTTTACACATAGAAACTTCTAAGGACTCAGCCAAAAAAACTGTTAGATCTAATCAATGAATTCAGTAAAATTGCAGGATACAAAATTAACATACACAAATAAGTAGAATTTTTATACATTAGTAATGAAATTTTTGAAAATGAAATAAATCAACCCCATTTATAAAAGTATAAAAAGCAATAAGTGGGAATAAATTTAACTAAGAAGGTGAAAGAGCTGTATGCCGAAAACTACAAGGCATTGATGAAAGAAATCAAAGAAGACAAAATAAATGGAAAGATATCTGGTGTTCAGGGATTGAAAGAATTAATATTATTAAAATGTCAATACTACTGAAAGCCATCTATAGATTCAATGCAATCTCTATCAAGATTCCAATGGCATTTTTTACAGAAGTAGAAAAATACTCCTAAGACTTATATAGAACTTTAAAAAACCCCAAATAGCCAAAGAAATCCCAAGAAAGAAGAACAAATCAGGAGGCAACACACTTCATGATTTTAAGCTATCCTATAAAGCTATAGTCATCAAAACAGTATGGCACTGGCATAAAAACAGACAAATAGATCAATGGAACAGTACTGAGAGCCCAGAAATAAATCTAAACATAAACATTAAGGAGAACCAGGAACACTCAATGGAGAAAAGAGAGTTTCTTCTTTAATAAATAGTGGTGGGATAATTGGATATTCACATGTAAAACAATTAAACTGGACCCATTATCTTGCAACGTACACAAAAATTAACTCAAAATGGATTAAAGACTTACTGTAAGGGGTGCCTGGGTGGCTCAGTCGGTTGAGCATCCAACTTCGGCTCAGGTCATGATCTCATGGTTCATGAGTTCAAGCCCCACATCGGGCTCTGTGCTGACCGCTGGGAGCCTGGAGTCTGATTCGGATTCTGTGTCTCCCTCCCTCTCTGCCACTCCCTCACTTGCACTCTGTCTCTCTCTCCAAAATAAATAAACATTTAAAAAAAAAGACAATGTAAAACATGAAACCGTGAAACTCCAAGAAGAAAACATGGGAATAAAATTCCTTGACATGGGTTTGGGGATGATTTTTTGGACATGACACCTAAAACACAAGCAACAAGATCAAAAATAAACAAGTGAGACTATATTAAACTAAAAAGTTTCTACACAGCAAAAGGAACCATTAACAAAGTTAAAAGACAACTTAGCTTACAGAATGGGAAAAAAATACTTGCGAACTGTTTAGCTGATAATGGATTAGTATCCAAAACATATAAAGAACACATACAACTCAATAACACACACACACACACACACACACACACACACACAATTCAATTTAAAAATGGCAAAAGACCTGTTTCTCCAAAAAAGATATACAAAAAACCAACAGGTACTTGGAAAGATGCTCAGCATCACTAGTTATTAGGGAAATATAAATTAAAGTCACAATGAAATATCACTTCATACCTGCTGAAATGATTATCATCAAAAAGACAAGACATACCAGATGCTGGCATGGATGTGGAGAAAAGGAAACCTTTGTGCACTGTTGGTGGAACTATAAATTGGTACAGCCACCATGAAAAACAGCATGAAGCATCCTCAAAAAATGAAAAATGAAACAACCATATAACCCAGCAATTCCACTTCTAGGAATATATCCAAAGGCAACAGAAACACTAACTCAAAGAGATATCTGCACCCACATGTTCATAGCAACATTATTTATAATAGCCAAGACATAAAAATAATCTAAGTGTCCACTGATGGATAAATGCATAAAGAAGTTGTGATACACACACACACACACACACACACAGGGATATAGTTCAGCCATAAAAATAAAAAAAAAAAAAGGAAATCCTACCATTTGCAACAACATGGATGGATCTCAAAGGCATGAGGCTAAGTGAAATAAGTCAGACAAAGACAAATACTGTATGATCTCACTTGTATATGGAATCTAAAACAAAACAAAACAAAACACCAAAAACAAACTCATAGAAAAAGAGCTCAGACTTGTGGTTAGCAGAGGGGATGCAGAATAGGGGGAAAGTGGTCAAAAGGTCTAACCTTCCAGTTATAAGGACAAGGGACAGAATGGACAACTTGACTAGAGCTACCACGGCTCCATGGGATATAGCCTGGTGGTTAAGAGATCAAATCCTAAGAGTTCTCATCATAAGGAGAAAACAATGTTTCCTTTATCCTTTTCTTTTTACTGTGTCTATGTGACAAGATGGGTGTTAGCTGTACATATTATGGTAGTCAGTTCACAATACATGTAAATCAAACCAAAAAAGAATTGCTTACTTTGTATTCTCCCTCTTAGCTGAATCTACCCAAACCTGATAACACTGCAGTGGTCCTACGGTTAAATCACATCCATTTGGGGGACGGCTGGGTGGCTCAGTCCGTTAAGCATCTGACTCTTGGTTTCAACTCAGGTCATGATCTCATGGTTCGTGGGCTTGAGTTCTGCACTGTCAGTGCAGAGCCTGCTTGGGATTCTATCTCCCTCTCTCTGCCTCTCTCCTGCATGTGTTTTCTCTCTCAGAATAAATAAATACACTTTGAAAAAAATCACATCCATTTTAGAGAAAAGGTATTCTTCTAGCCTCCTCTCTAGCATCTGAGATTATACAGACTTTTTAAAAAATCTTTTGATCTGGCCCACAACTGCACCTCTCTAAAGCAACTTTCCCTCCACACGTGTGGCATTCTGATGTCAATACATGAGACCACTTGAGGGCAGAGGGGCCCTGCCTAGAGCTTTTGACAAGTTTGGCTGGGCCCACAGCCCTGAGGGTGGAGAAAAATCAATATCTTGGCCAGCCTATAACTCTGCTCTGACATAAGAGAGACTGAAGTGAGCTATCATAAGGAATATGCGAATGCATTCTTCTAGAGTCTTGCTGGCCTGCAGATTCCAAAGATGCCCTGCAGGTCTTTGAATAAGATGGGGAATCCCTCTCCGACCTCAGCCAGCATCCCCAGCAGGCACAGCTACATAATTTACCAGATCCCCTGCACAATGAAAAAGTGTGATGGCCTGTCCAGGAAAAAGGTATAGTGCGAGGTGCTAAAATATAAACTGTTTTCCTTTCTTCCATGCTCTCTCTCCCAACTTGGCATGGTATTTTTTAATTTGCTATTTAATACTGCACTTAAAAAATTAAGCTATATGGGGCGCCTGGGTGGCTCAGTCGGTTAAGCGTCCGACTTCGGCTCAGGTCATGATCTCGTGATTCATGAGTTCAAGCCCCGCGTCGGGCTCTGTACTGACAGCTCAGAGCCTGGAGCCTGTTTCAGATTCTGTGTCTCCCTCTCTCTGACCCTCCCCCGTTCATGCTCTGTCTCTCTCTGTCTCAAAAATAAATAAACGTTAAAAAAATTAAGCTATAACATGAATTTTATTGCTCATCTTTATACTGTGCATTGAGAGTTTCAAATGGGAATATAAGCGCTTTGAACTCTTATGCAGAAACCATTGAAATTACACAATCTGTATTTCCTAGCTTATGCATTTGGGTTTTGTTCTTACCAGAACAGGGAAAACACTAACACTAACTGAATTGTTTTCATTTCACTTCTCACACATCCTACCAACACTCTGTACCTTCAGCTTACTGACAAGTAAGGAAGGCCGGGAAGGAAAAGGAGCGGTGGGTTGCTCGGGTTTTCTTTTTCTTTCTGTGTCATATTGTCAGAGGGAGTGGTTGACTAATAGAGAAAAGCTATGATGAGGTTCCCTGGCCATTTGTGTTACTTAGAACACCATCCACCCCTTTCTGCATTCAATGAGAGTTCTCATTCAAATGAAAGTGTGGCCCTTAGGCTCATCCGTGTTCCTACTCACCTGTCACAGGTGCAACATGCTTGCTGGTACCCACCTTGTGTCCTGCCGAACTCCCTCCCACACCATGGGTCCACGGGAGGTTTGTGTTCATGGGGCATCCCCAGTGCTATATGCAAAAGCAGTGGTGGCTCATTCGGTTAAGTGTTTGGATCTTGATTTCGGCTCAGGTCATGATCTCACAGTTCATGAGTTCAAGCCCTGTGTTGGGCTCTGTGCACTGACAGTGTGGAGCCTGCTTAGGATTCTTTCTCTCCCTCTCTCTCTTCCCCTCCCCCACTCAAGTGCACATGCACATATGCTCTTTCTCTCTCTCTCAGAATAAATAAATAAACTTTAAAAAGAAAAAAAACCAGTAGCAAGGAACAGCAGGCACATATTATGTGTATCTTCTCCTCTCACATATATGTTGCACTGTCTCAACAGACGTTACATACAAAGTGCAGGTTCAAAGATAAAACTACTAGGAATTTCAAGATGGTGACAACAGAGCAAGCACTATAGTGAGCATGGGGCCCTTCTGAGCACAGGACCCCATGCAACAGTACAGGTCACAGACCCACGACTCACCCCTAGCACCCAGCCTGGTGTGAGCCATACACCTGGATCCCATGTGTGGCTTCTAGAGTAATATATGGAAAGCATGCACTACCCAGACAAGGAAGTCTTGAAAATAAGGACTCATTTCCTGGAGAATAATGAACCCTTGAAATAGTGAATGTGGTCGTTCATCTGGGGTGGGTGCTGATTATCAAATCAGGGGTCTTAACTTATAGTTCATTGGGCAAATTGCGAGCAGTTACTTTAAGAGGCTCTGAGATGATCTCCTCTATAAAAAAAAAGAAAAGAGAAAGAAAAAAACTGAAAGAAAATCTGAGGTCTGGGTCTGGGTGAGGAACCACCCAGATGAGTTCAGTTCTGGAAATACTTTAGAAAGAGATGAGCACACTCCTGGATGGGAAGAACGAATATTGTTAAAATGTCAACACTACCCAAAGCAATTGACACATTCAATGCAATCCCCATCAAAATAACACCAGCATTCTTCAGAGAGCTAAAACAAACAATCCTAAACTTTGTATGGAACCAGAGAATATACCAAATAGATAAAGCAATCCTGAAAAAGAAAACCAAAGCTAGAGGCATCACCATTCCAGACGTCAAGCTGTATTACAAAGCTGTAACCATCAAGACAATATGGAACTGGCACAAAAACAGACATTCAGATCAATGGAACAGAATAGAGAACCCAGAAATGGACCCGCAAACATATGGCCAACTATCTTTGACAAAGCAGGAAAGACTATCCAATGGAAAAAAGACAGTCTCTTCAGCAAGTGGTGCTGGGAAAACTGGACAGCGACATACAGAAGAATGAACCTGGACCACTTTCTTACACCATACACAAAAATAAACTCAAAATGGATGAAAGACCTAAACATAAGACAAGAAGTCATCAAAATCCTAGAGGAGAAAACAGGCAACAACCTTTTCGAACTCAGCCACAGCAACTTAAGTCTCTGGAGGCAAGGGAAATAAAAGCAAAAATGAATTATTGGGACCTCATCAAGATAAAAAGCTTCTGCACAGCAAAGGAAACAATCAGCAAAACTAAAAGGCAACTAATGGAATGGGAGAAGATATTTACAAATGCCATATCAGACAAAGGGTTAGTATACAAAATTTATAAAGAACTTAACAAACTCAACACCCAAAAAACAAATCATCTAGTGAAGAAATGGGCAAAAGATATGAATAGACACTTTTCCAAAGAAGACATCCAGATAGCTCACAGACACATGAAAAAATGCTCAACATCACTCATTATTAGGAAATACAAATCAAAACCACAATGAGATATAATCTCACACCTGTCAGAATGGCTAAAATTAACAACTCAGGCAACAACAGATGTTGGCAAGGATGCAGAGAAAGGGGAACACTTTTGCACTGCTGGTGGGAACACAAACTGGTGCAGCCACTCTGGAAAACAGTATGGAGGTTCCTCAAAAAGTTAAAAATAGAACTACCCTATGACTCAGTAATTGCACTACTAAGTATTTATCCAAAGGATACAGGAGTGCTGTTTTAAAGGGGCACATGCACCCCGATGTTTATAGCAGCACTACCAACAATAGCCTAAGTATGGAGCCCAAATGTCCATTGATTAATGAATGGATAAAGAAGATGTGGTATATATATACACAATGGAATATTACTCGGTGATCAAAAAGAATGAAACCTCTCTGCCCCTCCCCTGCTTGTGTTCTGTCTCTCTCTCTCTCTCTCTCTCTCTCTCTCAAAAAATAAACATTTTAAAAAAAGGAATTTTGTTAGAAAGTCAATAAGCAGTATTCACAAACTCTGGAAGGCTGTGGCCATCCTGGAAGAGTTGGGCTCGAGATCGGTGTTGACTTACAGAATCAGATATTCCAGCAGAAGCTAAATCTGTCTTCTTGTGTTAGGTTGGTTTTGTGTTCTCTGTTTCAAAGAAAAGGATGCCTGAAGGTCACCCAGGTGTCGTAGGGAAGGCAAGTCCTGAATGTGGGCCTCTGCAGGAGTGAATGTAGGGACCCATGAAAGGTACCAAGTTTAGCTTCTTTTGGGACAAGGTAGTGCCATTGTCCCAGGGAAGAAGTGAGATCACACATCTGGTGTTCTAAGGTTTGTAAAGGAAAAGCTGCCAGATCTTGAGGGGAACACTCTCCTTCCTCCTTAGGGAAAGAGACAGTGAGGGAGTTCAGAAACAAGGCTAGTCTGATGTCAAACCCCAGGTTCCCAGGGCAGGTGGTACCCTGGAAGATGCCTTCACAAGTCCCTGAAAGAGCTTCACGCAACTGCAGCATGGGCAGTGGAAACAGGACAGTATCCTTCAAAGGACAGCAGCGCACAGACTGTTTCAGTAAGGAGCAGGCAGGATGTGGTTGGAAGGTACAAGCCCCCAGTTAAAAGATACATAAGGGGTGGGGATGAAATGTACATGATCACTGTAATTAACACTGCCCTCTGGTTATGTTTGAAAGCTGCCAAGAGAGCAAATCCTAAAAGTTCTCATTACAAGGGAAAAGACATTTTTTTTCCTTTTTTTAGACATCCACATCTATATAAGAGGATGGGTGTTAAGTAAACTTGTAATCATTTCACATTATGTGTAAGTCAAATCATCGTGCTGTACACTTTAAACTTATATGGTGCTGTATGTCAATAATGCCTCAATACACTGAAAGGAAAAAAAAAACTGTAGAGCCTGAAAAAAGAAAAACAAAGTCAAGTAGTTACAACAGAAACTGTCCTTCCCTGCAATGTCTAACATAACCATCTGGCTCCTGAGATAAAAGTTTGCAAACCCCTGCATCAAAACAACAAATATACCTTTAATACCACAAAATTTAAAAAATATGTGCAAATCTCTGGCTTTTATATAATGGAAAGTAAACTAAAGAGTAAAGATAACTAAATTCAATTATTATGTCGCATGATTAGTCTTGTGGTTGTGGCCACCAACATTTGGATGAGTAATAAGATAGAGACGTATTACATTTATAAGTTTTTTCATAAATATTCCATTGATGTGTTTAATAAAATTAACTTTTATCACAATTTAAGTAAAATCAATATGTTTTATAATCTAGATTTCTTTATAATACTTTATGTTGATAGTAAAGATTGGAGGATTAAAAATACAATAGAACTGTAGTTAAAGTATTCAATATTTCTGGGGTTCCTGGGTGGCTCAGTCGATTAAGTGTCTGACTTTGGCTCAGGTCATGATCTCACAGTTTGTGAGTTCAAGCCCCACGTCCCACTCTGTGCTGACAGCTCAGGGCCTGGAGCCTACCTCAGATCCTGTGTCTCCCTCTCTTTTTGCTCCTCCCCCACTCACACTCTGTCTCTTTCTCTCTCAAAAATAAAGATTAAAAAAAATTTTTTTTAAAGTATTCAATATTTCAATAAGTTTTCATAAAACTTGCAAAGTCAGTGTGAATTGTAAATTCTTTTTCATATTTTGCTTCAAAAACTTTTTGTTCTAGAATATGCAAAATGTGCTTGATTTTTAAAATTAGACACGTGATTAATTTCAAATTTAAAACTATATAAAAGTCAAATGCGTGTTTACTTTTTAAAATTTAATAACACCTTTAAAAATATTTTTATAACATTAAAAAAAAAGGTGGACCACGGTGGTCTGCTGAACTGTTTACAATCAGCTTTCAAACTCCTCCCATGGCATCATGGGAATCAATGGAACAGTTAACAAATTGCCAGTGCTTTTTCCCTTGGGGATGAAGTCAGACTGAAGACTACATCCGCCCCACCAGGTCTGAGCAATACAGAAAGGAGAGAAACCCGAGATGGAAATCCCAGATTTCTTACTAGTTTTTCGTGTATCATATACCTGGGGAAAAAAGAAACATGATCCTTTCTGGACCCCAAGGTTGCGCCCTCAGTCATGCCTACTGCTTTTGGAAAGAGACTTTTAAAAAGGTTTGTTTTACATTTTATTTATTTATTTTGAGAGAGAGAGAGAGAGAGAGCGTGCATGAGCAGGGGAGAGGCAGAGAGAGGGAGAGAGAGAATCCCAAGCAGGCTGTGCACTGAAAATGTGGAACCAATGCAGTGCTTGAACTCACCAACAGGGAGATCATGATCTGAGCTGAAATCAACAGTCAGAAGCTTGACGGATGGAGCCACCCGGCACCCCAGAAAAAGACTTTCTAATTAAGGTTAGGAATATAGCTTCTGTGTATTTTTTCAAATGTCTATTTATTTATTTTGAGAGAGAGGGAGAGAGAGTGCATATGGGGGAGGAGCAGAGAAAGGGAGAATCCCAAGCAGGCCCCACACTGTTAGCACAGAGCCTGGGGGGGGGGGGGAGGGGGAGGGCGGGTTCTATTTCACAAACCATGACTCCACCCACAAAATGTGAGATCATGACCTGAGCTGAAATCAAGAGTTAGACGCTTGACTGACTGAGCCACCTAGGCGCCCTTAATTTTTATTATTAATTGAATTGTTAACAGTGATGAGTGATAAAAGGGCCAAATTATATTTCCTTTGTTTAAGTTTTGTTCAGTAAGTATATCATTTGGACAGGGGGAGGGGTGGAAATGAAGTTCATTTTGCTTAGATTTAAGAGTTTAAGTACATAGATATGTACTTATTCTGATATGTTTAATAGCCTAATGAAATAGAATACTCCAGGGTTAGGAGTGCAGATTAAAATTAGCCTTGGCCGAATACCATTTACCTGACAGCCACCAAATCTAATTCTAAGGATGGTAAATATCCAAAGACCTTGAAGTTGAAAGCCCAGCAGTAAATACATATTCCCAAGGAGTGAAACAATATTGTAAATTTCTAAGTACACCTCACCATTTCCACATAATGTTTGAGCATGTATTTTCAGGATTTTTAATATTTTTCATACGCTTTTCTTTTGCAGCCAAACCCACGGTTAACCAGCTTACATCCTGCTGGGTTTAAATCGATCCCCACTCGATTTGCCTCTTTGACCCAGATGTATTACATTTGTGAAGTTTATCACTAGTGTTATTTTCTTGTTTGTTTCATTTTCCACTCACTTTTCTAAGATATTAAGGAGTGAACATAGAATTAAATATTCAGGTAGGTGAGGTGCCTGGGTGACTCAGTGGGTTGTCTGACTTCAGTTAGGGTCATGATCTCACAGTTTGTGGGTTCGAGCCCCACGCCAGGCTCTGTGCTGACAGTGCAGAGCCTGCTTATATCTTCTGTCTCCCTCCCTCTCTGTCCCTCCCCTACTCATGTTCTCTCTCTCTCTCTCTCTCTCAAAAATAAATAAATACTGGGGCACCTAGGTGGCTCAGTTGGTTGAGGTCTTTGAGGACTTCAGCTCAGGTCATGATCTCCCAGCTCGAAGGCTGGTGGGCTTGAGCCCCACCTCGGGCTCTGTGCTGACAGCTCAGAGCCTGGAGCCTGCTTCGGATTCTGTGTCTCCCTCTCTCTCTGCCCCTCCCTCACTGGCACTCTGTCTCTCTCTCCCTCAAAAATAAATAAACATTGAAAAACTAAGTTAAAAAAATAAAAATAAATAAATAAATAAATAATGTTAACAAAAACAATATTCAAATAAGTACGCAAATAGTGCAAGGAGAAAACCCTAACAGCTCTGTGGAGACTGAGCTGGCTCCTGGCAGGTGGCCCCTATGCGGTGTAGTGCACAATTTTCATTGGTTCGATGATACATGCAAATCCCATGTGCGGTTTGTAAGGCAGTCTAAGGGCATCAATGCATCATTTTCAGAAGAATATGTCCTACAGCAGTCAAGTATGTGAAAGACAACAGACGCAATATGGAAGGACCAAAAAAGACCTCTGGAAAGTTAAAATTATAAAGTGAAACACTTTACAGAGAGGCATGTGGTTAGGCAGGGGGAAATCTCTTCATTTCTCTAGACTGTTCTGGAAGCGAGTAAATACCTCCCGCTCCAGACTGAGAGTGGTGGGGAGTTAGTCGGCCCTTCCCCTCCCGACTCTACAGTCCCCTTCTGTTTCTTTCCTGGCTCAAAGCCAAGCCGAGGGAGCAAACTAAGGAAAAAGCAGGATCTGAGGCTCCCAGGTATACCTGTGGTGAATCCAACTTGAGCCTGACAGTAAAGTTCATGTCTTAGAAAGAGCAAGAAACACGGAACATTTGCTCTGGCTTCCCTAGCAAAAAAAAAAAAAAAAAGAAAGAAAGAAATTGGTAATGAAGCAGAAGCACCGTGTCAATTGCTTAAAGTTCACTCACATTTAACATTTCACACACCATTTGCATTCCTGTTCTCTCTCCACCAAGTGAAAAAGGCAGCGGTGCCCTTTGGGGCTTAGCGGCCTGGTTCCTTCCCTCCCTCCCGGATGTGCCTCTCTCGCTCTGTCACTGTCTCCCTTCCCCCTTTTCCTGGCTCAGCGTTGAGAGGACTCCACGTCAGTGGAAACCGTCTGTGGCTCAGGGACACCCCGCCCCAGACGAAGCACCAAGAAATCACCCAGGCCCTTCCCGCCTGAAAAAGACACCATCCAACACCAGGGCCCTGGTTAGCTTTGCAGATGCCTTTGCGAACTCGGCAGAGCCTGCTTCTGAGTTTTGGAGCTGTGATCGCCGGTCTCGATCAAGGAGTCTCACCCACAGCGCTGGTGTCACATGCCAGGCGTTCCATAGAGACCTGACACATAACTTCGACACTCACTGAGCGGCTTCTCTGTTGCAGGCTGTTGTCGGCCGCATTATGCCCCTGCCCCCAATTTCTGTGGTTGAAATCCCAACCCCCCCCCCCAAACTCAGAATGTAACCATATGTGGAGATGGGGCCTTAAAGCAGTGATTAAGTTACCAATGAGGCAACTGGGGCGAGGGGACCCTAATCCAATCTGACTGGTGTCCTTAAAAGAGGAGGGAAGTTGGACACATGGCGAGATACCAGGGACGCGTGCCCTTGGAGGTGAGCCCATGTGAAGAGGAAGCAAGAGGGGAGTTATCTGCCGGCCATGGAGAGAGGCCTCAGGGGAAAGCAACTCTACCGGCACCTTGATCTTGTGCTTCCAGCCTCCAGAGCCCTGAGAAAACGTCTCTTGTGTAAACCACCCAGTCTGTTATACAGGCAGTGTTCTGAAGAACACACATATACACACTCAACTCAGTCCTGCAACAACCTGTGTATGTTTGGAGGCGGAGGAACATTGTTATTTTTTAATTGTTAACATTTATTTATTTTTGAGAGACAGAGAGAAACAGAGTGCCAGCAGGGGAGGGGCAGAGAGAGAGGGAGACACAGAATAGGAAACAGGCTCCGGGCTCCGAGCTGTCAGCACAGAGCCCCACGCAGGGCTCGAGCTCACCAACCCTGAGATCATGACCTGAGCTGAAGTTTGATGCTTAACCGACTGAGCCACCCAGGTGCCCCTGGAGGAACATTATTAATATCCTTTTTGCAGACAAGGAAACTAAAGCCCAGAACAGTTTAAAAAAAGAAGTTAAAAATAAAGATTAGGTGGTAAACAAGTGATTGAGCTGGAATTTCAATGCCTATACTCTGGCTCCAGAGACCACATACTGAATGAACCACTATCCCGGATGTCCCTCTGCCTTCAGAGGGCCCTTCCTTGTGCAGCACTGTTTTTCTTGCAATGTTTAAGGAACAAAGAAAATTTTCTTAATAAAGGAATGGATAATTGTGTCTGAAAATAAACAAGTAAACCAGCTCCTCTGTTTTCTCACTTTATTTTAAAATTCCCCACAGATGAATTTATCTTCATATTGAAAGAGAAACCCCAGCTCAGATGGGCCTAAATTTAAAAGAAAAAAAAAAGTGCCCCCTCACCTTCAAACTTTCCCTCAAGGAGACAGAATGGCTGTTGGGATTCCAGACTTCGTGTTTTCACACCATGCCACTCAAAGGTGACACCTTGTCTTTCCGCTTTCCTTCCCAGAAACCTCAGCAAAGATTCCTTTCCAACGTTGCAACTTTCAGTTTTATACTCATGACTGAGACACTGCAGCCAGGGGTATGGAATAGAGTAACTGATTTAAGACCATAAGGTTCCCACCCAAAACACAAGAGCTGAGGGTCTGAGGATCGAGATGGGAGAGACTCCTAACACCGTGTTAAATAAGTTTCCAGGGGCTAGGGGGAGGGGGAGAATGAGGAATTCTTTTTCAATGGGCACAGAGTGTCTGTGTGGGCTGACCAAAAAGTTCTGGAAATAGCCGGTGGAGACGGTGAACAACATTGTGGATGCGCTTAATGCCACTGAACCACTTAAAAACGGTTATAATGGCAAACTGTATATTATACATATTTTGCCACACAAAACTAAAGTAATTCAAAAATAAAATTAAAAAACTTTCTTAACGCATTTCACTTCCACGCCCTCTGAAGCCAGTCGGTATTTCATCCCCAGCGTGCCCCTTTGCCTTTGAAATTAGCCCTCGGGAAGCCCCCCTCCCCACTGGGCCAGCGCCGGGCCCAATGGGCTAAAAGGAAACCTGCCAAATGTCAACACAGGAATTATGCTTGGATTGTATTGAACACCAGCCTGTGACAGGGCTCCGGAAATACCATGCTATTCATGAGAGCAGAGAACCCTTATCTTAGACTGCCAGAGATTTCACGCAGGGAAATAATTAAGGTCAAGTCACTGACTGGTGGTTTGAATGGGAAAAAATAGTGGGCTTTTTAACAAATATTTTCCAGTGGCATTTTTAGTGTGGAGAGAAGGGAACAGTTCCAGCGGGGGCAGGTGACAGCTATAAGCGGGGAATGAGCTGAGGCATCTGTTTTGTCCTGTGACTATGTATAGTGAGGTACATACCCAGAAGTCTCAGCCAAACCTTCCAGAGAGCAGGGATCTTGCCTCCCGACAGCTACAACAAAGGTGAGCAGATTGCTCTGTGATAAAAGCCACGCGCCAGTGCATCCTGTCTCCAGCAAGTGGAGGAAAGGTCCGAGGTAGCCATCTAGCTGCAAGGTGAGTTCACAGTAATCTGATGTTCTGTTGGCTGTTGCTCGAAAACAATGAATTGACATCCATTACGCCCTGTGTCAACTTCAGAATGATTTTATCATGCCTGCTCTTGTGCAGCTGAGCTGCAAAATGTGGACTGTGACATACTGAAGTAGAAAAGAAACAAATTTGCATGTTCCTGGGCTGGAAGAGCCCTTTGATTGTGGGAGACTCCCGATGATGCCGTCAAGCTCTGGCAGACAGGGCACTGGGGACGCACCAGATCTCTTCGCCCGGTGGCTGACAGCAAAAGATTTAGAGTCAGCACAAGATCAAAGAGTTGGGACTATCTCAAGTAAACGTGCTAAAAACACAAAGAAGCCGGCATCTTGATGAGAGGACATTGAGAGGAGAGAAATGCACAGAGTGAAGGAAAACGACCTTGAGTTTATAATATGTTACAAGCCTCGGAATTGTAAAATGCCCAAAACGAAAAGAAAATGTGTAGCTCAAATGAGAGTTTCGGAGACGTAGAGGTTGGAAGTTGTATGCTTGTCAGGGCAGAAGAAGAGACAGGGGCACAAGAGAGTACTGTAGGATTATGACTGAGATTACATGTCTGTCTGTGTTCAAGGCTGGTCACTTGTTGCATAAATAGGTCTGTGACTTAAAGCTTCAACACATACGCGTTTTAGCTCAGTGTGCCTCTTTGCTGCCAAGTGCAAGACTTTTGAAATACAGATACTCTTTTAAGAAGAGAAGAATGGATCACTGTCAACAGTCAAGTCAAAGCTTGCTATTTAAAGAAGCAAATAAAAGTATTGGAAACGAAGCTTTCAGTGGAAACGTTAATAATAAATTTGCTGCTTTGAGAATTAGGTTTCCAGCAACATGTGTCATATAATAACGTATTTATCAATGGGGCACATATTAATGATTCCCTTCAAGAGAAGCCTTCATCCTGTGGCAGCTTTCTAAGTGTATCAAATCTGACTCCGCAGTTTTGTTTTGTTTTGTTTTTTGCCTTTTTCCTACTCCCCATAAAAACAGCTACCATCACTGTGTCTGGAATCCCCATTCGAGAGAACCACCGAAGATGGAGAAAACGGGTAGATTCAGCTGAAAAATTTTGGACCCCCACTTTTCTCATGTAAACAAAACCCAGAATAAGGTGGGGTGGGGGGAAGCCTTGCCCTGTATTTCTCCCTTTAATCTTTACCTGGGTATACATACTGGAAGGGGAAGCCTTACAAAACTAGATAGAAAGCTTGGTTTCTTGGGGCGCCTGGATGGCTCAGTCAGTTAAGCGTCCGACTTCGGCTCAGGTCACGATCTCACGGTTCGTGGGTTCAAGCCCCGCATGGGTCTCTGTGCTGACAGCTCAGAGCCTGGAGCCTGTTTCAGATTCTGTGTCTCCCTCTCTCTCTCTGCCCCTCCCCTGCTCACGCTCTGTCTCTCAAAAATAAGTAAGCACTGAAAAAAAATTAAAGAAAGCTTGGTTTCTTTACTACTTAAGTCCCTTTTTCAATCACCTAATATAAGCTAAGCCACTTGTGGGCACCCAAATAAGTATTTGCTGTTGGTGCCATAGTGCCAATAGTCTAGTCTTGAAAAGTGAATTTTCCACAGTGAAGGATATTTCCTGACCCTGTTCACACCCTCACCCAAACTCAAATATTTACATCTGGTTTCAATTCATTGATCCAGTATTTTTTCAGAAGACCCCTAACACCTTTTCCAAAATTTACCAGCTTCTCGGTAACAGTTTTTAATTGAAAAAGAAATTTCCCCAACCTGCAGCTGTAGTATGATCCTATAAATCATATTGTATGATAAATGATAAAATATCCCCTGTATATGTTTGACAAGCATAAAAGAATTTTGCCCAGCAGCTGAAATGTTCCCTGAAACTTTTATAGTTTACTGTTGAACATTTAACATTTCAAAATCTGTTAAAAGGGAAATTCTAAGAGCCTTAATTATCATTACCTTGCCTCCACAGGAAATAATTTCCTTCTAAATATTGTGCTTTATCTGTCCTGATTTCTGAATTCATGGCAAATCTTTTAGCGTCTGGATTGTTTTGTTTTGTTTTTCCCCACCCCAGGCCATTAACCACAGTACAGAAAAAAAAAGCTAGGACTTTACCACACAGTGCAATTTTCTAATAAAACACAAGAGGGCAGTTTTTGCTTTGTTGTCAGCCTAATTCTACTTTGCTGTTAATCAGGATGGTCTGCTAATTACAAATTCAGAAATGCTTAATAACATACAAAGTGAATGAGTAGTCAGAGTGGGTACTCTGGCAGTGAAATATCTACTATTTTAATAAAGGACAAGCTTAAGTCTTTCTATGAGGCCTTGTTTACAACACAGAGCACAATTCCATGTGGGAGATGAGGTGATAGTTATAGCAGAGAATGGCTTGAGAAACGGCCAAATTCAGTCATATTAATTACATTCATGAAGTCTGACTTGAGTCGGTGGGGCAAATAACACAAGTGGGTTAACGGTTTCTGCCAAATGGACATAATCTTGATGAAAATGGAGAGACGTACATGTCTTCAACAGGAACCTTGAATTTTGTTTTGTTTTCTTTTAGAAAACTTTAACTTATCCCATTCCTCACCATTTTCTTGCATGTTGTTTTCAAGATTTCATTAAACTACCTGCCAAAGCGTAATTACATTCACAGTGGTTATCTTCAGCTTGAATTGCCATTGTTGCTAAAGTCAAAGTAATCCTGCCATCTTTGGGGAGTTTCTGCACAAGCTCCTGGGTCTGTCTGCATAAGAAAGGCACTAATTTGGCCACTAACACCTTCGGCTGAAAGAAAGCTTTTAAGACATGGGATAGTCCAAGGCCCTAAAATGATACCACGAAGTCTTCACTTTCTATCCTTGTCCCTGTAAATGGTAGAATTGGGGCCTGCCAACGGTGGGGGGAAGAAAATACAGCTGAAAGTGTTCCCTTGCATTGGGTTGGATGGAATAAAGTTCCATACAGCATATGTACAACTCAGAATCTGAAAGAGAGGTTGTTATTAATTTCATGGCAGGGATTCAAGATCCCACTATCTTACGTTTTCTCCGGCACATGTTAAAACAGATGCCAGAGGCCCGGAATGAAAAGTTCTACTTTGAGAACAGTTTATTCATTAAAAATATTTATAGAGCACTCAGGATGAGCAAGACTCTGCAGAAATAGGAAGAGGTCAACTTGGGGTTTTGCCATTGCACTGAGGAGAGTAATTACGTCCCCACTGGGGAGCGAACTGACTCTTCATGCGCCTGTATCAATTAACCACCCACATTCTCTGAGCACTTAAAGCGCTTTGATACAATGGCACTGAAGCTGAACAGAGAGGCATCCAACCTGACCTTTAGAAGCTTAGATTCTAAACATGGAAGCGAACACCACATACTTCTCTGACTCTAACTCCTTTCTTCTGCGTCCCCAACAAAATGATCGCAAGTTTGCAAGAGGATCAGCAAATTAGCTGCTGCAGGACCTTGCCTCCCCAGTCAGTGACTTCAAGTAGCCACCCTACTCCCCTACCTTACCCCAAGATCAGTCTTTAGACTGTGGAGACATCGAATGTAACTCGTCACCTGGGAGTAGGCTGCTGTCTGGTTTCTCTAGCCCTGCAATTGAGAGCCAAGAAGTAGCAATTGCTGAGAAACTCAGACGATAGTAGAAACATCAGTTTAAGAACTTATTTTCAAAAGTGAAGTAGTTATTATGTATTTTATACACACACACACACACACACACACACACTCACACACACATATTCCAATATATGTATATTGAGTGCGAAAAAGATGGGAATTGACGTTCACAAATTAAAAAACAATAGCCCCCAACAGATGGACAAAAGTCTGCAAAACAACGTGTTTTTTTTTTCATTTTTCTCTTTAATAATTTTTTTTACTTCTTGTTAATATGAGATTAAAATTACTCATTAGGATTACTACAATTAACAATGTTAAATCCTAAGCAGAACACAAATTAATAGCGAGGAATTTTACAATTAGAAGAGAGTTTCATTCACAAAGGAAAGGTAGTTATTAGGTTTAATTTCACTTCTGAATGTTTGCTTTATAAAAGCATTTCTTTCGAAACCATAATTCATTTACATACAATTTTTCTAATACTGAGGATAGAAACATATACAGTGATCTATTCATTTTCTTCAAGGTTGGAGTTTTTCCACTGTCATTGAGAAATACAACCGTACAATGCTTCCTGGTATTTTCTGACTTTATTTGCATAATATTCAATGTAAGTAAATACCAACTTTTTCATTCCAACAAGTTCGCTCCACCTTTAAATTTCATAAAAGGCATTCATCATTGATTTATTGTGATGTTAGAAAATGTTAGAAAATTTTATTCCTCTTCTATGAACTATAAAATTAGGAAATCGTTTCTCTTAGGAAGACATTATAAAACATAATGTTTGTACAAAGTTGCATTCACTATAGATAAAAGTAGCTAAGTGTAAGTGATTACCCTCTATTTCTACCTCAGATAGATCTTGCTTTAAATAAATCGTGTGGGAATATGATGAATGAAAATTCTGATGTACCTGAAAAGTAAGCTAGAGGTGGTTATTTGCTTTGTAGAATTATTCATATAGTTCATCTATAAGAAGTAATTTCCCCTGGTACTTTTAACATATCATTGATTTAAACGTAACTTTTCAGAAACACACCTACCATGCACAATTATGTCTTCATTTTAACGTTTCTCTTTTAGCTTAAAAACAGGATGTAAAACTGTGTTCCTCAACAACCCCAAGTTCGGAGAGTAAACCTTCCAGACTAGAGTACGTTCATGAAACTTTGCGGAATTTTCCATAGATACTGTTAAAGGCAGGAATGAGATCTATGTGTGGCTGTGGTTAGAAAAGGTCCACAAAGGACCCTGGGCTACCTTGATTTTCATGTGCTGAGCCCACTCTCAGATATACCTGTAGCTTTACGAGGTATATTCAGGCTCAAATTCAGTTCAGAATGGGCCTTGTCCATTTCTCTGGCTTTCATGGTCTCATTCCAGGGGATAACACTGCGTCTTGATGAATCTTACACCCTTTAGCACCACACCCCCCCTATGTAGAAAGTATCTAGCTCCAGGGTCCTCTTCCCACCCATTCTTCACACACATCCATTCCAGTAAAGAGGAGTTGAAATGAGTGGACACACAGGCTACCTTCTAGAACTCTGGCCTCACTCCTGAAGCACAGGTGCCAGATATGAGCAGAAGAAATTTACCTTGAAATCTCAGTAACTGTTAACTTCTCAGAAGTAGGGATCATCTTGGTAAGTCTGTGTATCTTAGTAAAGATTGTCCATTCTTATGTCTCATGATACAATGATTACTTAGTGGAACACAACCATTTAATTCTGCATTGTCGCATTTTGTATGAATGGTTTGCTTTTAAAATGATAAGACTTAATTGATTAGCATCCATAGGTCACTGTCAGTACAGCGCAGCATTAGTAAATCTAAAGTCAACTCTTAAAAATAAACCAACGGCATTATACATGAATAATTTCTCATCTGAGAGGCTACTTGGTAAAGTAATTCGTTCAGGATCAGCCAAATGAGACCTCAGAGTAATGAAACTCTAATCAAATTGTCCCATATTCAGGATTCTAGCCTCACAGCCTTTTCCAGACAGCCTTTCCTCGAAGAAGTGTTTCTATACTTGTTAGTAGACTTAAAACAGTATATTAATTAGGAAACTCTATAACTTAACCCTTCATCTATTTATCACTATAGGATCAATGTTTATCCAGCTATGGAATCTCATGATATGTCTACTGTTAAGAACTGCAGGTTTTGACAAATTCTGGAAAGTCTAATTTACGAAAGAGAATCAAACTGATCATTCATTCATTCAGTCAGTCATTCTCCATCCTATTTGGAAAATAGGGTCTTCAAGCACATTGTAAAGGCTACAGAAGAAAAGACACAGCAGGCCTCAGAAAGACAATCAGGAAGGCACCTAAAAGCATTGATGTTTAGAGCTAAACTCATGGAGACTCAGGAAGCACCTGCCCCCCCGTACCCCCACCCCATTACAAATGAAGACACTTGGGCTAAGAAAAAATCAAACCACGATCTTGCCCAGGTCTCAAATTACACTGACCTGCAAATTAAAATGAACCCACTCTATCAATTGTGTGTGTGTGCGCGCACGTGCATGTGTGTGTGTTCTCAGAACATGAGGAGGCTTAATCAGTGTGGAAGTTATTATCAGATACCATAAATTGTTAGCTCTACCTTAGTTTGGTGAGAGAAATAGCCTCAAACATTCCAGTTTGAGTCTGTTAAACAAGTAAACCAGCAACTACAGCTAAGCGTCTTCTGTGTTTGGGATAATCACTACAATAGGAAGAACCGTGTCAAACATCTTCAACTAAAGGAGGGACAGCGAGGATTCGTTTGTACATCGGCAGGGTCCTACGGCCGCTTCTCTAGGGAAAGGCGTGAGCCCTCTAGGCTTCTTCTGTGTACTTCTTGTTGCTTAAATGTGTCTCCACCAGGGGTGTGTAGCCTTTTCGAAGTCTTCTATACTGAAGGAAAAACAGCAGCACAAAAAGGCCAACCAGAGCCACCAACATTCCCATAACCACCAAGAGGGTTGTGGACCAACCTGGAGTTTCTTCAACTGCAATAAAAGCAGAAAAGAAGGGTTGACAATGGGGATTTTCATCAGCTGAATATTCTTAGAGAAGAAAAGAATACACCAATTTGTTTTTCACGTGCATTTTTTTGTTGATAAAGCAAAACTCTACCGGCCGGGATAAAATTTATCTTTCCCTTCCCCACCAACACTTTGTCATATCCAGAATTGTCTTTCTTGAGGAAATGGCATTCGATTATCTACGTACAGCTGATTGCATTTTTAAATTTCTTACGACAAACATTTATACAGAATAAACCCTCCAAGGAAGTATATAACTACTTTCGTGAGTTAGAATCTCATTTGTTAAAGTGTATGCTAAAATAGTATCTGGGGAACTGCAAAATATACAGCCCTCAAATGGAGAGTTTCAGCTACTTCTCTACCTGTTAATAGGATGATAAATGTGTGAGACAGGTCAGATTGGCTATTATAACAGGAGACATTCAATAGCAGAAGCAGATGAAGTTTGTGCCCATTTAAATAGTTGTGAATGTAATCTGAATCTTCCACATAATAAATCTAATACTTGACTTAAATCTATTTTATAAGCACTCTCCACAAAATTAATGGATTTCATTTTAATATACTTTTGCCAGTTTGTCATTTCTTTAAAAATCCCCTTCTCCTTGGTCAGCTATTCTTTTTTTTTTTTAATTTTTTATTGCTTGTATTTATTTTTGAGAGACAGGGAGGGAGGGGCAGAGAGAGGGAGACACAGAATCTGAAGCTGGCTCCAGGCTCTGAGCCATCAGCACAGAGCCCGACACGGGGCTCGAACTTGTGAAAGGTGAGATCATGACCGAGTTGAAGTCTGGCACTTAACTGACTGAGCCACCCAGGCACCTCATTGGCCAGCTATTCTTAAATTCGATTTCTCTGACCCGGGTTCTTACTCTACATCCTGCATTTGCCTAAATGTAAAATCCTCCTTCTAGGATTTTCCTCCAATTCCACAGATGGCCCCTACTCACCCTGAAGCAATTTCTCCAAGAAGATTGTTGGTAATTTTTCTCCTCCTGCTACAATCCAGCATCTGTTGCCAGAACCTTATTCTTAAAACACAGATTTTATTCTGCCATTTCTTTGCTCATGCATAAAAAATGATCGTTCTTTTAAATCGTGGTAAAACACACATGACATGTATTTAACCATCACAACTATTTTTAAATGCTCAGTTCTGTGGCGTTAGTGCATTCACACTGTTGTGTGACCTCACCACCATCTATCCACAGGATATTTTTCACCTTGCAAAACTGAAATAATATCTCCCCAATCCCCCAGCCCCCAGCCCCTGTCTCTATACATTTGACTACTCTAGATACCTCATATAGGTGAAATCATACAGTTTTTGCTGTTTTGTGACTGGCTTATTTCATTTAGCATAAGATCTTCAGGATTCCTTCATGTCATAGCATATGACAGGATTTCCTTCCTTTTTAAGGCTGAGTAGTAGTGTTCCATCGCATGCATGTGCTACAATTTGTTTATCCATCTAGCCCTGGGTAGACATTGAGTTCTTTCTTTTGTCGATTGTGAGTAATGCTGCTATGAACAGAGGTTTACAAATAGCTGTTGGAGTATTTGCTTTCGAATCTTTGCTGGATCATATGGTAATTTGATACTTAAGTTTTTGAGAAACTGCCATATTGTTTTCCGCAGAAGCTATATACCACATTACATTCCCCCCAGCAGTACAGGAGGGTTCCAATTACTCCACACAGCCTAAGTGACACTGGTTATTTACTGCTTTGTCTGTAATAGCCATCCTAATGGGTGGAAAGTGGCATCTCATTGTGGTTTCTGCCTAGCTTTTAAGGTCCCCAGTAATCAGATCCGAACTTAATGTGGGTAATCTTCTCCCCAAGCCTTCTTCTCCGACCAAGCGTCTTCACACAGTCCTTTATACAGACTGCACCTTTCACAGCTCTGTCCCTGCCCTTCTTCAGTTGAAAATGCTCCCTTCTTTCCACCTCACCTTCAGAAGATCCCCCACATCTTTGAATCTGATTCAAGAAGCCTTTCCCAAATCTTCCACTCCCTTCTCCGACCTTAGGTTACAGTTATGTCTCCTCAGAGAGGATTGTAAATTTCTTTGTCAGACCATTAAGTGAAACGTTAATTTGTGTCTTCTAATGAGTTAATGCCTTCTGGGCATATTTAGACTCTCAATCTATACCTGTTAATTAGCTGATGTCAGAGGAAATGGAAGAACGGGCAAATGCACCTCCCAAACTTTTTGATTATTACTATGTTCAATTCCAGAGAAAAAAATGAAGTTTCAAAAAGATATCTCAGCTGTCCAAAGAAAGGAAACTTCAAATAAGTAAGGAGAACAAGTAGGCAAAGTTGCAGGACTAGAAGGAAAAACAAGGGACAGGTTCCAGGGCCTGAAAGACTCTGAAGTCAGAGAGAGATGTGAGCTCAGAAGTCATTGTGATTACACTGTAGGCTGAGATTTAGGGAAGAGAAATAGACACAAACAGGGAAAACTCACCAGCAGATGGGCTGTGTGTTTTGGGGGATTCTTGACAAAGTAAGATATTTTTTTATTGTTTTACCTTTTCTCTCTCAGCCTGTCCTAAGATGGTTTAAATGGCACGTGGCGCCATACTGGGGCCTCAGCAAATAGAAAAATAGGTGCCTGTGTATAGACACTTATCAAAATATCCTCCCATATTCTGAACCAAGTGGGAAAAGCTAATAAAAAATCTGAAGCTTAAAAACATGACTTAAAGAACGGTGATGAAGAACACAGGTGAAGCCCCATGTAGTCCAATGTGTTGGCAGGCCAACATCAATCTCACAAACCCACCCAGCACGGGTGATATGGGCTAACTGGAAGCAATTGGTGTTGTCACAAGATAATGCAGGAGTGGATGAACAAACAACACAATCCTGTCTTTAATACAATTTTGATAGTGTACTCATCTTTTTTGCATTAACTTTGATTTCTGAAAAATATTGCATTGCATTATTATTTATCTCAATTCCTGAATTTTTTCGGTCTCCCCTTGAACTCTGTGCTCAGGGCAAGTACTGCACTTGCCTAACCCTGCACGCAGCCCTTCTTTAAGTGACGGCTAAGTCCTGCTAATTCCTGTCCACATGGGCCTAGTGCATTTTGATTTTATTGGGTAGACCTTTCAAACCATGGCCGGTATTTTATTGATTCAGATTACTTATTTATTACATATTATTATTTATTAATTCAGTCATCCAACCAGTCCATTTTCTGATGGTTAATTGGTCATTCCAAGGCACATTTTGCTAAGTATATATATATATATATATAGTAGAAAATTGCCAACTGACTTAACCAAACCTGAGTACTTCAGTGTAAGGTCTTGGTTCATATTTTGAAAAAGAAAGAAAAGTTCTTTAGAAGATGCATGAATTACCCACTTAGAAGTTGCATTCATTACCTGGTAGATCGATGGCATAGCTGTAGCCAAGTTGGTCTGCAGTTAAAAAGAATTCCACATTAGTCACGGGAGGGAAGAAAGGAACCATGTTGTACATCCGATTGTGGCCAATGGGCGCCAGTTCCTGAGGCCAGGCATCCACAGGAGGATTGGATCTTTTCATCCACTCATCAAAAATGGCATCAGTAAAGGAATGAAGTACCTACAAGACAGTTGGACACATGGCATTTGACATTGACCTGTCTGTTCCAATCAGGCCAATCAGATTGGAGCTTTCTTTAAAATGGAATGGTGTTCTTCTTGACATGAGGAACTTCTTTATACCCAACTTTATCTTAGTGGCATAACCACTGATATTTTTAATTCAGTTTTCAAGGCTGCATGGCATCTCTCCAAACAGGATCATAAACCTCTTTGTCAGTGAACAAACGAAAGTTCATTTGCAGATTTAACACTCATTTGGGAACATCTGATGCCTTCAGTAAATAAGTGTTAATTATTAAGTTGAGAATAAAGGCAAGTATGACAAGATAAATATCCTACTCAATATTCAGAAGCTTTGGTTTTAACAGAAGAGAAAGAGGCTGTGTTTAACGATGTTGCAACACAGACAGGAAGGAAGGAAGGAAGGAAGGAAGGAAGGAAGGAAGGAAGAAAGAAAAGGAAGGGAAGAAGGAAGGAAGGAAGGAAGGAAGGAAGGAAGGAAGGAAGGAATAAAGAAAGAGAGAGAGAGAAAGGAGAGAAGGAGAGAGGTGGAGGAAGGAGAGGAGGGAAGGGGAGAAGAAAATCTTCAAAATAGGTTTTCAAATTATTCTCACCAGGTCCAATCTTCTGTATACTCATTTTGTAACCCTCTCATTTGGATTTTGGGTGTTATGCTAGCAAAAGAGAATCTAAAAAATGTTGTGATGTGCACAGTGCTCATTTTTATTTCCTCAAGGAAGCTATTAAAGTCCTTTTCAAATACAGCAATTATTTCATGTTTTAAAATATTTAGTAGCAAAGTTTCCACATTTATAGCCCCAATTTTGCAACAGGACATAAATGTGAGAGTTCAGTTCAACCTTTATGCTGGGTTCCTCTTTTTATTCTCAGACTGTAAGTTCAAGGACTTATGGACACTGTCCCCTTCTTTTCCCCTGGGTCCCAAGTGACTATCATCCGAGAACCTGTCACATGGGCGCAGGGAGGTACTTATTCCAATAAATGCTTATTAAATGAATTCATTCACCCAACCACCATTATTCCTTGTACTCCAATTAGAACACTAGCCAAATTTTACTATAACTTGTTACTTATTTATCTGTTTTCCTCAATAAGACCCTTAATTCCTAAAGGTCAGAGATCAGGTCTTTCTACCTTTGAAGCATGACCTTAGCATGCAACCTGGACAGAGGTGATGTTTAATAAGAAGTTGTTGCCTAAAGACTGTGCCGGGCAAAGTAGTTTTATCTTTTGTACAATTCAACTAAACAGGCCCCTTTCTAGCTGGTGCTGTTTCCTCAGCTTGCAATGCTGTTTCATCTGTTTTCTGACATCGGTTCATCAAGGACCAATGCAATGGTTCCTGCCCTCGAGTATCTTCCCTCATGGCTCCCAGTCTGAATTCATAGCTCTCTGCACTTAGCACCTTTAACTGCATTGCCCTCCTGGCTTATGTTACTGTTGTTAATTTAGTCAATAACATTTTCAAATCTTACCCAAGGTTCCTGGTGGTTAGTTGTCCCTATCAGGCAACAGCGAGAACTTTCTGCCTGTATTGTCTCACATGGATACACAGAGGGTAGTTAAAGGAATCAAGTCATTTACTCAAGGGATAGTTTTTTTCCCTGAATGGATTTTTTACAGTTCATGGCAAAGACAATCATCTTAAGAAACAAAAACATCAAATGTTAAGACCCAGGCCGGGCTTTTGCAGAGATAAAAGATTTTTGTGAATTCTGAAGTCTCAGCTTTGAGTAGCAAAATTGAAGTTTCAAAGAAATAAAGGCGTAAAGTTTAAAGCAACAGCTTTGGAAGACACATGATATTGCAAATGATCAATGTTTCCTACAAGTAGAGTTTAGAAAAAGTCATCTTTGAGAAGGGGCATCAGCCCTGGAAAAAGGACTATGTGTTAGCTTTGGTGTAGGTCCCTGAAAAGGTTCCTCATGTCCTGGGAACTCCGGATAAGGTTAGAAGGTTCCCAGGGAGAGACGTTGTGCTTCCTCCTCTAGCTGTAACCTGGGGAGCCTGCCAGGCTTAAACACAGCTTTCACTGCAAGTATGGAGCCCACGCAGTAGGGGTGGAATGCCTAAGGACAGCAAGCACTCCTGGTTGCTTACCAAACATCCATTCTCCTCTTCTTCCGTTGTAACTTGCTTTGTATTTTGAGTGAAGCAATGTATCAAATTATCCCTGAGATTGAACTAGGTGTCTCTGGATCTGACTTCTAGGAAAGTTCTTTAAAGGTCATGGTCTCAGCTTAAGAGTGTCCCCCTTTCCCTTTCCATTTGTCTTTGCTGCTTCATGGAACATGGATGTGATGGTTGAAGTTGCCGCAGGCATCTTAACAGCCAACTAACAAAGTTAGGAAAAGAGGTCACTCACCAAGGGAGGTAGAGCAGAAAGACAGAAGGGTCCATGATGACTGTGGAGATACTACACCAGCCCTGGACTGCCCGCCACTGGGGCTCTTTTACATAAAGAGAAAAATAATCCTCTTTTTTGCTTGGACTTCTATAACAGGTTTTCTGTTCTAAGCAGCTGAACCAAACCCTATGTGATACATAGAAAAAGTATCTAGAGGTGTACCAGAGTGCATTTTGCAAAGAAAGCCACACAATATCTCGAGCTTTTAGATACTGAGTTCAAGTCAGAGATCAAACTGTGATTAGGAAAAGAGAGAAGGGATTCTCAAGACATGGAAAGATCCAGATTCAGTACTGCAAGAGGCAAATAACTCTTGGAAAGCACCAGAATTCACCCAGTGCAAAGTGTAAATAATTAAGGAGGAGACAAGACTCTGCAGCAATTCATAATTTGGGGAGATAAAAGAACAGGAGAAAAGTAATAAGGAGAGATTATAGGTCTCAGCAGGGCTATAAAAACATTATACAATAAATGCTCTAGTAGGAGCTATACACAGAGTAGCCAATTTATAGAATGTAGTAAAAACAGGCGAGTGTGTGCTAATGAGATGCAAAGAATGCGATAAACCCAATACCACAAGCAATAACATCCCCCACAATAAGAAGTCATGCAAGCTGTAGAATAGGTATTTTTGTTAGAATTGTGAACATTGTTCTTGAACAAGATGCCTTCAATTGCTCTTGAGAAGCTAATAGTATCTTTGTTTGACACGAATTAAAAGTGAGCTCCGTTAATCTCTCTTTAAGGGCCAAATGTAATTTGAGGGTAACAAACAAAAGCAAAAGTAAACTAACAGTGCACTGATATCGCCTTATGTCTGCTACGGAGATACATAGCTATATTTCCGAATTAAAAATGGAGCGCTTCAGGGGTGCCTCAGCAGCTCAGTTGGCTGACTGTCTGACCCTTGATTTCAGCTCAGGTCATGATCCGAGGGTCATGGGACCAAGCCCTGTGTTGGCCTCCTCACTGAGTGTGGAGCCTGCTTAAGATTCTCTCTCTCCCTGTGCCCCTCTCCCCTACTTGCACTCTCTCTCTCTCTCTCTCTCTCTCTAAAAATAAAAAAAACAATAATGATAAAATTGAGTGTTTCAGAAATGAGGTTACAAATTTTGGTACACAAACCTAGTCTCTCTTGCTCCAACAAACTAAGGATAGGTACAGGAAGAAAAAAGCTTCACCTTGGAGGCGGTATTGAAGAAAATGTGATTCTGTGGGCTTTCAAGGTAAAAATTTTTAAATGCAACCCTTGCAGAAGAAAGCAATCAATCAACGGCTGTTGTGCTTATAGACATAAAGAAACTGGGATAAAATACAGGGAAGGCTTCTCTTTTTTGGGATCACTGGAGGATAAAGTTACTATCAAACCTAACCTTCACTTAGATGTCTACACGTTCGGATTCCTGCCACAATGACCACAAAGACACTGGTACGTCACCAAAGACCAGCACACTGGTGCTGGTGATGTCCAGAAGACATCAGTCATGGTCAAAGTGAGTATTATTGTGACAATGCTCTGCTCGTCTGAGAACTCATATGTAATCCCTCGGAAGTCACACAATAGACCCTGAGTTTCATATGGGAGGTTCCAATTTAGAACTTAGGGTAGAAGGCACAAATAAAAAGTCAGGTTGGGGGGCGTCAGGGTGGCTCAGTCGGTTGAGCAGCTGATTTCGGCTCAGGTCATGATCTCACAGCTCATGAGTTGGAACCCCGTGTCGGGCTCTGTGCTGACAGCTCAGAGCCTGAAGCCCGCTTCGGATTCTGTGTCTCCATCTCTCTCTGCCTACCCCCTGCCCCTGCTCACACTCTGTCTCTCTGTCTGTCTCAAAAATAAATAAACATTTAAGAAAAAATAAAAGTTAGGTCGGAATTTCTAAATAAGAGAATTCCTGATTGTAATTCCTAAAAAAACGAGATCTCATCCCGCTTACGACTTTATGATAATATGTATGTATTCTTGCCTTGTTCTAGCAAGAATCTGAAGCAATATGCGATCAGAATGTTGGTTTCACACTTCCCTAAAGAAACCATATGTAACAGGCATGAAATAGTTCAACAACACCCAGCTTCCACTGAGACTACGCTGTGCCACAAGGAGGCGGATAGGCCATACGCAGCACATTTAGTGAGACAAGAAACAGTCATAAGAAAAAAGGACATTTCAGCACTAATAGTCTTGCAGGCAGTGCTCAGCCAGGATGTTGTGTGTTTTCCATTTTGCTCATACGTCTTCTCCCTATCCTTCCCTAGCCACTCTCTCACTGCATCCTGAGCAGACAGAATGGAAGACATCTTCGGGCATTTTGAAGGAGTCCCGTAGATAGTCCACATATACTTGTATTATAGCATTGTATGCACAGTATACATAAGCGTACTTAGAATATATATAGCATAATTTATTTAAAAGCATGTATTTAAAAAGAAATATCAATTATGTATGGTGACAGATGTAACTAGACTTACTGAGGTGACTGTCTAGTGATATATACAAATATTGAATCATTAGGTTGAACACCTGAAACTAACTTAATTCTACCTGTCAGTTATATCTCAATTAAAGAAAAAAGAACTATCAGTTGAGCCCCTGAGGAAGAAAGCTTATATTTCAAGGATTAAACTTGGAACACATGCAAACAGAGGACTACAAGAGGTTCTGCTATCAGGACGACAGCTTTAAAAGAAGTCATTGTATGTCATAAGCAGGTGGGAAAGAGGGAACCACAGGGATGTTAGAAGAGATTCTAGATAAGAACTGAGGTACTCCCAGGGCATGCGTGTCTAAGGGATCACGAAAGCACTAGGAGAAAGGAACCCACATCAATGGTCTAACCACCTTAGATTTACATAGAAATGTGGTTTGCCATTATGCTACTTAATTTCATCCATAATGAAGTGCATATAGTTCATTTCTCAGTATAGGTTGAGTTCTCAATAGAGCATGGGTTTATCCGTATAAAGTATAGAGTTGAAAGGAATTTCTTCAGGTACCTTTTAGCTCCTGCCAAGTTCCAAAGCCAAACTATCTCCCAGACTGAGCGAATAGAAATCCTGCCACCCTGGGAGGCCCAGCTCAAGTGGATGGCCAGCCACCAATACCTCGGCTCTCATAAAACTCACCAAGATGTTACACTACTTACGAATTAGTGACTTTATCTGAGACGTTTAAAAATACATGTATTGTATAAATAAATGTAGCATTTTAAAAACTGGAACATTTAATCATGATAAAACCAATGCCCTCT
Source organism: Felis catus (assembly GCF_018350175.1). Lineage (NCBI taxonomy): Eukaryota > Metazoa > Chordata > Mammalia > Carnivora > Felidae > Felis > Felis catus. Next base: position 66,471,003 of record NC_058368.1, read on the forward strand.
CTTTTCAAAAGCCAAGCGAAATTATTCAAACTTGCCTTTCACCAATTAGTGTTAATTCCTATTAACATGATCTAACAGGACTAAATTTCCTCAGCTATAATAAAAGCTATTGTGAAAGGATTAAATTAAGATTGTCTAAACTGACAAAAAGCAGATTGTAGCTAGAAGACTCAACACGGGGAAATTTTTTTTCTTTTCTATAGCATTTTTTAAATTTTATTTAAATCCAAGCTAGGTAACAAATACGTCATAATGGTCTCAGGAGAATTTAGTGATTCATCATGACATATGACACCCAGTCTCATCCTGACAAGTGCCCTCCTCAATGCCCATCCCCGATTTAGTCCTGCCCCCACCCAACACCCCTCCAGCAACCCTCAGTTTGGTCTCTATATTTAAGCATCTCTATGGTCTGCCTCCTTCTCTGTTTTTATCTCATTTTTCCTTGAACTTGGGGAAATTTTTGAGTAGGAAACTTATCTAAAGATCTCTGTTCAGCCACTTACTGGTTCATACACTCTTGTACACATTTTTTTAGCCTCTCTGACCTTCGTTTTCCCCATATTTAACATGAGGAGGGCAGTCTAGTACACGCAGTTTTGTGTAGTTAGAGATTGTGTTTGCATGATGCCTACTATAGAGACTGGCACATTAACAGATGCTTAGCAATGTAAACAGTCTCCTAACAAAACGTACCAAGCACCAACTTAGTGCCAGGTACTGTTCTAGACGTTGGGTGTGGTGTCAATGATCAAAGTGACTTCCCAAACCCTAGTGAAACCTGGAAACTACATTTTTGTATGAACAGAGAATTCGATTTATGGGACAACTAAAATGTCAGAAGAAGATGTGGTATTTTGTTACTGACTTACATAGAGAACAGATCGCTTTCACTAATTCTCTTATGAACCTTTAGTTGTTCTTTTTTGTCTTTCCAAAAGTCATTATCCTACAAGAACAGATAGATCACAAAAGGGAACGTAAATTCATGAAAAGATTCTGAACTTCATTATGCAAATTAAAGCTCACTGAAATGCCATTTTCACCTATCCCATTAGCAAAGATGAAAAAGTGGAATAGCACACTGGATTAATGAGAGAGAGTTGGGGAACTGCTACTCTGCTGCATAGCTGGTTGGAGGGAAAATTATCCAACCTTAAGGAGGGTCATTTGGCAATATCTAGTCACCTTTCAAATACACTTATTTTTTTTTTATTTTTTATTACATTTATTTATTTTTGAGAGGCAGAGAGAGACAGAGTGTGAGCGGGGCAGGGGCAGAGAGAGAGGCAGACACAGAATCTGAAGCAGACTCCTGGCTCTGAGCGGTCAGCACAGAGACTGACGTGGGGCTTGAACCCATGAACTGTGAGATCATGACCTGAGCCGAAGTCGGACGCTTAACCGACTGAGCCACCCAAGCACCCCTCAAATACACTTATTTAATCTTTGACCTAGCAATTCTGTTCTCACTTACCCTACATGCTCATGCACTGTAGCATTGCTTGCAAAGCAAGAGACTAGAAACCACCTACATGCCCATCGATAAAAAGCTGGTGAAAAATTTCAGGATAAATCTGCACTGTAGAATACAATAGAGTCATAAAAAAGGAATGAGAATGCCCTTCATAAATGGATACAGAAAAATTTAGAATAAGTATAAAAAATGAAAAGGAAAGGAAAAAAAAACACAAAAAAATGAATTCACAGAATGTTTATAGTATGCTACCATTCAGATAACATATTTGTATATTCATAAAATATATCTGGAAGAATAGGAAAAAATGATAATGGATAGCCTAGAGAGACTTCATTTCATTTCATGTCTTTTATATTTGAACCTCTTATGAGTATTATCTATTTTTAAATTTTTAAATGAAAACATTTAGGAAACTATGTAACAACCTAAAATGTGTGCATGATAGCTGCAATTGTGCAAACATAGACTATGAGAGGAAATAAGCAGAAAATTGAGATGGAATTATGGACATGTAAAAACTTTTTTGCCAATATTTCTGTAACTATAAATCATTAGGAATCATAAGCTATTAAAAAATTTAAAGTTGGGGCGCCTGGGTGGCGCAGTCGGTTAGGCGTCCGACTTCAGCCAGGTCACGATCTCGCGGTCCGTGAGTTTGAGCCCCGCGTCGGGCTCTGTGCTGACAGCTCAGAGCCCGGAGCCTGTTTCCCATTCTGTGTCTCCCTCTCTCTCTGCCCCTCCCCCGTTCATGCGCTGTCTCTCTCTGTCCCAAAAATAAATAAACGTTGAAAACAAAAATTAAAAAAAAAAATTTTAAGTTGACATAAAACAACAATAATTTAAATACTCAAGGTATTAGCCTAATTATGATTTTTCTTTCATAAGAAAGATAAATTAAATGGATCCATTTTTAAGTGCTTCACTCTTGGGAAGAGAGAAGCAAAATGTCCTATATACATCTTTTTAAAATTTTTAACTAGGGGCACCTAGGTGGCTCAGTCAGTCGGGCAGTTAGGCATCTGCCTTTGGCTCAGGTCATCATCTCACAGTTGGTGAGTTCGAGCCCTGCATCGGGCTCTGTGCTGTCAGCGCAGAGCCTGCTTTGGTTCATCTGTCCCCTTCTCTCTCTCTCCCCCGACCTTGCTCCTGCTTGCTGTTTCTCTTAAAGAATAAATAAACATTAAACATTTTTAATAAAAATAAAAAATTAAATTAAATTTTTAACTAAACGCATACTAACTTAGAAACATTTCATACTTGTTATGACCTATTAATTAGGTCATGATGACCTAATTAATGACCCATTAATAAGGGAATTAACTTCATGCGGTCCATTAGATTTTTGTTTGGGGAAACTCATTTTCTCTTTTCTTGCTTTATATTCCTAAATTAATGGAGCTATCTTACGCAACCATTACTCACTGTTAAGAAACGCAAATGGTGATAAGACTACTTATACATCTTATCCCCTGTAGAATTTTCAGTGTATAAGGTGACAAACACATGAGCTGTGCAGTGAGTATTGTATGTGCAACCTATGAATCCCCCAGCCACTTGAAATTGAAAGTATTAGTGCTTGCCAAATGTACCTTTCTAAAAGGAGAACATCCAAATGCAGCCCTACGAATAATAGCTTTGAAATTGGGAAGAAAACGTTAAGTCTCTGACATAGTTTCTTTCTTGGCAAGTAACTCAGCTACTTAACTTTAGGGTCTATTGGATTTCCTCCCTCCCCACCCCGCCGCTTAGATAATATCTAAATTCAGTATTGAAGACAGCACTACTTAGCATTTCCGTGACCTAATCTTATTTTCCATGATAAATGTGTGCATTTCCGTCAATTACCTTATGAATTATTAGAACTTCAGAGACTGGTTCAGAGTTTTTTCCTGTATTTTAACATTATATCTTTTACTCTTTATTGTGATCACATACAACTTTGTACCTCTCTTGCTTGAAGAGATTTCATGAAAATAATTTTAATAAGTGTGGTATGCAATATATTTGCATAAATTGCCTCATGAATTTGAAATTCTAGAAGCTATCACTCTTTTAATTGAAATGCTTTAACCTGGATTTCAATATGTGAAAAAATTACTTAAGGCTGAATTGGCTTCAACATGAAACCCTAGGTAAGTAGCCTAAAGAAACTGTGAGTTCTGGAACTCATGCCCAAACATTATTCCTTCCGTGCCTGCAAAGAGAGGCTTTGGCTTTCTGTCTATTTACATGCACATGACAACAGATACCAAAGAAAAACAGAATTTTAAATATTAAAGGTAGTAAAAGTAATGAAGATAAGGATGATTAAACATCTAGTAACTTTGAGCCACATGTAAGTCACAGAATTAGAATTCCTCATCCATAAAGCCATAATGTGAGCTCCCAGCTAGAGCAGGAATGAAACAGACTAAGGAGATAGTCCTACAGAGAAGGGACATTTAATTCCTTAGAGCAGGAGTTGGTGAACTAAAAGCCTGTAGGCCAAACGAAGTTCACCACCTGTTTTTTAAATAAAGTTCTATTAGAACACCACACTCGTTCACGTACTGTCTATGGCTGCTTTCACACTACAGTGGCAGGGTGAAGTAGTTACAACAGAGATCATTTGGCCTGCAAACCCTAAAACATGTGCTATCGATAGGGCTATTCACAGAAAAGTGAGTGAAGCCCTACATGCTTACTAGGCATCCTCCAAAGAAGGAGATAAGAGGTAACAATCCTTGAAACTTAGGATGCTGAAAAGCAAATTACCAGCATCGCCTTTATTTCCTTTACTAGGAGAGAAAGGTCATGTGGGGGTGTATAATCCGTAATCAGTCAGAAGATTCTGCCGTTCTCCCCCTAACATTTTGGAGTACTGGGTAAGGAGTGGTGTCGCATTTTTCCTCATGAATAGGGACAGTGTGTATGCATTATACTGTTGAAAACGTATGCTCTATAAAATCTTATTTAGAGAAATACAGTATCGGTAACGAGATGTGAAGTTATATACCAGAGAAGGGAGACACAAGAACTCCTTGGCATAGGCTGATGGCTGAGACAAGAGCCGGAAAAATGATGTGAAATATCAAGTCAGAACCCATGAATGAGGCAAGCATCCTACAGAAGAGCGAAGACAGCTGTGGAGGCTTTAAACAGAAGCCCCCACCTTGCTGGAGGTTGGGACTAAGAGTCCACATTTCTGATGACCCCTTCGTGTTTTCCTACACACAAATATGAGGGCAGAAACGCTTTTTGGGGAAAAGAAACAGCTCCATCCACTGCTCTGTATCCAGATCTCCTATAACTCACCGTTGCCAGGAGTTCATCCATCCGGGAGCCAGAAAGCTATCTAGACCCTCACACCATCATGCAAGCTTAGAGCATTGTGAGCTATACCTTTACCCTCCTTCATATCTCCTTTTTTTTTTTGTACCTTGGGTGGAGTAAAAATAATAAATCACCTCTGAAATAACTCTGACTTTGTGCTTGTCAGTAAAATTGCCTTAGGGCACAACTGTCTGCTCTGGAGAACAAGATAAAAAACCTTAATTAAGGTTTAGCAATTCAAAGCCAACATATAGTTCTCTAATTCTTTCCCAGAAACAACCATGAAACACATTGTTATTTTACGATAACTGTTGTGTTGTACTTGGCAGTTTCTAAAGCAGCTTCATATTATTCTAATCTATTAAGTGTTGCATTAATGAGCACACCCTCCTCCGACACCGGATCGAGCCCCGTGACCTGCACTTTGCAGAGTGCTCCATATAATTCAGTAAGACTCCCAGGGTTGCACAATTCAGGACTAAAGACAACTTACTTGACTTACAATCCATTGTTCTTTTGACTATGCCATGTGGCCTTCCAGGAGTCCAGAAAAACAAACTGCTATCAACTGATGGTTTCAGGATACACTGTGATATGGACTGAATTACGGCCCCCTCAAATTCATACGTTGAAGCTCTAACCCCCAATGTGTATTCAGAGATGGGACCGATAAACAGGTAATTAGCGTTAAATAAGGTCGTATGTGTGGGGCCCTGAGAGGATGGGACTGGTGTTCCTATAAGAAGAAACACTAGAGAGCTCACTGCCTCTCTTTCCACTTAAGTACACATCACCAAAAGGCAGTGGTCTATAAGCCAGGAAGAGAGCTTTCACCAGGAACCAAATCATTCAGCACCTTGAACTTGAACTTTCAGCCTCCAGAACTCAGCAACCTGAGCTGACTAAGACCCATTGTTAAGATTAATACTAAGGTGAGAAAAACTCTAGGAAAAAAATAACATAAAGTTATTGCTACAACATACAATCTATACTAGATAAGAGTTTAAATTCAAAGCACTGGCAAAATAAAAAAGGAATGGTGGTGAAATTTCTTCTTCTAATTGCTTAGAAACTCTCTCTCCAGGACACACAACCCTGAAGACGGGGTTAAAATAGTAGATGGTCAGTTAAGTATCTGTAAAGCAGAGACACTGCTTTAGGGGTTCAGCAGCTGAGATACAAATGTGTAAGATGTCTAAAGCTTCTACACCAACGCTGGCAAGCTGTACTTGAGGGGCGGAAAAGCAGCCTCTGGACAACCTGAGCTGACCTGGCACTATCAGGGAGGCCCGGGTGTTCTGCCGAAGGTAGAACAATCATGGGACATCAACATCAGACAAAGTCACCCTGTGACCCTCCGTGATGGATCAGGACAAAACCAAGGCAATTCTGCACCAGTGTCGGAGTGCAGACAAAAGTGAACAGTGTCCAAACCGCAAAATACCTAACATGAACTTTAGCCCTTTCCTGGCTAATACGAGCGACTGCCACTGCTCTCTCAATTACTAAAAATTGTTGGGAGGGGCGCCTGGGTGGCTCAGTGGGTTAAGCGTCCGACTTCAGCTCAGGTCACGATCTCGCGGCCCGTGAGTTTGAGCCCCGCGTCGGCTCTGGGCCGATGGCTCAGAGCCTGGAGCCTGCTTCCGATTCTGTGTCTCCCTCTCTCTCTGCCCCTCCCCCATTCATGCTCTGTCTCTCTCTGTCTCAAAAATAATAAAATAAACATTAAAAAAAAACCGAATAGTTTTAAAAAAAAAGGAGCAGCTCATTTATAGGCAGAATGCTTTGCAAAATCAGGGGGCCTAGGACCAAATGCCAAACAGGGCCGTGGACTTGTGTGCTGCTCCGAAGTTGCCAAGTGGTTGGGTTCCATGCAAGGGTCATGGTGGTCCCACCATTCATCTTCAACACCACTCATCTGATCATTGAAAAATTATTTCCATGTTACTAATTTATTATATAAATTATGCTAAATTGTGATATGATTTATAATATCATTATGCTAACTTATGAATCCACCTCTGCACTATAAACTCCTGTCTGGGGTCATTCCAAAGCTAATCATCTCTAAAGCATGGGTTTCTAAAGAGGAGACTTTAAATGCCATATAACCACCTGTGTGGTGTAGAGTAAAATGAATTCACATATGAATACATCCCAATGTTCACACAGAGAAAACACACACACACATACACACGAAACCTTAATCTTTCTGAAAAGCAAATACATCCAACGTATTATCTAGAAAATTTTCCATCTATTCTGAGCCTTTGAACATACCACAAAAATGGGATCATTGGCAGCAGAGTGTGGCAAAGCGCTTGTCCCGTTCAAGAAGGAATGAACCAAGTTATGCAGGCTCATCATTTGAGAGTCCAGGATCCCGTTTGCTTTATCAAACCCTTCCAGGGCATTCCTGAGAGAAATCAATATGTCAGCAACGAGAGTCACGATTGACAAAGGTCTCTTTTTATCGTTTCCAACCTAAATAATAGTCTTCTAACTTGAGATGGGGCAGGGAAAGGGGAAGCTCTGTCACAGCTCATTAACTGCAACTTCGTCCCAACCTTTAATAATGATCTTAATAAGGGGAGGGAACTCTTGATCACTGCTACTACTGCACTGCTCAGTAGTGGGATTACACCTCTTTTATATGTACCGTATGACCAATTTTTACCTTCATATCTGTCTCCCATGCCAGGCTATGGACTCTTAGAAGACACAGACTGTGTTTTCTTGTGATTTTTATTGCCAGGGATCAATACCATGCCCAGCACATGGCCAGTGATCAGAAATATTTTTTGAATTAATATAAAATCTTATATTCCCATTTCTCAACTAAACAGACCTCTGGCTTGAGAATGAGAAATAAGTATGGATGTAAATCATATTTTAAACAAAGATGAATAGGGCTTCAAAAAGGCATGATGGATAGATTCATGGTCTGTGATCAGTTATATTCAGTCTTCAAAACATATCTCCAAATTTTTCTTACCCTTGTCTTTTTCCCCTCCCCATTTTGTAGGAAATTCAAATTGTCTTCATCCTAACTCAAGGATCCTCAGATTTAAGCGTACATGGGAATCACTGAAGAAAAACACATATTTCGTGCCCCACTTTCAGAGTTTCTGGTTCAGTTGGTGTGGGCTGGGTTTCACAATCTGTCTTTCCAACCAGCTCCCAAATGATGCCCGTTATGGTGGTCTAGGCACCACACCTTGATAACCACTCCTTTAACTCAAATCTATAAAGATTACACTCCATTTCAACAGCATGTTTACTACAGGAAAAAAAATGAATGCATACTCCTTCTCAAACCGTCTTAGGTGTCAGCCTTTACATGACCTTGGACACTACTTGAGGTCTGTGTCTAATGCCAACGCAGACTCTGAGCTCTGCTGCACTTAGCACAGCCTCTGCATTTACATTCAGTTTACTCCTGTCCAGCCCCAAATAACACATTGGTCGTATAATTTACACACAGTTAGAGAGACCCTGGTTTGGAAGACCATGAATCTATCCACCGTGCCTTTTTGGAGCCCCATTCATCTTTGTTTAAAATCTTATTTACATCCGTACTTATTCCTTACAATTCTTAAAGTCTTTTTAGAGGGAGAGAATTATTAGTTGGCCTTTAAATTTCAAGTATTGTAATGTCATTGCTGTGCTATAATTTGAGTTGAATTTAGTCTGTAATACTCCTCGGAGATCTTAGACCTCACTGTTATGGTCTATGGCTGATAAATTTAAAAGAAAAGAAAAAGAAAGAGCACGAGCAAATGTTTTTAAATACTATATTTAATGAAGTACCCTGGTTCTGAAGACAGTGCTTATATATGTGCCATAATTAGAAATACAAAAGATGGTTTTGAATAGCTAAGTTAGAAGATATTAAAACCACACTACCCATTAGAGTGGGTGGATGATGAGTTTCCTAACAGTGGCTCCTTGTTATCCTTGCTCATCAAGCCCTTACTTAGCTTTGTAAATGACTCCCAACACTGGATTTCCTTCCAGTTCATTACAACCACAGGCATGAAAATCTAAAATATTGTAAACTGCCAGTCTAACAGAGCTCAGAGCACCAACCTGAAGCTGAAGGTAGAGTTCTGGAAGAAAGGGGGATTGTCAAACTTCTTGAGAGACAGACAGTCTTGCACATCTTTTAAAGTTGGCAATTTCTCACTGTTTCTTCCCACTTGATTTCTTCTCAACAGACCTTCGGAGGTTCCGTTACACAGGGTGACCCGGCGGTTATAATCATCTAGGCTAAGGGTTGTAAGGAGAGTGAAAATAGTATGTTTTAATTTGTGGCTACTATCATAACTTTGGGCCAAGCAAACCAAGCAAAAACTTAGTCATAATAAAATCTTATTATAGTTACCTTACAAGGGTCAAAAATATGTGGTAAAAGTACTATCTCCAAAAGTAATTACGGATTAAAGAGTTTCAAAAAACCAGATGCATAAAATATGCATATATATATGAAGATAAAGTACCGTTCCGTTGGAAAGTATGAAAATTTATAAGCAAGATGGTGCCTCCTAGGAGGTGCATTTGAATGATGAGTAACTGAAGAGAGAGCAGGGTGACCTGTTTTATACCCAGCTAAGCTAGTGTTGGCAGAAATGCCTGCATAAGGCTAGGAGAACATTTTGGGCAAACTGAAGGCAAATGAAGGGCACCGGAGTAAAAACAGACAAAACTAGGTAGAGGAGAGATATTAAGAAAAAAGTTGCATGAGAAAGTGTTCCAAGATGGCAGGGATAGCTATGTGGTAAACACAGAGGCTGAGAAGGTTCCGCACCCATAAAAGATTACACTCTACAAGTTTGTTGTGGCCTAGAATTCCACCAGTAGAGCATTATTTCACTGCAGGAGATAAAATATCAAAGATGTTTCTGTGTGGGTTTTAATGGGTAAGGGGATAGTCCTGGGTCTGTGAGAATAGAATCAGCGCACACGTGAGGATGAAAGAGGCCAGTACCGAAAAACAAGGCAGAAAGGCCTCCAAGGCAGCATTTCCCAAGTGTGTGCCTGTGACACAGTCTGTGAAGTAAGTGTGTCAGAGTTGGGTGAGTTTAGGCTCCCTCTAAGAGTACACTTCCATAGGAAAGTCTCAGAAATGTTCTAAAATGTAAAACCTTTGTAACTCAGCATTCCTTAAATGTGTTTGATTGGACCACCTATTAATTCCCCAAGGAGCTATGAGAAATGGGGCTTTATGGGATTATGGCATCATGTCAAAAAGCACTTCTTACATCCCTGCATGTGGTAGGGCACTCTCCACAGGGCTGCAGGAAAAGCTCAGAATGGAGGAGACAGGATCCCTGCCAGCTTGACCTGCACCCCTGCAGACACGTGCACACCCACACTGGGGGCGCTGACAAGGAAGCTCGATGCCATGGAGCAGGAGAAAGACACAGGGCGGGGGAGCTAGAGCAGTCTGGTTAAAAACAGGAGGATTTGGAGGAAACAGATGAGTAAAGGAAGGCAGAAGAGCCTTGTGGGGAATTTTTCCTGAGATGTGTGCCAGGGAAAAGGAACCAATCTAAGGGATCATGGAGGACAGGGTTCCCTATGGGTGGCAGGTTGCTCATCTGCTTATGTGTTCTTCAGTATTTCAGAGATCATTCTCCCCTGCCCCATCCCTGGTCCCTCTCAGCTCACCATCGCCCGATGGTGCAGCCATACCAGACTGCTTCCAGAGACTTCTATAGCTTCATACATAATGTTCCCTCCACCTAGGACACACTCACCACCCCACCCTACATGTGCTTAAGGTCTGTGCCTCCGCATCTTAGAGGATTTCCCTGCCTCTCTTCTTGGCTTTCCACTTATACCTATCATGATACTTTTCACGCTGTATTGTAATTTGTTTACACACGATCTGCCTTTGTAAACATAAAACCATAGTCAAATGGGAAGCTCTTTTATCCATCCTTGTATTGCCAGTACTATTTCGCTGCTTGGAATATGATCAGTGCTTAAGAATGTTTGGCTGAATGCAGAAACTACTTCTAATTTTAAAACAGTTGATCTGGGGCACCTGCGGTGGGGGGCTCTGTTGGTTGAGCATCTGACTCTTGATTTGGGCCTGGGTCATGATCTCACAGTTCGTGGGATTGAGCCTCGCATCTGGCTTTGCGCCGACAGTGTGGAACCTGCTTGGGGTTCTATCTCTCCCTCTGGGCCTCTCTCCTGCTCGTGCTCTCCCTCTTTCTCTCACTCTCAAAATAAATAAACATTTAAAAAAAAGAAGAAAACACTTGATCTAGAAATTATGACCAAGCACATTCAATTCCATACCTGCATTTTTTTTTTATTAAGGGGCTTAGAATTTTTAAAAATCCTACCTCCTTCACGAAAATAATTTTCAGCAACACGGAAACAGAACTCAACACACATTAGAAATAGAAATATAAAGTGCCTCTCCATCTCTCAGACACAAGAAAATGTGGTCTCTGTATTTCCATTGCAGGTATATATGCCATTACCTATCACAGATAACTTCCCAGCTGGAGAATCTTGAGTTCCGGCTAATTAGAGTTGGATCATCTTGTCTTGCTGCCCCAAACAGCTGGTCTGTGCACACGTCACACTCGTTCTTTCCAGTGGCAAAGTTCCAGTAGGGCAAAGCAAAGGACTCGTTGCCAATAAGGCGCTAAAAGCAAAGGGCAAGCCTAGTTATTTAACTCATAGTATCAAATACAACAAGAAAGCATGGAAAGCAAAGACTGTTATGGGTCTTGACCAAATGCAAAATTAAAAGTACCCAATGCATAGTTTTGACCAACCTGGAGATCCCTTTCCAGCCACAGCAAATGGTACCGGTGCCAGGTAACGAAGGCAGGTCCTTGGTGTGAGAAGTCTATGGCCTTGTATGGGCGCCCTGGTCCTAAAGCAATTGGGAAACATGCTAAAGATCGTGGAATAGAATTGTTCAAATGTCAAACCCTTACCCCATTGGGATGGGTCTACAGAGCCAATAAGTCCATGCTGTTTTAATTGAAAAAAATTGTTTGGTTTTATCATTTATCCCTCTGAGAGCAACAACAGCAACAACAGAACAATTTCGGAAGCAACTAACACTTTTAGGATAAATTCTCCTTCATCTCTCAGAAGTTTGATTGTCAACAGAGATCGAGAGAAATTCAGGTCACTTTCAGCTTTGAGAGCCCTGACATATATTTAATTTTTAAGCAACATTTCATTAAGATGAAATAAAGGTATCCAAAGGAATAGACCACGAAGCCCTCAATGAAATACGTTTTCAAAAGACATTTATCAACCTGTTCCTTATAAACGCACACATTCATAAGGGAGGGATTAATTAATAGAAAAGTAACTTCAACTGCACTTAGTCCTAATTCAGGCGTTTATGAAACTGGGAAGAACTTTCCGTTCTTTTGGGTTTCGCCTCAGCCATTGATCAGTTAAAACCACTAGCTGACAAGCATGGTCACCAAGACTAGAAGAGAGAGAAATACATCCAAACCAATTTGGCTGGCCACTGGAACTGCCAATTGTCGTGAAAAGCTGCAGGCAATTTAATGACCTCCTTACTGCCTGTTCTATGCTTCTTCGTCTTTCATAACAGCTTTTAGTGGTTATGTAGAAACTTTAGCTAACTTTAGTTCTTTTTCAAAGTGCCTATCATAACTTCAGAAAGCGGAACAGACACAAATATAAATTTACTTCCTAGATCCAACCAGAAATTACAGTCTTCTGTCCCTCCAGAGAGACTACTCTTTCATAAAGCAAAAATTCCTCAGAGTGATGACAGGAAAACTACACAGGTTTATAGCCAGAAGAGCCTCCTTATCTATCGATAAAGAAAGACAAATGCTTACCCGAGAGCAAGATTTTAAAGGACTCACACTGAGGAAAGAATGGTTGTCACGGATGATGGCTACATCATCCTTTTTAAGTGTGTCAATTCAGAACGCAATTTAATATTCCCCAAACTAATGACACAAAATCCAGCAATAGGGAACCAGTGATAAACCCAAAGACAGGCAATTCCCATGGGAATCTGACTATGCAAAGTGAACTTGATGTCTTCATGTGCCCTGACCCTAACCAGGGACCCCAAAAGTGGGGGTGATAGGTAGAGCCAATCTTTCAGAACTGCACCGAGCAGAACTCAGAATGGATTCACACCCCCCTGGAATGTACTGATGTCTGCGGCATTCACTGACTCAATCCCAGCTGGAGTACACCATATTATGGGCACCATGAATGATGATGATCCGAAAGTCTAAAGACTAACACATGCGAGTTTAATGAAACACACTCTCTCCGCACACTCTAATTCTGCACAGAGAAGCGTCATGTGCTTTAGCACATGTTCAGTTAATTCCTCTAATTTGAAGAAAAAGGTCAGAGAGGGCTTCCATGGCCAGATTTAGAATGTTTTCTTCTGGAATCAAAAGGAATTTGCCTCCTCCGCTCCACCAACTCTTGCCTTTGAGGGGAAATAGCTTCACAGAGGAGAGTTTAGACTTTGAACCCAAAACACGAACTCCAGGAGAAAACGTTTTCGAAAGTCAGCCAACGTACTGGTAGAAACTGCTCCATCCCAACTTCAGGCAGCATTTTGATAATCTGATGACTTTCATAAGCCTAACCTTTCCCTAAAGGTTGTTCTCTTGTTAATTCACCTGCCTGATTACTTCCCGCCCACCCACCCCCAGCCCCAAACCTATAGGAATATACCCTAAGCTAAGGGGAAAACCCACCTAATAATGTATCTCTCACAGAGTAATAATGGAGCCACACAAAGAAATCATAAATGCTGGAATTGGCGATCTGTGGCTGGGTCCCGTTGGGCCCCAGGAGGCCGAGCCAGTGTTGTGTGGTGATCACATAGTCAGGGTGTGTGGTGTTCTTTGCGAGGTCTAAGGCGTCCAAGAACTGCTCTCTCTCCTGAAGAGTCAAGGAATGGATATTCTTCCGAACAACCAGGGGTTTCCTTTCGTTGCAATCATGGCCGGTCCAGCCAAACCTGCAGAATCCACAGTGGTACCCATAAAAATGTCCTGGTTTATATTCAAAAGAAAAAAAGAAAAAGGAGAGACAGAAGAGGAAGTCAGTTTATGTAACATGGAAGAAATTTCTGAATCTGAACACTGGGATAGTGAGGAGAAACTGAAGGTGTTTACAAGAAGGCAAGGAAAACCGATTTCCTTCCCTTATTCTCCTCTTGAAATGTTGCTATCTCCAAGTGAACCGAGTGCTAGAGAGTTTTGTAGAAATAGCCCCCGCAGGGGCGCCTGGGTGGCTCAGTCAGTTAAGCCTCTGACTCTTGGTTTCGTCTCAGGTCATGATCTCACGGTTCATGAGTTCAAGGCCCAAGTGGGGCTCTGTGCCCTGACATCTTGGAGCCTGCTTGGGATTCTGTCTCTTCCTCTCCCCGTCTCACATGCGTGCTCGTGCACCCTCTTTCTGTCTCTCAAAACAAACAAACAAAAAGAAATGCTCCCAGCAAAGAAACAGAATATGAAAGGCGTCACATGCTGTTACAGGTGGACTGTGTCCCTTCAAAATCCATAAGTTGAAGTCCTCACCCCCAGTTCCTCAGTGATGACTGTATTTGGAGCTAGAGTCTCCAAAGAGGTAATTAAGTTAAAATGAGGTCATTAGGTGGCCCCTATTCCAACACGACTAGTGTCCTCGTAAGAAGAGGAAATTCAGACGGCAATAGGTACAGAGAGACCATATGAAGACACAGGGAGAAGACAGCTGCGTACAAAACAGGAGAGAGACCTCGGAAGAATCTAACCCTGACAACGCCTGGGACTTTGGGCCTCCAGACGTCGGGACGGTGAGTTTCTGTTTGCCACCCAGTCCGTGGCACTCTGTTACTGCAGTCCTAACAAACTAACACACATGTGCCACCTTCCAAGCTCTCCTTCCTCTCCCTTCCTCCCTCCAAGCTCTCCTTCCTCTCATGCAGGCGTCCCCCCACCCCGTGTCCCCCCCACGCCCCCACCCCCAGGCTGCACAACCATCTCGGACATGCACGCTACTGAACCCCACCTTACACGTGCACGCTGCTGAGCCCCGCTATCCTGTGGCACACACAGATGGGCCGACCCAGAGTGGTTCACTGATTTAGAGAAGGAAGGGAATACACACCAAGCTCAGGGCAGAACCCAAATAAATAAGCTGGTTGCCAGGAATTCAGGTGAAATCTAACATTAACAAAGCTGGTTTATTTCACAAAGGAGACAGAGTTAAGACAAAATCAATGGAGGCTGGCAGGTCATAAAGGTGAATTAGCTGCCATGATATCGAGACGTGCAAATCACTGCAGGGCTCCCCATCTGTGGCACAAATGTCTCTGCTTTATCAACCCAGGGAATGAGTACTAGTCCTATGAGCTGAAGAGTTTTCCAATCAGCATCTACAGTTGAAATTATTTCAGCTTGTTCTTGACTTTGCCCTTTTTAGCCTCGATTATTGCCTTTGGTATGACCAACACCTCATTCCCTAGGTGGTGGTAAATTAGAGGGTAAATGTTGTAATATTTCTGGAGCAAAATGTTGAAGCAAAAGGGGATCAGAATGCTTATCTCCCAGGGCATTAGAGGGGTTAAAGCATTAATGTGGGAGACCAACTCTGCTCCCCTGCCCCTCCTCCCCCTCCTATTCCCCGTCCTCCCAGACCTTTTTACTTGCTTCCCTTCCTACCCGCAGCACTGCAGCACTTTTCCCTCATCATCTCTTTAAATTCCTCTTTGCCTGGTTATCTACTACTGTTTTCAGCCTCACAGCGGGTGGTCTACGAGGTCATCCTTGACTCTACATGTCAAGGTCAGGTGTTTCTGCACTGAGCAACCCTGGTACCACATATTCCCCTTTCATTGCATTTATCACAACTATTGACTTGCTTCAGAGACAGGCCGCTAGAAGGCAGTTATCCTGCTGTCTAAGCCTGTGGCTGGCCTTGTACAAAATGACTGTTGAATAAATAAGAAAAATACAAAGCCAAATTATCACAATGTGCACTTTAAAAATCATACACTTTTGGGCACCTGGGTGGCTCAGTCAGTTGAGCGTCCAACTCTTCATTCCAGCTCAGGTCATGATCCCAGGGTTGTGGGATTGAGCCCTCTGTTGGGCTCCACGCTCAGTGTGGAGCCTGCTTAAGATTCTCCCCCACTCCTCTATCTCTTTCTGTCTCTCTCTCTGCCCCCTCCCCAGCTCACGCTCTTTTTCTCTCAATAAAATAAAATAAAATAAAACAAAATAAAATAAAACAAAATGAAATAAAATAAAAATTGTACACTTTTATTTGTAGTCATACCTCAATAAAGTTGAATTTCTTTTGGAAAATAATTTTAAAAAAGCGTATGAAGCATGTAGTAAATAATCTAATACACGTAAAATTTCTTCTTCCTCTTTCTCCCTATCCTTCTGGATTAAAAGGAAAAGCAGGCCCGGTAAATCATTTGGATGAACTATAAATACCAAAACAGAGGTAAGTAAAAAATAGTATGACCATAGTAGAGAGAGGATTATTTGAATTTCTAAAGAAAAAGAAAAATTTACAATAGCATGAAACAAAATGATTAGCACTTGTGCTGCATAAGAAAAAAATGCACAGGCCTCCTTTTCTATTAACCCAATGGATTTTTTTTAATGTTTACTTATTTTTGAGAGACAGAGAGTGCAAGTGGGGGAAGGGCAGAGAGAGACGGAGACAGGATCCAAAGCAGGCTATGTGACCTGAGCCGAAGTCTGACAGTTAACCCCTGAGCCACCCAGGTGCCCCTACACAATGCATTTTTTGATGGTTAAAAAAAATGTTGTTAAAAATATTATAAGTAGGAAGAATTTCTTAAGGTAATTTATTTGGGTTCTATGCTCCTTGTAACATACAAAATATCCTGTCTATGCTCTCATAGTTCACTTATCTGTATGTTTTAACACTGTATGAGAACATAAATAAAAAATACTAAAAAGAAAAAATCCTACTAGTCCCAAGACCAAAACATGTTTTTGAATGGTTTCAATTAAATTTACAAGTTAGATTTACATTGTCAAGTGAAGTTAAAGTTTACACGAATTACTAGAGTGAAGCTCTTAAATACAAATTACTTATAAATATTTATTGAGCAACTAGTATAGTCCCAGATGCTAAACAACATATTCCAGGGTTATTTTCCCCTAGGGTACCTACTAAAATTGTAGATCTGTTTCAAAACACCTTTGATTAAAACGTATCACCTTCTCTGGCAACACTCACAGGATTAGAGTATCTTTTGAGGAGTGAATGAAAAAACTGCATCCAAAAAATACTAAAAACCCAACTTTCCAGCTGTTCCCCTATAGGCAGATGATTGGAGATGAATATGTAGTCACAGCTTTACAATAGGAGAGTGAGTCCCTCCTTCAAAATGCTAAGGAATAACACACCTAAATTTTCTAATAATTCAAGACATTTCTACATTTAAATGCGTAAAACTTGTCTTTGAGTTTTATTGAAATTGAGTAATTCATAACTTATGCCATGAGTTGTAATGTTCCTGCACTTCCCTTACCACAATTATTTTTGGTTGCTAGAAACAAAATTATCAATAACTAATTATCTCCCCCATTTTTCATTCAACAGATAATTTATTAACACCTACTCCCTAAAGGGCAGGCAGAACTCAGCATGCCTCTCTCTGGGCTCCCAACTTGGTATGTTCAGAGAAGCTGCCATGCTTTGTAACTTTGGATTCAACTTCTCCAGACCTGTCATACTGGGATAAGAGCTCTACTTCATAGAGTTCTTATGGGAAGCAAGCATGTTAATATATCGAGCACTTAGAACAGTGCCTGCTACAGAGTAAGTTCTATATTAAGTGTCATTATTAGTAGATGCCACTTAACAAGCAGTATTGGAACTATTTGTCTTCCTGTCTGTCTTCTCCATCCACTACACTACGGGCACCTTCAAAATCATGTTGGGTTTTCTTCCCTCTTTGTACCTGAAGGGTCTAGCATAACTGGTGCTAAATAAACATCAGTTGGGCGGGTAATGAATGAATCAATGAGTAATTGCATAAAAAACATTAGGCACTGGGAGATACAAATGCAAATAAAGTACAATGCCACCATTCAGGAGATGAAGGACATTGGGGGGATGGGCTAAATGGGTGGGGGGTATTAAGGAGGGCACTTGGGTTGAGCACTGGGTATCGTACGTAAGTGATGGATCACTGGTCGGACTCCTGAAACCAATACTACGCTGTATGTTAACTGATTTGAATTTAAACAAAAACTTGGAATAAGTAAATAATAAAACGGGGGGGGGGGGGGGGAAGAGGAAGGACGTGTGCGCAGTGAAACACCAACGCAAGTCTAACTACGGGAAAAGTGAAAACGGAGGAACAACCCAAACACCACAGAACACAAAAGACAAAATGATGAATTCTGACTCAGGAGACCAGAGCTGTTTCACAATTATGTTGAGCAAAGACGTTTCTTATTACAAAGCCATACTTGCCTCTGAAAAGCAACACAGAGGTCCTAATTTTCCCAATAAGAAAGAATTGGGGTGGGGGGGGGAGGGGGGAGATGGGTGAAGGGGATTAAGAAGTACAGACTTCAAGTTACAAAATAAGTAAGACATGGGGATGTCATGGACAGCACGAGGAATATAGTCAACGTTATTGTATTAACTTTCATTTTGTAGTCTGTGCAACTGTAGGATCACTATGTTGTACACCTAAAGCTAATATATTATGTATCAACTGTACCCCAATAAGTAAAAAAAGAAAGCATCTGTCTGCATCTGAGCTCACCTATAACCCAGAAATGTATTCAGTAAAAAAATTCCTTTTCCAGCATATCTCCCAAAGCTCTGCAGTCAGACCCCTTTGATGTTTTGAGCTTCTAAACCCGGTCTAAAGAATTCGTTAAAATGCTGACGACAACTGAAAAATGAAACAACGGGAGAGCCCAGCACACAAAATATTTATGTTTCTAATTTAGATTCCCTAGTGGTTTCTTACATCAGTTTAACCTGAGTTCATTTTTTCCCCTAATCTACCAATAGCAGCAGCAAAAAATAGAAGAAGATGGGCCTTTTAGAAAAGATTGCATTATCTTACTGGAAAATGGAGAGGGGAAAAAAAATGAAAGGGTCCCTTGATACCAATCTATCTACCACTGAATACGTCCTTGGGCAAAAATTAAATTTAAAAAGACAAAGTCCTAGACCTACTTAGGACTGGGATAAAAATGGAGAGTTAGAAAAACCAAGCCATGCACGTTCCTACATGAACTGTATCAGCTCAACCTCAGAAAGCCATTAGACTAAATAAGCTTAAAGACCACCGATTAGTGAATTTACAAGGAGCTCTAAATAGCCTATTCCTTTTAATTAGAGATTCTATTATTTTAATAACAATACTTCATGCTCACATATAGCCTTTCATCTACAGAGCTCAAAAAGGTTTTACAAGTGTGGTTTCATCATTATCCCCATTTTAGAGATTGGAAAATGGAGGTACTTAGTCTCTTGTACAAACAAGAAGCTCTCAGACAACAGTTCAAAAACTATTCGCTGTGCATGTTTTCCAAAAGTCCAAACACACAGCTGCAATTGCTATGTTCTAAGACTCGTAAGGTGAAAAACTAGCGCCATCTTCTCCTGAAATTCAGCTCTTCCTCACCACTAAATTTGGCAACTTTTTGGTTTCCATGTATCCCTACGGAGAATAGAGAAGTTCTCTCCAGAGAACTCGAACACATAATTTAGGGGTTTTTCCCCCTTCAGAGTTTGTTTTTATTTCTCTTTCCTGGGTTAATATCATCTACCAGCTACGAGTTCGTGAAGACTATGGGGTATTTTTTCTTTTTTAACTTTATTTTATGGGGGTAAGAATATTTAACATGAAATCTACACCCTTTACCGCATTTTTAGGTGTCCAGTACATTATTGTTGACCCTTGGTAAATGTGGTACAGTAGCTTATTCATCTTGCGTAACTGAAACTTTGTGTCCGTTGACTAGTAACTCTCTGTTTCTCACTCCCCAGGCCCCTGGTAACTACCATTCCACTCTTTGATTCTATGAATTTGAGTATTTTAGATACCTCACAAAAGTAGAATAGTAGCCCATTTGTATTTTTGTGACTGCTTCATTTCCTTAGTATAATGCCCCCTAGGTTCATCAATGCTATCACGTATTGTGTGATTTCCTTCTTTTTTAAGACGGAATAGTATTCAGTTGGACGTATGTACCACTTGGCTAAAATGCAGAGAAATTGGAATCCTTGAACACTATTGGTGGGAATGCAAAATGGTGCAGCCACTGTGGAAAAAGCAATATGGAGCTTCCTCAAAAAATTAAAAACAGAACTACCATACGATCCAGTAATTCCACTTCTGGATATTTATCCAAAAGAATGAAAATCAGGATCTTGTAGAGATACTAGCATCCCCATGTCTATTACACCACTGCTTTCAAAAGCCAAGATGTGGAAAAAATCTAAATGTCCATTGACAGGTAAATGATGCATCTAATTTTCCATTGCATTAACAAAGTTCAGGGTCATCAATAGACCGCTTTCCATAGCTAAACTACATCTCTTTTTTTAATAACCTTTGAGTGACCTAGAAGAATCCCAGGATCCCTATTTACAAAAAGCTATGAGGATACCAGAGAGGAGGGCTTTTGGGTGTTCAAGGTTAGGTTTAGATTCTGAAGACTGCCTCCCAAACCACAAAAACTTCCCTTGGAAGACAAGCAACTCACTCTGGGGGGAGAATAAGCTGAATGAAGGTCATGTGGCTAGCTTTGGGACTCATGACACATCACAACATGGTGATTACTGTTTATACTAAATTGGTTTCCAGCTCAGCCACTAGGACTTGGCCTGGCTAACATAAGTGGAGCCATCCAACGTTCATATGGAAAGAGCTATGGTCCTCAATGAGTCTACACAGATCAAATCATGGAGGAGGAAACAAAGACCATACACACTGAGAAAACTGCTTCCTTGAACTGGTCTACAGACATGTGATATCCTTACTGTCTGGACTTATAGGCCAAACCCTGTTTCTGACCTACTGCCTCTCAGGCATATGTTCATCCTCCTCAGAGCAGGAGATCTCTTTTTATGGTAGGAAGCAGGTCACTGTTACCCGAATTTCCTGTCACTTCCGGAGAACTAGTTATAGGCATTTCTTCTGGAAAGGGAAATTAAAATTACCTCTTCTATTCTGCCATTCTCTGTCCTTTCCATCCCCCTAAAAAAAAAACAAAAAAACAATACACAAAACAAAACAAAACACTTGCTAGCCAGGTCAAAAATATAAAGTAGATGATGATAAGAAGAAGTAAGAGTTATATGTGATTGCCTAAAAGCTTCTGCTCCCAGATTCTATAAATGGGGATGCCCAACCATTGTAAGCCGTGCCACTCTATCATTGGTTGGCCTAGAAATAAGTATTCTAGAAGAATTTTTGAGTCATAGACAAAGAAGTTAGTATGTAGTGTGGTTTCAATCACACAGGTAATATGAAACCTGCTGCTTCTCAGACAAAGGCCATGAGAATCCGTGAAATAATGTCTATAGAAGCAAATGCTCAATTAGCTTAGAAAAAAAGTGGATCGTATATGTTCAATATGCTATTTAAAACTTTTGTCACAATGAATACCAGAGGCAAACCTAACGGTTGCTTTGAATCACAGAATTAGCAAGATGGCTACAAAATGATGTGTACAGCCAGAATTTTTTACAAGTTAGAAAAACTAACATCATTCCTACATTGACATCACAGTCCTTTGTACATTTCCTGAGTTTATGTTTTTATGCTCCTGCATAGCTCAATTATCTGTATTTCCTATGTGCCAGCATCATATGAGAACATGAGTGAGAAATAATAATAAAAAGGAAAGCTTCCTATGCAGCTGGATGCCGTAGAACAGTGGCCAAGGGCTTTGCTAAAGTTACCACTTGTGTTTTCTGTGTTTCAAATGCCCTGCCAGCCTTTGAGTGTTTATCACCGCTGTGCATGGCTGCTGAACACAGAGAGGCACTACTGAAAAGGATTTGGGAAGGCTCAGAAGAGCCAGAGGAATAAGAAATGCCCAGAGATTTCAAAGAAATGAGTCAAAAGAGAGACCAAGGTCTGAAAGAGGGACACGGGGCAAATCTTGAAATGCCCACATCCAACCCAGGCAAGAGCAGAAAAAGCCATTGTTATTTTATGACTCTCCTCCCCCAGCTCACTGAAGCTCGGTCCCACCACATCCCTCCAACTTTGCCCAAGTGACAACCCAAGCATAACCTTAGCTAGCAAGATGTACTCTGCTTGAGCCCCGTTCAAAACGTGAGAAACACTGAGACCAGGACTGCGGAACACCTGCCTTTGACTCCTGTCTTCTAGATGCCAAGGTTACCCACCCCCTCTTCTACAAGCGCAAACCCATTTCAGAAGGAGAGGCCACCAAACCAATCTTGAAAGGACTTGCTCTGAGGTTCAAAGCTGACTCTGGAGCTCGTTAGCTTCCCCTTCCAACAGACAAGCCAATGGCATGTTGGCATGAGTTCACATAACCAGGCTTGGCCCATGGAATATTCATTTGGTTTCTATAACTAGATGTCCTAGAGGGTGTGAAAAATATAACCAAGACATCAGTCTTACCCAGTTCGTTGCCTATGAAAAACAAACTTGGCCGGCCATTTAAAGCCTGGTCTAACACTTCCAAGAGCCTCTTCTCTTTCTGAGAAGGGGCTCCCTTCCCACCTGGGGTCCCCTGACCCGGCTCAGAGCATGCCCGCGTCTTGTCCACCTGCCTCACCTCTGCATCTGCAGGTCCGGTGGAAGAACTTCCTTGGCCACCATTCTCGGTCATCCTGGTTCCGTAGGATGTAAGGACCACTCCAGGGCCTGGTGTCAGCTTGCACCTCCACGCACTGGCCCCGGCCCTCCAGATAGCCACAGATGTTGTCCGGGTCCTCACCCAGTGGCGGGCAGCACTCCTTGCTCACCAGGTTGTTCACGGTCATGCAGACCCTGGGGAACTGTGCCCAGGCTCCAGGCAGGATTCCACAGCCCAGGCAACCGAGCAAAAGCCCCCACCCAAGGGGGCTCATGGCTTTATCAGCAGAAGAACCCGCTCTTGCTGTCCACTCCCTGATTCTACTCTGCCTTTCTCCTTGTCTTCCACTCTTAAGCCCTTGAGCATTCATTCCGTTGGTTTTTGGTTTTGAGGGTGAGGGAGTTGATATTGTTTTGCTTGGCGTTCTGGCGCTCTCCTCCTTAAAAAATACCTACAAAAATCGCAGAGCCCACGTGTGTACACGTGTGTACGTGCACACGCACAGACTATTTTATATGATCCAAACGGCTAAAACAAATTTAAAGCCATTCGGAGCACCTCTAACAGCCAGATTTAATGAGGGTAGCGCTTCTCACCATCTTTCCCCCGTTAAATCGGGCTTTGTCTAATTGAGTTAATTTACGGGGTACTGCAGTC
The DNA here is from genome assembly GCF_018350175.1 of Felis catus. Classification (NCBI taxonomy): domain Eukaryota; kingdom Metazoa; phylum Chordata; class Mammalia; order Carnivora; family Felidae; genus Felis; species Felis catus. Next base: position 66,494,277 of record NC_058368.1, read on the forward strand.
ATCCTACTTATTATACTGGTATTTCTAAACCCCCTCCTTTCCTCTTTAGCCCATAACTTTAATTGCCTTGAACTCAGTTCAAAAGCCAAACACCGTGCTGCCTTTATTCTATCTGGCTTGCCAAACCACGGGGCCTTGTGAGGTTTGTTGTAAGGGCTGGGAGAAGCCATCATTAGGGGGATTAGTATTAGAGAAACCCTCATTGTTAGCACATGACCCGAAGTGCATAATGAAGTCCATACAGTTGCTGGCTTTGTCTCAAAAGGGCAAAACCATCTTCATTATCTGGGCTCATGTGCCCCGGCCAAACTTGTGACCTCAGACTTCCCGGGGAGTCAGTAGATGCAGTGAGTTCCTCGTTGTTGTTAAAAGGCCCTTACAGACAAGCGCGCATAGCTAACTACAATTCACTCCTGACTACTCGCTGACGTGCTGGAAAGACCACTACAGGAGGTCACACAACTTCAGAAATAAAGAAACATTTATTTAGGGCTGACGTACAAGGAATTGCTTTGTTCCACAATTAAGGGCCCTCTTCCCTCCAAATAAGAATGTACTATTCTCCTATTCAGCACATCGAGGCAGCAGATTTTGAAAAATTACACAAAGTAGCATGCCACCAGAAATTCAAAATTATAATGATCTGATTGTAAGGAAGGCAGTGGAACAATTTGGAGCCAGGGGTGGCAAGGGGCAGCTTTTGATTTATCTTAAAGTTAAGCATTGTCAAACTTCAACCTAGAACACAATGCCTCCCCCGTGCTCCTGAGGGCAGCGAGGGGAGCATCCTATCAATAATGATGGCTACTGTTAGAGCCTCTGTTTACCCCTTAGTGGTGGAAACAGGACTGACTTGCTGCCCTAAGAGTCTGTGTAGACAGCCAATGTGACACTGCTTCAGACAGTTTCTAAGAATACTTTATATTTGGGCATAAAGATACAGAACGTTCCGAAGAAAATTCCTAAGGTTAATTTTTTTTTTTTTTTTTTTTAGAAGGAGAGAGCACGGGAGAGGGGCAGGGAGCGAGCGAGCGAGCAAGAGAGAGAGAGAGAGAGAGAGAGAATCTTAAGCAGGCTCCACACTCAGGGCAGAGTCAGACACAGGGCTCAATCCTACAACCCTGGGATCATGACCTGGGCTGAAATCAAGAGTCAGACGCATAACCAATTAAGCCACCCAGGGGCCCCTAAAACAATTTTTGTATAGATGTTCCTCCCCTGTGTATTTCTGTGTCATGCCCTTGACATTGTGACTAAGTAGCAGTTCTCATCTCTGACTACACACCAATGCCAGCCAACCACCCGAGCCCACGGAAGCAGAACATCTGAGGGTGTGGCCAGGGCAGTATTTGCTATATGTTCTCTAAGCCATATTAATGTGCAACCACAGTAGAAAACCGCAGGGTTAGAATAAAGCACAGTTCCTGAAGAAATGTTGGAACTGAGTCAGCTGAGGGACTCCATGTGTGTTAGTTTCCTGGGGCTGCCTTAACAATTTACCACAAACATAGTGGCTTAAAATAACAGATTTATTCTCTCATAATTCTGAGGGCAGAAGTCCAAAATCAATGTGTTGATGAAGCTGTATTCTTGGAAGGCTCCGGAGGAGAATCTTTCTTGCCTCTTCCAACTTTTGGCGGTTGCCTCCGTTCTTGTTTCCCTGGTTTGAAGCAGCATCACCCCAACCTCTGCCGTTGTCACATGGCCCCTCTTCTTCTGTCTGTGCCTCTCGTTTGTGTGTCTCCTGTAAGGACACTTGTCATTGGATTTAGAGCCCACCTGGATAATCCAGGATGGTCTCATCTTGACATTCTCAAGTTAATTACATCAGTAAAGACCCTCTTACCAAATAAGGTCACATTCACAGGTTCTGAGATATGGACATAACTTCTTGGAGACCACTCTTCAACCCTCTATGTCATGAATATGAAACTTGAATAACATAAGAATTGCAATATCTCAGAGTTGGGAGGGTGTTGTTGAACTCATTTATTCATTCCATGTGTACCTACTGACCCACTTCATGTCAGCATTGTGCCACTTTGAGATTCCCTTCTGTGTTTTGTGATGCCTTGGCTCCAAAAATATCAGATTCAAAGTTCTTAGATAATGTCGCTGATGGAATCAACAACTCCCATATGGGAATGCCCCCAAGCCTAGGCTTTTGGCTCTCTTTTCTTTCATAACAATGTTTGCTAGGTAATTCACCTAGTCTGTGGCTTTAAATACAGGCTATCATGACTCCCCAAAATTACAGCTCTGGCCCTAACCTCAACTGGGAGCCCCAGGCTCATATAACTAACTTCCTACTTGGTCTCTCACTCGGAGACCTAGACATTTCTCACTTAACGTTTCAAAGTAAACTTTTGCTCTCTCCACCCAATTTTCTTCCCCGTTAGTCCTCCTCACCTTAGTCAAGAGCACCACCACCATCTCATTAGTGGTTCTGGATTCTTAGAGTAAAATCCAAGGTCATCATAAGGATTTTACTCCACGGTCCTTTCCATGCACTAATCAAAGGGTGGGCCATGTATCCACAAACATGTGTTCCTGGTCTGCACCAAAATAAATATAATAAGGAGAGAAATTGAGAGTCAGCATTTAGAAACTATCATGGCAATTTGGCATTGGCACAACGTTCAAGCACGTGATCAGTGGACTCATCTCATTGAAGAGGAGGTCTAGTAAGGGGGTTGCCAAGCTTGCGTGGACATGATCTGGTAGCATAGGCTGCAGACTAGTCACGTTGGATTGCATGTTGGCCTGTGGCTGAAAAAATTTTTTAACTATTTTTTAAGTTCTTCACCATGGACAGTTCGAGAAGAACTGGCTTGTAAGGTCCTCCACGATCTGTGCCTTGCCCACCTCTCTCTCCCTCTTGTTCTGCGATCACAGAACACAGCAATTACTCTAGTATTCAACCATGTTGCATTCGTTTCCACATTGGTCTTTCTTCTGCCACTCCCTCTGCCTTGAATGTTCTTATTCACAGTCCTCCTTGTCACCCAGGTTTCAGCTCATATGTTAGGATGTGAGAGAGGACCCTCTCACTCTATTGTGTCCACATCCAGCCACCTACTCTACCTGGCACTGTTTTCCTTCAGAGCACTTAGCACTATCTAAAATGAACTTATTGGTTTACTTGCTGACAGTCTGTCTCTTCTATTCTGGTATAAATTCCAGGGGAGCAAGAAACTTAGCCATGTTGTCTTTCCCCCATGCTAAGAACAGTGCTTGGCAAAGAGAAGTTACTTGATAACAGTTGATGAGTAATTATGCTCACTTCAATTTTTTTATGTTCATTAGAAGAGTCTCACCATTATAGTGACTGGCTTTATACAAGTTACATGTTATGACTATATAAAATAAATGTAGACTACTAAATACCACTGTCATGTTAAAAGTTCCTTATAAGATTTGCTACACTGCTAAAAATGTCCGATCTAACACTCCACCATTGGTCCCCACCACATCACCACCAACAACAAATTCCCCCCTTACTATTTCTGATGAGATATCCATCACCAGGGTCTGGTTAAACACCTCTAGGAAGGAAATCCCTTTAAGAAACAGTTCTTTTTTTATTATTAGTAACTTGTTTTATTTTTTATTTTTTTAAATTCACATCCAAATTAGTTAGCATATAGTGCAACAATGATTTCAGGAGTAGATTCTTTAATTCCCATTACCCATTTAGCCCATCCCCCCCCCACAACCTTTCCGTTAACCCTCAGTTTGTTCTCCATATTTATGAGTCTCTTCTGTTTTGTCCCCCTCCCTGTTTTTATATTATTTTTGTTTCCCTTCCCTTATGTTCATCTATTTTGTCTCTTAAAGTCCTCATATGAGTGAAGTCATATGATTTTTGTCTTTCTCTGACTGACTAATTTCACTTAGCATAATACCCTCCAGTTCCATCCACATAGTTGCAAATGGCAAGATTTCATTCTTTTTGATTGCTGAGTAATACTCCATTGTATAAATATACCACATCTTCTTTATCCATTCATCCATCGATGGACATTTGGGCTCTTTTCATACTTTGGTTACTGTTGATAGTGCTGCTATAAACATGGGGGTGCATGTGTCCCTTCGAAACAGCACACCTGTATCTCTTGGGTAAATGCCTAGTAGTGCAATTGCTGGGTCATAGGGTAGTTCTATTTTTAGTTTTTTGAGGAACCTCCATACTGCTTTCCAGAGTGGCTGCACCAGCTTGCATTGCCACCAACAATGCAAAAGAGATCCTCTTTCTCTGCATCCTCGCCAACATCTGTTGAAGAAATAATTCTAAAGGTTAGGAAATTCTTCCTTTTTAATAACTATTTCATATTTAGAATTTAACATAATTTGAATTTGAATATAAATAGTGAAGATTTCCTTCACCAATGTTTCCATCAAAAGCCCTTGGGAAATAACCCACCCCCCCCAACCCCCCCAGAATGGGTCCAGTCCATTTTCCATAGAATTTTGTCCCTATATTCTCTTTTTTCAGACCACATTTCTTCAGTTCCTTCCATTTTCCCTTCATATGACCTAATTTTAAATCCTCCCATTAGCCTGTACTCTTTTTTTCTGGAAAATTCAGTTTGCCATTTGACCTCTTCATGCATGTTTCCCATAAGTTAAATCAATGTTCCTGATACAATCTGAGTAAAGACGACTAACAGATTAGCTCATGGGGTGGGTGGCGCCTGGGTGGCTCAGTCGGTTAAACATCTGACTATTGATTTTGGCTCAGCTCATGATCTCACAGTTCACGCGTTCAAGCCTCACATTTGGCTCTGCGCTGACAGCATGAAGCCTGCTTAGGATTCTTGCTCTCCCTCTCTCTCTGTCCCTTCCCACTTGCTCTCTCACTTTCTCTCTCTCAAAATAAATAAATAAACATAAAAAAAATAGCTCATGAGCTTTGCTTTAGCAGCTATATCGCTCATCAATTTTGTATCTGTTAGCCCAAGCTAAGTCACGTGGCAGTTAAGACCTCAAGAATCTCATTGGCTTGTGAAACAACATCTACCACCCATCAGCTCTAATTATGCTCCACAATGCCTCCCCTTCCCCCACCCCCACAGGACTCAGGGTAAAGGAGAATCTTTTCCTTACTCCCTTGATACTGTTCATCTTCTGACAAAGAAGTCAGTGATGGGCCACTACCTCGCTCGTTTCTGCTCGCATTCTATTGGCAATAAACAGAAATTTATTTCTCACAGTGCTGGAGCCTGGAGGTCCGAGACCAAGGTGCCACCAGGCTGGTTTCATCTGAAGCCTCTCTCCTTGGCATGCAAATGGCTGTCCTTTCGCTGTCTCGCCTCATGGTCTCTCCTTGTGCACACAGGCCCTGATGTCTCCTTGTGTGTCCAGATCTCCTTTTCTCATGAGGACACACATCAGACTGGGCTGGGACCCTCCCCAACATCTTCATTTTCACTTTACCTCTTTAAAGGCCCCGACTCCTTGTACAGTCACATTCTGTGGTACTGGGGATAGGGTTGCAACATGTTAATTTCGACAGAACAGGTTCAGCCTGTAACAGGGTCAAAATGCAAGAGTTCACTTTTGTCTCTATTAAACTATATATATATATATATGCACATACACACATATATGTATGTATGTATATATATATATATATATACACACATACATATATGTATGTATGTGTATATATATATATACACACATATATATATGTATGTATGTATGTATATATATATATGTATGTGTGTATATATATAGGATAGAGAGAGAGAAAGAGAGAGATAAATAGATAGATAGATGCACACATACTCCTGTGTAAGTCCAAAGGTAATAAACAGGCAGCCAAGTCTTTGTGAGCAAACCAGGGGTGAGAGAAGAATCCAAGAATTCCTGAGAAGTTGGTGTAAGTAATCAGAAATCTAAGGACCAAGCCAAGATAAGCTAAGACGTTGTCACATCATGGGCATAGCTGTAATTATATATTGCCTTATTTACAAAAGGAAAAGTCTTTGCTGGAAACCAAAGAGCAGAATCCAGGAGGAGATATCTCATGGGCAAATTGAGATCATTTACAGCTAGTGGAAGCCATAGAATCAAGGACTATTCTAAGAAACGTTCTGAAACCCAGTAGAGAGGAAGGAGGCTGTGTATCATAGAGCTAAGTAATCTGAAACTAGAAAGTGACTTATTAAAAAGCAATTTGTTTTACAGTAGAGGGAAGCATCTTAGTGAAAAGAATGTTCTACATATTTCCATTTTGCATTTTGGCCCCTAGAACCTGCTTGCGTGTGAGAAGGATTCCGTGTGTGCTCCTGGAAGTGAATTGAATCAGATGCTTGGGGAGTTTGTGAGTGAATGGGGCAGGATGGGTTTGCAAAACTTTGCAGATAGGATGCAAGCCTGCTTCATACACTCAAAGGAGGAGGGCACACATGTCTCTAAGCCTGGTAAGCAATCCAGTGGGTCTGTAAATGTTTTTAGAGCTGTTGCTAAGGCTAAGACAGAAAAATTATTCGCATCTTTCTTCTGCCTGTCAGTGAGTTGCCTGCTCTTTTCGGCATGTCTCCGAATGTGAAAATCCTCCCAGTTTATAGTCCCTGCTGGACTCCTCTACCCAAAGCTTTTTGATCTATTCTCTGCTGCCATATCATGCAGGAAAGAGATTATTTTTTCCCCTGTGTCCAAATGGTTTCCTAAATGCTGGGCATCTGTCCTGATAAGGGTTTTGCTTTCTACATCTAAGAGCTTTCCTTTTCTTGGTGGTGTAAATTGTTCTTCAGAGGAATTAAGGGTTAGGAATGAGCTGTGTGGCTTTCTGGTATTTCAGTGGGATGCAGTTTTCCCCTACTGGGTGCATTTTTGGATAGTCTTTCCTTAAGGCTGTGTTTATACATCAAACACATCTTTTCATTTCAGATTTTGCATTGCACATCTTTATATTCATTTGTTATGCACACTGATGCCCTCCAAGTCCTATTTTATCCTTTGGGTTTTATCCTTCACCCTGGTAACAGGTATTCAACTTAGATTTTTTAATGTGTACCTGTATAATTTAATGACTTACTTGGGTAGGTAATATAGCTACTCCTCCTTCAAAATATGGATCTGTGGGGGATCTGGGTGGATCAGTTGGTTGAGCATCTGACTCTTGGTTTCGGCTCAGGTCATGATCTTGTGGTTTGTGAGGTTGAGTCCCGAATTGGGCTCTGCACTGGTGGTACAGAGCCTGTTTGGGATCCTCTCTCTCTCTCTTTCTCTCTCTCTCCCTGCCCCTCCTCCACTCATGCTCATGTGTGCTCTCTCTCAAAATAAATAAACTAAAAATCATAAAAATATGGATCTCTGGAAGGAAGGGAATCACTCCCTTTCCTGCGCACTTCTTATCAAACCCAGCAAATACCACTTACAAATTTGCAAGAAATTATACAGGCTGATGTAAACTCTTCTGGACAACTCTAGTACTAACAAATCCACCAGAGTTTATAAATGTGTGATTAAGACTGTTTGGGCCCTAGAAGGATCACCAAAATATATTGTCAAGTGAAAAACATGAGGTACATAACTGTGAATTCGTTGTGCTGGCATTTACATGTGAAGGTGTTGGGGGGAAGACAGAAAGAGAGAGAGAGAGAGAGAGAGAGAGAGAGAGAGAGAGACTGTGCCTATCTGTGTGTAAATGTAGTGTATAAACACAGAAAACAAGGTGAGTGGCTGTCTCTGGGAAAGGAGCTTAGAAGGCTGGGAAATCAGAGAAGAAAGGAGACTTATTTTATTTTGTTCTTTTGTACATTTTGAACTTTGAATCATGCCTATACAGTACTTATCTTTTTAATCATATGTTAAAAATCTTAAGTTAAAAAATTTAGAATGATGGGCATTTGTGAGGATGGCATTATGTAGAGGAACTTTTTCTGTAAGTAGTAAAGGCACTATGGCTTTGGCACGACCCAGATTGGTTTTATTGATCTTGACCCTGCTACTTCCTAGTTCAATGACCTTGGACAACGTAGTTACCTTCTCTTAGCCCCAGCTTCCTCATCCATCAATCCAAGATGATAATATCTTGGATATTTAATTTTAAGGGTTAAATGTGACCCCACATATAAATTGCCTTGCAGAACTTGGCACACAGTAGGTACTCAGCAAAAAGTGACTGTAATTACTATTATTTCCATAGAAGAATCCATTGGTGCCACGGTCAACCTTTTAAATTTCTGTACTGAAGTCTGACCTATTATGTCATTTTTAATTTGGAGAGCCATTACCTTCTAAATCAATAGCCCATAATTCCTCTATTTCAATGGACAACCAGGAAGGTGGGGGGGAAATTCCACTAGGATACTAAAAAGTCCTCCCCACTGAATCTTTATCCCAGGATTTATCAATTAGTACACACATATACATACACACATTCATACAGATACACATACACACATTTAATCCAAGAATCTAATTATAAGTACTTTTCATAATATGTTTCCTTCTGGAAACTACATCAGTGCTTCTAACTTTGGCATATGGAAAATGTTCTCATCCATAATGCAATGTTACTACCTAGAAATGAAATGAACTGTGTTTTTTTTAAAGTTTTTTTTAAGTTGTATTTATTTAAATAATCTCTACACTCAGCCTGGAACTCAAACTCATGACCCTGAAATCAAGAGTCACACGTTCCTCCAACTGAGCCGGTCAGGTGCCCCAGAACTGTTTTTTCTTAGAGTCTGCAAGAGTAATTAAATAATATGTTGTGTTTATAGGTATACTAATTCTCTTAGCCTTGGAATTTAGGAATCAATTATAACAAATGTATGTATGAACAAATCTTAAATAAGCCACATAGACTATGGGTAAACCAAATTTGAAACCATTCTTACTAGTTTTAAGAGCTGATAAAAATGAGCTATCATTAAAAATAAGAAAAATAAATAAATCTTCTTCAAAAAATACTTGACCTGAATCTGGTGCTTCATACTATGCTCATTATTTTATAAGTGCTGTCAAAAGCATCTAACCATGATGTCTGTCTGATATTCTCTTTGAAAATGACCTCCTCATTTAATCTCAGCTGCACGAATTCAGCTACTTTTAATAAGCCAAGTGCGCACGCACACACACACACACACACACACAGCCTAAAAGAATAACTCTAAACTTCCAACTCATTTCATGAGCTATAAAAAATATATATATGTTCTTACAAATCATGGCAGACAGCTGCCTACTAAATGTAAATTTCTCTGTTATGAAGTTTTCATTTCTAAAAAATGTTCTGGTCTAAGAAGGAAAACAGACAAAACAAGATAATTTCATGGAAGTTTTGGTTTCACTTTAGTTATGAAAGAAGCTTATAATAGCATTATTTTTATGGTTCCAAAATCTATTGAATTGACGCCATGGAAATGGATTCCATCTTGAGCGCGGTGATCTGAAGGCCAGGTCAGAACTCAGCAGAAGATGCAGAAATGATGGAGGGGTGAGCACTGTTGTTGGTGGAAACATGGTTGTCCTCACTGAAGGCCTGAGGAAATATAAAATTGCACTTGAACAAGCAAAGTCACGGTGCATAAGGGGATTGGGAACCATGGAGGGTGAAGACTTAAAGAGTAAATAAAGTACATTGAAGAAAAATACTTACATCAGGGTGACTGGGTGGCTCAGTGGGTTGAGTGTTCGACTCTTGGTTTCAGCTCAGGTTATGATCCCAGGGTCGTGGGGATCTAGTCCCACACTGGGCTCCACACTCAGTGTGGAGGCTGCTTAAGACTCTATCTTCCCCTCTGCCTGCCCCCCTTTCCCTCTCTGCACTCTCTCTTTCAAAAAAACAACACCTTATATTAAAAAAAAAAAAATGAAAGAAAAAACAACCTCCCTGTCTGTCTTCAATTTCCACTGAGAAAATTTGAGCTCATAGAATTTGTATGAGTTGCCCAAGACTGCACAGATGGTATATTAGTTTGCTATGGCTGTCATGAGGAACTATTGAAAGATAAACTGAAGCTTTTAAAAAGTTTTAAGAGTTTATTTGAGTCAACATTGATTCAAATTGCAAAAACCCCAAACTGAAAGTTGTTAGGAGCACTCCCCCTGCAGGACCTAGGCACAAGGCATTTACACAGAAAATGCGGAAGCAAAGCAAGGAAATCATTTGATTGACTATAGCTTATGTGGTTGCATCCTTTGGGAAAGACCCCTTGGCTATCTGTGACGGGTTGTTCCTAACCTTTTGCAGGCATTCGCTCTGGCTTAGGTTTGCGGTTGCTCACATAGACTACCAAGGCATTAGAGCCACCTCAGCCCAATGACCTCTTTGTTTGACTACTGTACACTAAGTACCACAGACTGAGCGGCTCGACTCATAGAAGTTTATTCTCTCACAGTTCTGGAGGCTGGAAGTTGGAGATCGGGCTGTTGGCAGAGCTAGGCTCCTTCTGAAAGCAACGGGGAAGGATCTGCTCTGGGACTCTCTCCCAGCTTCTGGTGGTTCCTTGGCTTCCGGCAACACAACTCAGTCTTCACATGGCCCTCTCCTCATGTGCGCATACGTATCCAAATTTCCCGTATTTATAAGGACACCAGTATATTGGCTTAGGGGCCCACCCCACTCGAATACAACTTCATCTTACCTCTCAATAGGTCCGCAGTGGCCCTATTTCCAAGCAGGGGTGTATTCTGAGGTACTGGGGTTAGGACTTCAACATATAAGTTTGGTAACAGGGGACACAATTCAGTGGTAAAATTGGGCGTCAAAGCTTATAAGCTCATTCTCTTTTCACAACTAGGTCACCCTCACCACATGCTCAAACTTTTGGGTTTAGATGGAGAGTTGGTGTGGGTCACATGGATGGGGAAGAGACACTAAAGAGAAGTCAGGGAGACACCATCATGCAAGCCTTAGCTAATTTCTAGTGACATGTTGAACTCTGCTTAGTCTCACTGAAAATTCCAGACTGGGTGGAGGGGAGCCTACTTCTGTAAAGGTGAACCTGAGTCAGGCAGTACCAGGAGCTCCTTTTATTCTACAGTTAGTGCTACCCATGGTCTCTGACCTATATCTTCTCATCAATTATCGATTTGGGTAAGAAGTTTAAAAATCATATAGACCAAGACTCTCCATTGAGAAAACCAAGGCCTGCCCATCTAGTTAGCAACAAAGCCTCCGTCTCCTGGTCCACGGTGCAGTGTTTTTTCCTGACGCTAGGCAATCAGGATAAGTAGAATATGAGATATCACCTTCCTGATAGGGATAATTTTTCTCTCTCATCTTTGTCTCAAGCATCTCCTATTTAAAAGTCACTCTTAATTCTTGTCTCTCTGCCAACTCAACAGTTAGGGATGGACAGATAGCATCTGCTCAAGACTATTTATTAAATACATTTGTGAATGAGAACAAAGATGCACTGTGACTTTAAAACTAAAACTCCCGCTGAGCATCCAAGTGGCCTCCTGACTTGCTTTCATGTCCACTGCTATGGAAAGACCAAGGGACTTCCTTTTACTTCCTTCTGAATTGGGAGGTGGGTAGGCCTCCTCCTGGAACCACTTTCCCTCTCTCCCCCTCCTAGATTTTTGCCTGGAACTGAACTCTTTAGAGTCTCTAAGTGTGGCTTCTCGTCTTCTTGCAAAAGAAAGAGCCGCTCTCTTGTGTACGGCCCCGCAGCAGTGGCTGGAGACTGGATCCCCTTCTGGCTGCCACTGTTAAGGCTCCCTGGAGACTGTGCACAGCTGAATGATCTCCTTCAGGAATATTCCTTCCATCACTCTCCTTCCTTCGAACATACTGTTCACACGTGAAGTTATTCTTTCCAGGGTCCCCAGAACCTGGTGTTCTTTCACATTTACATGTTAACTTCACCCAAGAAAAGGATCCAGATTGCCACATAACCCTTTAAGGAAATATTTAAATGTTTTAAGATGTAAAGAAAAATCTGTCTTGAGGGAGGTCTTTATTAAAGTATGAGAGAGTTAGTGCTGCAGAATCCTGCTAAGAAAGGAAGAGGCACCTGCAATGTTTGAAGTTTGATGAGGAGTCAAAGCTGTCTCTTTTCCCCTTTTCCTAGCATTAAACTCTCTAGGATGTGTGATACTGTATTAGAGTTCTGCAAGATGTTACCAGTAGGAGAAATTGGCTAAGGGGCACATAGAATCTCCTTGTATTATTTCTTACAACTGCATGGGAATCCACAATTAGCATAAAGTAAAAATTAACTTTAAAAAATCCCTAGAATCATGGAGTGGGCACGCGCACTGATAGAACAGAAGTTGCCATTGCCCTGAATCACTGTGAAGGCCCTTCCTGGTGTTTGCAGTTGACCGATGGAAGCACCAGCGTGATCATCATACAGAACGCCACTTCCATTGCAGTGGCTTCACACCCTTGGGAGCAGCACATTTCTCCTTCCCGTTCAAGGCCAACTTCCTAGTTGAAATCTTAATCACCTCTCTTGACTGACTTGTTCAAACCAGTGATGTGACCTGGATAATTGATTGACTAACTCTAGAAAGATCTTTCCGAGGGAAAGGGGTGGCTATTTTGTTCATCTTTGTTATATTTTATTTTTTTAATGTTTATTTGTTTTTGACAGAGATAGAGAGATAAGCAGGTGTGAGCAGGGGAGGGGCAGAGAGAGAGGGAGACACAGAATCTGAAGCAGGCTCCAGTCTCCGAGCTGTCAGCACAGAGCCCAATATGGAGCTTGAACCCATGAACCGTGAGATCATGACCTGAGCCAAAGTCGGACACAACTGACTGAGCCACCCAGGTGCCCCATCTTTATATCCAACATCTAACACAGAGCCTGGCACCCTGCAAGTGAATAAAAAATATTCGTTGGAGGAGTAAGTGAATGAATGACTGATGGATGATAAGTAATGATTCTCGTTGCCTTAGGGTTCAAGTTAGTTGGAGATGGGAGCTATTCCAAATAACGTGCTGATTTCTTGCAAATCAAAAGCCCAAATTTGGGGTTCGATATAAAATTTTTTTTCACACTATTTCTGACAGCACACAGTCATTTCAGAAAATTTAAAAAACACACAAAAAGGATGAAGAAGAAAATTTATATCACTCATGTTTTCACCATTAAGAAAAATGCTAATAAATCTTTTGCTGTTTAGCATTCCAGATGAATATCACTATTCATTTCCTCAATAGTCTTTTTAATTAAATTGGAATTATAGTACACACATTTTAATAATCCGTTGTTATTCTCCATTTAATTATACAACAAAAAAGCTTTTCCACAATTTGCAGTTATCAAAGTACAGAGCTAAGGAAGGGCTGAAAGCCTCAGTCAGAATCATGTCAGTCGTTTCAAAACATGGCAGTCACAGAAAGTGGCAGCATCCGGAGGGTCCACTGCGCTTGGAAGGTTCATTGTATTAGACTGAAAATGCTTCGTGTCTGTACTAAAGAGAGTGGAGACTCTTTTGCAACATGACTCGGAAGGAAAAAACAGTTTGGGCTATTTTCATAACTAAAGGCGAATATAAGGAGATATTTAATGAAGGGATAGTTGATATTAAGGCAAATCTCTGGCTACATATTAGCATTTTCAGGAGACTTGCCAACTTCTTGAAATTTAGACTTCTACAGAATCCAGGGGAAATGCCTCCCCCTCCCTTGTGCTTAATGAAAGAAGTCAGACCAAATGGATTCATACTGTATGATCCCATTTATATAAACTTTTAGCATATGCAAACTATCCTCAGGTGACAGAAATCAGAGTGTTTGTCTGGGGACAGGGTGGCAGGTAAGGGTGTGAAGAAGGAATTATAAAAGGGCGTTGGGGGGGTGGGCGCCTGGGTGGCTCAGTCAGTTAAGCGTCCGACTTCGGCTCAGGTCATGATCTCACGGTCCGTGAGTTCGAGCCCCGCGTTGGGCTCTGTGCCGACAGGTCAGAGCCTGGAGCCTGCTTTGGATTCTCTGTCTCCCTTTCTCTCTGACCTTCCCCTGTTCATGCTCTGTCTCTCTCTGTCTCAAAAATAAATAAACATTAAAAAAAATTTTTTTAAAAAGGTCATTGGGAAACTTTGGGGTAGTAGATACAGTCATTATCTTGAATTTGGCAAGTCTCACTGGTATATAGGTACGCAAAAGTCCATCAAATGTCAGATTCAAATGTGTGCAAGTTCATTATATATCAATTATATCTCAGTAAAGCTGTAGAAACAAATAAAGGTGCTAGAGGCAGCCAAAATGTCCTCCAATAGATGTATGCATAAACAAACTGCATGCTATATCCATAAAAATTTTGGTCAAAAATTTTTTTAAAATATCAAGCCATGAAAAGACATGTAGAGACCTAAGTGCATGTGGCTCAGTGAACAAAGTCAGTTGAAAGGCTATAAACTATATGACTCCAACTATATGTCATTCTGGGAAAGGCAAAACTGTGGAGACAGTAAAAAGATCCCCCCGGGGCTCAGGGGAAGAGAGGGAGGGATGAATACAGGCGGAGCCCAGAGGATCATTGGGGCAGTGAAATTATTCTGAATGACGCTGTGATGGCGGATACTTTTGTCAGCACCCATAGAATGCATAACACAAAGACTGGACCTTAATGGAAACTCTGGACATTAGTCATGCTAACGTACCAGTATTGGCTCATCAATTGTAATAAATGTACCTCACTAATGTAAGATGTGAATGATAGGGGAAACTGGAGGCCGGGGTGAAGGGGTGCATGGAAAATCCCTCTACTTTCTGCTCAATTTTTCTGTAAACCTAAAACTACTCTAAACAAATAGTCTATTCATTTAAAAAAAATCTTTTAAGATGCCAACAGGTATAAAATGAGGAGATTGCACCTCAAAGTTCAAATCTCAAGCTCATCCCAAAAGACCAGGAACTCCAGGAACTCCGCATTAAATCCACCCACAACCCCCCAAGCTCTCACAACCAGTTCTTGCCCCACATACCCTGCGCCCCCGGCCCCTGTAAGTCTTACAGTCCGTGACACCTGCCTTGTGGGGTTGGGGTCCCAGCATCCCGGCTCCTGACAGACCCCAGGAAACATCATCTTGGAGATTTGGTCTCCTTCCTGTGTCAGCCTGTGTCCAGGCTCCATCCTTCTGTTTGGGTTCTTTTAGGTCTATTTTAGGTGCAGTCTGACTCATACATTTCACTGAGGGTTCCCCGAGACTTGTTTCTCCTCTTTATATTTGGAGATTTCCTAGGCAGCATCTTACTCAAGAACACCTCATTGGGATTATTCATTGATCTTCCCTTCCTTCCCCCCTTCCTCATGCACACCCACCTCTCCCTGTGCAGCAAAATCAAGGCATCTGTGTAGGAAATCTTTTCTAACTTTTTGCCATCTGGCTTCGTGTGGCCTTCTCTAGCACTGACCTCACATTTACCCTCTTAGGAAGGAAGGCTTCATTTCACGATAGAAAGGTTATAATGTATTAAGAAAGTCAAGGAAGAAGGCATTCACCCATTATTCCTTTATTCAAAGATAACTGTGGTTTACATTTTGATACTTATACTTTCAATTGTTTTTCAGGAAATAAGCATAATTTTAAACAAAACTGTGATCATATTACATTCTGTAGTATAATCTATTTTCACTGAACAATATATTATTTGCACTTTCTCATCTGATTTTAAGGGCTATGCAATAGCTCACGGTACAATAAATAATTGTGATGTTATCATAATTGCTTTAATTGATTCCCCTATAACACTTAGTATTGTTTGCAGTTTTTCAACCCTACTAATAATTCTTCAACAAACGTCATTATCAATTAACCTTTATATTCATCTCCGATCATTTTCAAGGTTGAATGCCTAGAGGTAGGACTATTGTGTTGAAATACGTGTTTGTTTGTAATGTTTTTGTTATATGTTTCCAAATCAATCCTGAATGATTGCATCATCTCCACTCCCAAAAGTGGAGCACACAAGTGCCCAAGAAGTGATTTCATCCTTAAAGCCAAAACTCAAAAAACACACCAGAGTGTAAACTTCAGTGCGTTGGAGAGTGCCTGTCAAAGTGTAAGATGCAAAAATTTGGAGAGAAAGTAAGAATATAAAATGAGACTCTAATGGAATATGTCATGACATTGATAGTATAATATTTCCATTAAATGTGTATTGTTAGCCACTCTACATTAACCACTCTACAGCTGTAGAGAATAGAAGATGTAACCATGCCTCAAAGCAAGAGGGAAACATGGTTTCACTGTCTAAGCCTTTCTTTTAAACCTGTTTATAAATAATGTAACATGACACCTTCTCAGAATCCAGGCAAAGATTAGTCTGAAAGGCCCAGGGACCTTGCATGGTGAGTCTGTGGTATGAAAGAAGGCCTAGATAGCATGCTTCTCCCAGAAGGGTATAACACACCTGCATTCCTCTGAGCATTGCCAATCAACTCTTCTCTCTGCCTTTCTCCTTCTCCATTCATTCTGTCAACAACCTTCACTTACCTTCAACGACATGATGCTATTACCCAACCCTATCTTCTGACCTTGTTCTGAACCCTGTAAAGTGCAATCCAGATTAATCAAATCAGGGCTTAAGAGGTGTTTTCTATGCTAGTTGTTTTTGGAACGGGTTCTGGCATGTTATCAACACTTTCACCCGTCTCAGAGATGTTACAATGGCATGTACAGATCTCATGGATCTCCTTCAAGTATGAGCTGGTGGTAAGGTGCATAATTTGAATGTGCTAAGGCATAGAAACAGTAGCCGTGAAGGAGAGAAGATATTTGCATATGGTGTATTTGGGATTTGATGTGCTGAGCATCCCTTTTTAGCTTCCAAAGCATTAAGATGGCAACGTTGTGTGAAATCTGGTTGGCAGTCAGTTACCAATATAAATCCAAAGTCCTACTGCTACCTTCTACCGCTCACGGATTTCCAAAGGTTACCAGTTCAATGGAATGGCCAATTGTATGCCAGCCAAATCACCCTAGGCTGGTTTTCCAATTACCCCAGATCACCATGATCCCCAGTACCTTGGGGCAGTGGGTCAGGCTCCAAAATGCCCCTGCCAAATGTTGGCTTGTTGTTTGCCAAAACATAGGCAGACCTTCTAGATTTCAAATAAAGCTAAATGCCCAAGTTTTACAAATGAAAACTCCCAAGGCTCCTAGGAATGATTCAAAGTTGCAGAAGTGTTAGAAAATCTGATGGAAAAGAGAAGAAAAGACCTCAGCGGGGCCAGAACCCAAGAAAATTATCCAGAACCAGAATGGTCTCAAAAATGGAGCCAACCAGATTTACACATTGACTGCATTTTTCTTTTGCTTCACTTGTTTCCTTCTAATTACTCTTTTAACAAAATGCTTCCTGTGTAATTTTCTCCCCATTATATCCATCTTCTCCCTTGGTAATTGTAAAGAGAAACAGCAGACGCTAACATAATTAAAACTAAATTTCACTTTAGCATGTCACAAGATGTCAAAACAACCTCAGTTGATAAGCCAGGGAAAAATAAGGAATATGTATCTCTACTAAAATGGTGAACTTTGAGTAAAGCAGATTATTCTCCATAGTGTGGGTGGGCCTCATCCAATCAGCTGAAGGCCCTAATAGAACAAAGACTGACTTTGCTGAGCAAGAAGGAATGCTGCCAGTAGATGGCCTTTGGACTTGAACTGCAACATCAGTTATTTCCTGAGTCTTCAGCCTGCTGGCCCACCCTACAGATTTTAGACTTGCCAGCCTCCATAACCATGTGAGGCAATCCCTTACAATCTCTATAGATAGGAAGATAAGCAGGGAGATAGATGATAGATAGATAGATAGATAGATAGATAGATAGATAGATAGATAGACAAATGATGATAGATGATAGATAGATAGATGATAGATAGATAGATAGATGGATAATAGATAAGAGACTGTGTATATAGATATAGATATATGTATATGTGTATCTGTATATGCATGTGTAAATGTATAGAGAGAAATATACACATCTCTCTACATGTATAAATGCACACACATACACACACACATTCTATTGGTTCGGCTTCTCTGCAGAGCCCTGACTAATGCATCTGCTTTACACTTTTCAGATGGGAAGATTCCAAAATTGTAAGAACAAGGTTATCTTTTGGAGGCCTAAATAGAGCCCCCATTCTCAGGAAGCAAACATAGGATAGAGGACAACAGCAAGACAGTCACAAGTCTCATTTCCCCCCAGGAAGGGAACAATGTTGGATGAGTCAGACCACCAAGGTTGGCGTATCAAGAGCTGCCTGTAGATAAGTGTATAGGGAACCCTACCAGACACTAAGTGCCATGTTTAATCCATTAGTGAGAGAGAGCAGGCGGGCCCAGCATAATGAGAGGGACTTTGTTGATTATCCGTTCAATCCCCTGGTTAAAATTGTCCAAGAAACATAAGTAAATAAATCAGAGGAGAAAATCTTGGGAGCTGTACATTTACCCTCCTGAGTAAAATTTAGCATGAAGAAAGCTAAAAGCGTGAGGTACTTATTCCCATTCCAGAAGCAGGAAGGGTACGGAGGAAGGACTTTTTCCCTCCGAAGCACTAAACAGAGGCTGTCGATAGCGACGTAACAGAAAGAACAACATTTTCTTCAGGAGGCTCAAAAGCCAAACTGGCTGCAGGAATTAGAAACACACAGAACATTTCTGATTCTTACTGAAAACTAAGCACAGAGTAGCATTGGTGGCTAAACACCATTCCTATTTTACACTGGAAACAAACAAACAAAAATGAACTGACAAGTCATTTGACTCCTGGGTCTAACCTCAAACTTCACAACACAAAGTACGTGAAACTACTCTCTCCTTGCAACGCTGGCCCGCCCTGTGTTCCACACTTGCCCCCTTTCCATAGGAGATGATTCTAACCCCCTGCGGTCCAGACCAAATGCAGTTGCCTTTCGCTTGTGAAATATTCTTTCATTTAAAAAATCATTAAATGAGGAAGGAGAGCAAAAACTTCGTAGCACAATCCATCACTCAGGGATAACCCTATTATCAGTTGATGGCTTTCCTTCCAGACTTTTCTACCACGGCCAGCCTCACACAATTCATTTTTTAGTTTCTTTCTTTCTAAATAATTGTGCCAAAAAGGTTTTAAAGCAGTTTGGACACATGCATCTTCCTGAGCCTCTACTGTCACCATCTATAAAATGAAGATAGTATTCCTAACACCCATCTGATCCAGCAGTTGGGAAAACTAAACAAGTTAGCACATCTAGTACATAAAAGTAACTTGACCTTCCCGCCCCTCCATCTCTTCTTCCTTCCTTATTCTTTTCCTGCCTTCTTATTGATTCATTCCTTGAAAACGAGTTTGCTAAGCACCTGCTGTACGCTGGGCCCTGCAGTAGGCACCAGGCTCACAGTAATGAAGAAGAGGAGAGCCGTGATTCCTGCATCCGCAGCACATGGACATACTGAGATAAAGAAAGTGACAGGGCTGTGGGAACAATGGCAAGAACATCAGAACTCGGGGGTGAGGAGGGAGGTGGTGTTCCAAGCATAGGAAACAGTATTACAAAGGTCCTGAGTCAGACCATTGGGATGTGTCTGGAAAAGGAAAGAGTAAGTTTCTGTTGTTATAAACCACCTAGTCGTGGTCATTTGGTATGGCAGCCCTGGGAGACGATACATATCCATTATTCTCCTTTTTAAAATTGCTCATATAATTATCTAGCGGAGGCCCTGGCTTTCATAACTATTAGAATCATCCATGAGTTACGCGTTTGTTTTATACCTGTAAGATGAGTGACGTTGATCGTGCATAAGTGAGGTAAACATTTTCTTTCTCTGTTGTTTATGTTTTTGCTTAGTGAACTCATTCATCAAAGTCAGAGCAAAAACAAACACCAGTCTACCCGGATCCAAAGCCAAATTTGCGAGATAGGGAATTAAGAACATGCCACTGTAAAATGGTGAGATCTTTGCTATTTTTATAGAATGCGATGCTTGTGTTTGGCTAATGTAGTTAATCATCAGCCCAAATCATCTGCTCCAGATTTACACTCCTATTTTCAGGGCTTCAAACCATTTGGAAAGCACCATTATGCTTCTGTTTGTTTCTCAGAGCGAGCTCAGCCGCGTTACTGCAGGTAGACGCTTGTTGTCTGTTAGCTTAGGCAGGGCTTCTCAGCCAATGCAGCACACCCCATCGCTGGTGCTGGGACTTTGTTTTTGATCCAGGAGATGCCGGTCACTGGAATTCGACGGACAGGAGCCAAGACTGCCCAACTCAAAATGCCCATAAGCACCACTGATAGGGACTTCCGACGCAACCAATGCAACATTTGTGACATGCCAAAGAGATGCCATCTGTCTTTTCGGTGTGAGAAAAACAATAAAAAGTGACTTGTATTGGCTTCCTCTCTTTGTATCCAGGGTACCTTGTGCATCACCCCCTGAGACCCTTTTCTTGTCAGATGGTGCGTTCACGTGTCCATCTTCCCCTAGTCTCTGTGTTACATCAGCATTGAGACACCGCTTCATTCATCTTTGTATCCCCAGCACGTGTTAGGAACAGAATGACTGCTCAATTCAGTTTGATGAATGAAGGAATGAAACCTTAGCAAACCTAAAAGTTTAGAACAAATTATCCTTTTGGCTATAGAAGTACTCTCTGGGGGAAAGAACGCAGGATTTATCCTTTTCTAGGGTTTGTGACATACCAGTTCTACCATTATCTTACGAGGTGTCGGTTTCTTCATCTGGAGAGTAAGGAGAGTTGGAGTTTGGTCTCTGCATTATTCTAAAGTCTGCTCCAGCTTCAGAAGTTCTGCGTCTTTGTTAAATAAAGATAATAGCACATCAAGAGTAGACACCCTAGCCCTATCGCCAGGTGCAAACAGTTTAAAATTCTCTACTAATCTTCTAACGGCAGCCATTATCACATTTAATGTCAGAGATTTGGCCAAACATCCATTGTAGAAACTACCTTTCAAAAAAAAAATGTGGCTAATTCTAGAACGTAATCTATGTGGTCGTGTGTCATCTTGGTTTCCATGGTAGAATATTTTTCTTGTCAGCTCTGAAGTAAGAAAAGGAGGATACCAAGAGCTGTTTTAGGTAGTCAGAGGCAAAAGAGAATGAGTATTGCACAAAAGCAGAGAGAAGAGAATATGGAAAAAATGACAGGATGCCACTTTGTGATTCGGTTGTAAAAGACTGACTTCCATCTTGCTAACGAACTCTCTATTGCCTTCTCAGCTTGAACCATTTATGAAGCAAGCAGTCTTGTTCACGAGACCTGTGTGGCAAAAAGTTGAGGGCCGTCTCCAGCCTATACCCAGCAAGAAACCAAGGCCCTCAGGCCAACAACCCACAAAGAAGCAAATCTTGCCAACAAAAACGTGAGCTTGGAAGCAAATCCTTCTCCAGTCGAACCTTAAGATGACAACAGTCTGGTCTGCGCCTTGATGGTGGAGTGATAGGAACCCTGACAGAGAGGACCCAGTTATGCCATGCCCAGATTCCCTGACCCACAAAAGCTGTCAGATAATAGTAAATGTGTGTTGTTTTAAGCTGCTAAATTTGGGGGTGATATGTTACACAGCAATAGATGACTTATACTTGGTGTCAAGGATTCACATACAGTTTGTTGCCTGACACTAAATGCCAATGACTTATTTTTTTCTCCTCTCTGGTGGTCACTTTGTTGATTAAAACTCCATCTGGTCCCCAGCATCCAGATCTTGGTTTTTCCATTAAAATGAAGTAGAGCTCTTTCTTAGGTAAATAGTTGACTCTAGCACTGAAGCAGAAAAAGCAAACGCAGAAGCTGAAACATTTTGTGGTGCCAGAAAGTAAAAGGATAGAAGAATCAACTCGAAGGAGACTGCAGTGTTTAACCTGGAACAAGTCGAGCAAGTAAACAAATGATGGTAATGTATTATAGCCCACAGAATAAAATGAATATTCATGAATCCCTACAACATAAATAAGCATGGGGAAAGGAACAGTAGAGCTTAATTAATAAACATAGAAAGAATGATGCGAATAGAAAATAACCAGAGACAAATTCCACAGGAGTCATTGTATGATAAATGATGTATTGACATAGTCTAAAAATAAGATATTTATTAGTTATAAAAGGGGGGGTGGAAAGAAATTGGAAAAACCTGTGAGATACCATTTTAACAAATGATCAAATCTAACATCACCAACAAGAAGACATTACATGGAAACATCACATACCTCCTCCTGAACTCATACCATCAAATAAAGTTCAAGGTTACTTTGGTAGTATTCTTGCCAAAAAATGCTTAACTTCAATTTATTTATGAAAAAAAATTAGATGTGCATTGAGAGCTTTACTATTATCTTACTGTATTGTACTCTCTTGGTCTTAGTTTCTTTTTCTGGACGATAAGGGGGTTGACTGGCCGGTATTCTTCCAAAGTGTCAAAGTCATGCAAGACAAAGAAAGACAGGATTTTCACAGTTCAGAAAAGACTAGAGACATGACAACAAAATGCCATATGGGATCAGAAAAGGGACATCAGGGAACACTGGTAAAATTCAAATAAGGTCTTTAGATTGGCTAATATTGTATCAAGAGTATATTTGTATCAATTGTTTATTAATTATTAAGTCAGTTAAGTGTTTAATAATTAAGTGAAATAATTTATTAAGTGTAACAATTAAGTGTAATAATCTACTAATTATCAAGTCAATTAAGTGTATCAATATGTCCTGGTTTGATCACTATACCATGTTTACACAAGACGGTAACACGAGAGTAAACTAGGGTGAAGGGTATGCGGGAAGTCTCCTGACTCTTTTGCAACCTTTCTGCAAATCTAAAGTTATTTCAAAATTCAGAGTTTAAAAATAAGAAACTCCACCTACCATCCTAAAATTGGGGTCCTGACAGTCTTTGGTCTCACATCACAAGTTAACAGGTACAAGACCTTTGATCTAAGTTACAAAGGAGTCTCTCCTTAGGAGATATTTGTCCACCCATATCAAAAGACACCCTGCTTTTGGGCAGCAGGGGGTGCATTTCTGCTACATTGACAGTTTTTATTTCAACCCCTATAAGACAGTTTTAATTAATCTCTTTTAACTTTACAGAGTCAAGAACCCACAGGTGTTTGTCTCTGTCCTTCAAATCACTGATGGTAGAATTGTTGATACAAATCATCAACAAAAGAAAAAGTGTGTATATCCTACTCTTTAGTCATGTTTTTACATGCTTTTCACATGGCTTACTTAGTCGAACCTCAGTTACCTGCAAATGTGTTCAGAACATATGACGCAAGCAACATTTCATAATGATCTGAGGAAAAAGTGATTCTACTAATCATTATGTATATTATGTTGGTAGTAGAAGCTGTCTAAAATTGCCTTAATTATTTCTCATAATAACTAACCTTTTATTCTTCCTGAGTATCAGGCACTGAGCAGATCACTCTATGGATTACTTCCTTTAATCCTTCAGTAGCCCTGAGGTAGGCGTAGATGCAACAGAAAAAAGACATTTGTTGGTAATCTCTGGCTTCAGAGAAAGACCAGGGTGGATGTCATTGGGCCCCGTGGAACTTCTGTGCAGGGGAAATAACTGAGTTGCCACCGGCGTCATCGTTTATTTGATTGATCCCTTTTTATTTATTTCTTTTAAATCAGGTTACTCTATTAGCACTGGGATGGAGGAAGACGGGAGAAGGAATTGAGGGAAAGAGAGACAAAAGGAAAGAAGAAAGGGAAGAAAGTAGGAAAGAAACATCTCAAGTTGTATGAAGAATCTCAATGTTGTCACAAACAAAGAAAACTTTCAGTTTGATGTGTTTTAAATTAGAGAAGTTTCCAGCTGGAGAAGGACTCAGGGGGAACATGAAAGCCATCTTTAAAAATGTGAAGGGCTGTTTCGGGAAAGTGGGATTCGACTGTGGTCTGAGAAGGAAGTTTAGGGAGACATATTTCAACTTATTATCAAGAAACTCTTTGTGGCTGCAAAACCCAATTACAGGTGAGGCTGCCTGAGGACTTGGTGAGCTCCTGGCCCCAAGAGGTGCTCCAGAGGACTCTGGACATCCAGCCCTCAAAGAACAAGGATAAAAGCAGGGACTGGCACTTAAATTAGATGACCTTAAAAGTCTCTTCCAGCCAAGAAGCTCCCTGAGGAACTCTGAGCGTCCTCTTTGCCACTGGATCGGATCCACCTGCGAGATGGCAACTTCCAGCTCCTTGCTCACGGTGTCCCGAATCCAGTCCATTTGCACACTGATTGTGGAAAAGCAAACTGAATAGTGTTGGGGGATAAGAGGCTGACTTAGACAAGCAGTACATTGATGTCAGAATCTTTCATCGCCAAGAGAGATCTAAGTGAGTTCTAACATTTGAAAGACTTGCTTTAGTGAACTTCTGTCCCTGATGGTCCTGGTCGACCCTTACCTACAAGCGGAAGGCTGTGCGGTGTGCTAAGAGATCAGCTCTGGAGTTAGCCTGCCTGGGTATAAATCGTGGTTCCCATCTCTTGACTGGGGCAGTCATGGTATTCTTTACCCACCTATTTCCAGATCTTTTCTCCTATGTGGTAGGATTAGACGTCACCCGCCATACACTTGCTGTGACCATGTGACCCGCTGTGGCCCGTGACCCGAAAGCTGTAAAGTCAGGGTGTGATTTGTAGCCTGGTCTCAAAATGAGGACAGTGCAGAACAGAGCTCCCAGCCACTCCTGAAGGTCATGCGGCGTGCGTGAGAAAAAAAATCCTTGTTGTTTTAGCCCACTGAGGTCTGGGGATGTGACCTCAGTATAACTCGGCCTCCCCTGAGTGATACCAAAGCTCTGGGCCACTTACTGAACATCTCTAGACCTCAGGCTTCCCATCCATAAAATGGAAGAATAGTAGCCTCCACCTCATAGAAGCGCTTTGGGAATCAAGTGAGAAAGTTAATGCGCACAAAGTGCTTCACCCAGTGCCCGGCTTATAAGTCCGTGCTCAAAAATGTTGTCTACTATTACCGCTACCCCATAAGTTCCATTGGGTCAGGACCCACGTGGCCGAACACATTGCAGGCACTCAATGAAAATTTGTCATAAATGGAAATTAAGTTGTTCTCGACAAGAACATTGGTGATGCTCTGCAAGCCAGTGCTAACCCAGTGAAGAATATTCAGTTGAAACCTCACTAATGGCAGCTGCCCCCCTAAAACTCTCCCTTTGCTTCCTAAGATACCACTCTTGACCTGGTTTCCCCCTATTTTTCTGGCCCCTCTGCAACCCCTTTTCCAGATCCTCGTTCTATCCCTTACTATCAGTGCCATTCTGCAGAGTGAGGGCTTTGGTTCCCCCTCATATTGGAATCACTGGGTAGCTTTTAATAAAATACTGATTAATGCCTGGGTTCCACCCCCAGGTATCCTGATGTAATTGGATTCAGAGCATCTGGGCGTCAACATACTTAGAAGCTCACCAAGTGATTATAATGTGTGGCCCAGGTAAACTAGTGCTCAACACCTGTCCTGTCCAACGCAGTGGCCGGCTGCCACATGTAGCCATTAAGCACTTCAAAGGCAAGAAGTCTTTGTAGGATGTGCCGTTAAGCGTAAAATGCATACCAGATTTCAAAGACTGGTATGAAGAAAAAAGCATGTGAAGTAGTTCATTAATAATTTTTCCATTGGGCACGTGCTGGAAGGATGACATTTTGGATAATTGAGTTAAATAAAATATATCGTTCAAATTAATTTTACCTCTTTCTTTTTACTTTTTAATGTGGTTGTTAGAAATTTTTAAATTATGTACCTGGCTTATGTTACATTCCAACTAGAAAGAGCTGCTTCACACACTTGATGAATGTCGCTATCTTTTTTTTTTCTTAATGTGTATTCATTTTTGAGAGAGCGCAAGCAGGGAAGGGGCAGAGAGAGGGGGACAGAGGATCTGAAGTGGACTCTGCACTGAGAGGCTCACAGCAGCAAGCCGGATGTGGGACTCGAACTCGCGAACCCTGAGGTCAAGTCAGACGCTCAAACAACTGAGCCACCCAGGAGCCCCGGTGCCATCTTTTCTCATGGCTCCTACCACCTGTACACCAATCACCCTCAAACATGTTTCTCCAGCACTTCTTTTCTGAACCTCAGATTCACAGACCCAACCCAAACACAACATCTCCTTCATAAAATCTGTTCCTGCTCCTCCTACAGCTGCCTGGGCCGCGTCTATACCTACTGAGTCAGTAGACCAGAAGCCTACGGTGCTTCCCTGGTTCCCGCTCTCCTCACATCTTCCCCAAACCCTGTGGACCAACTGTAGTCCCTCCTACTTCTTAACTTTCCCTCAGGATTCCCACCACATTCCATTTCCACTATCACTGCCCTCACAGACTTTTAGCACGTTCTGCACGCTCCTTACCTTCCCTCTAACCTATGCTAGACACCTAACAATAGGTGGGTGTTTTAAAATGCAAATCGCCTCCCGCTCAAATGTCCTTTCCTGCCTCCAGTGGCCTTGAGGAGTCACCCAGGCCCTTAGGATACTATCTTTCCCTGCCTTTTCCCAGTTCCCACATGGCACTGCTCCTCCAGCTGTGTTGAACCACCGATTCTGCCATGTACCCCACTCTCCCAAGACTCTGGATCTTTGCCCAAATTGTGCCTGGAATGTCCTTCTGGTTCCCTTGTGCCGGCGTAGCTCTCATACTTCAGGACTCCCAAGCTCCTCCCTGCAAAGCCCTCCCCAACCAACCCAACCCTCAGACTGGCTAAGGAGGCCCCCGCCTGCTCTCATAGCCACCTGTGTCTCCTTGCATCATATGCCTCGGTGGGCGCCATATTGTCTTTTTACTTTTGTCTATCTCTCCCATCAGATGACGAGCTTCTGAAAGGCAACAGCCATTCCTGGTACGTCTCTGTATCCCCAGCGTCTCACTTAGTGCCAAGTGCATGCTAATAAAATATCATCATCATCACGACAATGATAATAATAGCCACAGACATTGAGCAGTTGCTGCCTGTCAGAAACTGTGTTCTCTTCTCTGCACAGTTGTCATTTTCAGTAAGAAGTTTATCATGTTTCTTAAAACAATAAAATTTACGGGATGCTTGGGTGGCTCAGTTGGTTAAGCGTCCAGTGACCGATTTCAGCTTAGGTTATGATCTCACACTTCATGGTATCGAGCCCCCCGTCGGGCTCTGCACTCTCAGACCCTGCTTGGGATTCTGTCTCTCTCTCTCTCTCTCTCTCTCTCTCTGTCTCTCTCAAAATGAATAAATATTAAACAAATAAAATAAAATTTAAGCAAGTGCCCAGGACTGTATGAAATACCACAAAAAAAACACTAAGGAGAATATTCTGTATAGGACCTGAAAATATAATTGGGTAACAACAATAGTGCATGATTATTCCAGACAAAACCACCACCTAAAGACAGACATCATGCAAATAACTTGTAATTTATTAAAGTGAAATCAAAACCTTACACAGAATATGGTTTTGTTCACCAACATTAATGAAGCATGGGATGCTTCTGCCCAATCTTAAATAATCCCTATTAGTGTATCCATTCAACAATCTGTGTGATATGTATAGCACGGTGTGGCGATGAATATTATATTTCTCTAAACATATGCTTTTGTATGTATGGGGATACAGATATATATCTTTGAAAATAATCAAGAGACAGAAAAGAAACACATGCATCATTTAAGGCAACAAAGGCCAAACAGGTCTCCAAGCCCATTAGAACTTCGGAATACGGAGAGACAAATGTGGACTGCTGTAACCGGGACCCCTCCTGCAGGTGGTAAGATTTGAAGCGGAAGCTGACGCAGATCGAATGCGCGGTAAGCAAGAAGAGGGGTTTTGCAAGGCGGAGGAAAACAGCTTGAGCAAAAGCATGGAAGAGGCCTTGAGCATGTTCTAAGAACACTGGTTTGGCTTCTCTGTGAAGTTAAATCTCATCCGTGTCTTTAAACATTGCAACAGACTATTTTTTTTCATCTCCTCTGACTCATGTCTGTGCTTTTGTCTCATTTGTGGTGCAGGGTGAAGGACTGTGCCTTTCTGATGAGCACCAGTCACTCCCCAGGATATAGCACTGTCAGAGACGAAAACAACGTTGTCTCACTCCTTCAGTCCTCTGAGGTGAGAGCAGGCTGCTTCACGGTTCACACGCTGTTCTGCTGCTGGTTAGCGGGCTTGTGCACCCCGTTCCACCTGGACGTATAAATTACCGTCTGCACTCCAAGTGCTTCAGAGATGGCCAAAATTGATCATGTGGGGAGGTAACGGAGGTCTGTTACTGTTTTATTGACATCTATGGAACAATCCTGAGCTTTGAGCAAATTTAGCACACCAAGCAGTTTGTATAACCTCTGACCGTCTATTTTTCAGAACTCACATGGGAAACTGTGGGTAGAACTTGCTATACCTGAGATTATAGGGGTGTGGTATATTAGAGGGAGATAAAACCATCAGGGGAAGCCACGACCTGACCTTAGACCCACCAGATGGGACTAGGCAGACCCTGAAGATTTCACCCAGGAGTCGGGCTGGAGGATAAAGCAAGATGGCCTTGATTACTTCTTCCCTTGATCTAGATTGAAAGGTCAAGGGTGGATATAAGCTGCCTACTGTGCTATGCATTTACTGCTTCCATCTCCCTCCTGATGAAATACTAGAAGAGCAGATAGGATGCCACAGCCACCTCCCAGGCTGCCTGAGGAAGAAGAGACAGGAAAATGCGAATCTGGGGAAAATTTTTGGTGTTCAGAACAGACCATTAAAACAGGAGGGGTAGATAGGGTTCACCACATATGAATTTAAGCTGTCTTAAATATGAATTTCCGAACTTCGCTGTCTTGTTTCCCCTCCCGCCTGCAGAGGCTGGGCTGACCAGTACAGAATCTAAGGTAAGCAAAGTTCACAGCTCCCAGGAGGTGGCCCATTGGGACCCCTTGGCTGGGTTGAGTCACTGGAAGATTCTGTGCATTCCCTGGACTATAACAGCATAGGATGAGGCGTGTGACCCAGTCTTCAAGGCCCAGGTTCAAGTGACCCCTGCAACTCCCATGCCTCGTGTTGTCTAGTGCACTATTGACCGGACCTGATTATGGAATCAGATCCGCTGATTCAGTGTGCTGGCAAGTATTTAAGCCCCAATTAGCTTAAAGTAGAAAGAAATGATGGTCAAGTGCGGGTGGCTGGGTGGGGAGGAAAATTGGCAGAATTAAGGCTTGAGGTACAAAGCTGGGTAGGCTATTTTCTACATTACACTTAAACCTTTCTATAACTGCAGCCCGCAAGAGAAATACATCTGATGAAAACCACATGATTCTAACTAAATGAACTAAGCAATGCTTCTTTGTGCTAAAGATTTCATGGTTTGCCTCATTTGTAATAGGAGGAGAAAACATTTTAAAAGAATAAACTTTTGAAAGCAATCCATGTTTACCAACCAAGTAACGTATAAGATCATTCGAGGAAAGGCAAAATAAACCAATATCAAAAACGTGTTCCAAAAAAACAAAGTTTGTACAAACATTTGCCATTGCAACTAAGATATCTCAAGGCATACTAAATATGTAATTTCTACAATTTCCCCCAGATGTAATCATTTGCTAAATCACAAGAGGGCAAGTGGGGAAGGAGGGGAGCTGAGGAGAATGGCATAGGCTAGAAGCAGCTTCCAGACAATTCTCTTCCTCTAAGTTTTATTCCACCCACCAACAACATCCTTCCTTTTCTGTCCCTTCCAATTTCCAGTCACTTTTCCTCATTCTCTGAAGACTTTGACAGTTGACTCCTGCCTCTGTCCAACTCAAGGTCTGTGTGAACACCCATCCAGTATCTAGGCTTTCGTCTCCTTGACCTCATCTCCAAATAATTCCTTCTTTCCTCTAGCTTGACTTTTCTCTCATGCCCTTGCCCAATCCATGACCAAATACTGTTGATTTTACTTCCCAACATTGTCTCAAAACTGTTCACTTTTCTCTACTTTTCACCTATACTGTGCTGACTCAACGTCATCCATTGCCTAAGCAGGGTCCATAGCCTGTGTATATCTCCCACACCCATTCTCTCTCCCCACTGGAGCTACTGTAAAATACTAGTTTGATCATCTTATGTCTGTTGCTTAGAACTGAGCATCTGAATAGAGTCCAGTTCCTCATAGGGGAAGGTTCCAGATTCTTAGCATGGACTCAAGCTCCCCCGAGATTTGGCCTCTTGCCCTCCCTGCAGTTACATCTTTCCCCATGCCTCTCCTTAATCCCCAAGCTTCAGTCTTGTGGGGCTTATTTCAATTCTTAGAATGTCCTAGATTCTTTCCAGCTTCAGAGTCTTTGCCCAAACTCTTCTGTTTGGATGCAATGCCCTTTCTCCATTGCTTTATTGTCACTCTCCAGCCTGGTTATTTCTTAGCCCTTGTTACTGCCTATTTAATTTGGACTGAAGGGGAAAACTTTATATCCCCAGCCTAGGAGGCTGGGGATATAAAGGACAAGCACAGCTTGGTTTTGCACATAAGGAGTTTGCATTGGACACTTGCTCAATCTCATCTAACCTAATCCCACCTCGGAAAGAAGAAATTATTTTACATCCAGGAGTGTACTGAGGCACACGGATGAAGAATTTAAGATGGCAAGAGTTGTCTGAATCGTGGCCACTGCAATCTGTCGTGTGCGTTCTGTCCTGCTCAAGGGAACAGCGTCAGGAGGTGGGTAGGAGCTAAAATCCATCCACACTTGACATGCCAAACTACACGTCTGTGGGGACTGCACCAGCTGAAGATGTGCCTTCTTTTCTGCACAAAGTGGGGTTGGGACTACCTGATTCACATCCCAAAGATGCTGGCCCTTTGGTCATTTCAGAGGTGTCCAAAGAAAGGGAAGAGCCTGAAAGTCAACCAGATAATAAAGGAGCCAAGACAAAGCCCAGTGCTTGTGACGGGTCCATTACTCTACCACGAAGCAACTCAAACAGTTAACTGTGAGGCAGAACAGAAGAGAAGATCTAAATACGCATTGAGTTCTGAGATGGCAATTAAGGACATCTAACAGAGTCTGTAAGTGGTTCCTCTCTGACTTTAAGATGTCTCTTCGAAGTCAAGAAGGGTCAAATAGAGCCTCCAAACACACATCTTGCTGTTTAACATTCCCAATAATCTCAGCGTTAACCCCTCCATTGCTTTCAGATGCTGCACCACTGGCTGCAAAATTAAAATTAGAATCAATACAATGAGTACCCAGGACGTAAAACAATTCAAGGCTCTATTTCAGCCTGAAGGTTCATTTAAGCTGTAGGAATAAAAAGAAAAGACCGCCCTTTGTTCTCTTCATTTCACAATCCCACAAATGGCCTCTTAGCCAAAATAGCTCCTCTAATCTTTAAGTTTTAATTAGCTGCCCACAATTCATAAAATATCAGGAATTAAAATGCTGATACCTCATTCTCCTGAGAAATGGCACACAATTAACCTCTTTTTTCTGGTTAAAGACAGAAATTGAGAAAGGGTAATGACAAAATTAATCTATTCGGATGGCAAGGCCTTCCACAGTTCTAGAAAACAGCCTCTGACCCTGCGTCAAAGGGAAAGCGATTCCGAGTGCATGGAGAAACAGCGGACTCGCAGCCGAGAGCCTTTTGTATGCATGACGAGTTACATCGCAAAACCATATTGGGCACCCCAACTCTGAGAAAAATGTTGAATGATTCCCCAGTTAACCGACCCAACCCACCTTCCTTTTCCCTCTGAAAATGGGGATACACAGGCATTAAATAATGTCTGAAGGTCCGACTTTCTATCGAGGTGGAAGAAAAGTCTAAGAAACAAACAACTTCCTGGAATGATCTCAAGATCAGAGTATCCAGCTGGCAGTAAGGTCAAATGGAATTTCTGGTATGGAGTTTTGCTTTTCTAGAACAATTAACCCCCCCCCCCCCGAAAGTCGATTTTTCTTTTTTTTTTTTCATTTTCTGATGGTAAATATTTAAATAAGATTAACCATATCCATTTAAACTTGGTGGAAAGCTCACAGAAACAGAAGAGAGTCCCAAACATTTTAACATACGCTCTCAATGAAGACACTGGAGGCGACGGGGAATCTGGATGTTGTAGAGTCCATCCGCTTGCCTTCAAAACCCACTGTGGCAGCTCATTTAGCTGTGTGATCTAGGGTAAGTCGCTTAACCTCTCTGAGCTTTTGTTACATATCTCTAAAGGGAGGACAAAAACTGTTGTGAGAATGAAACAGAGAATGCTTGCCACAGAACCTGGCACTTTACTAGTGCTTGTTAAGGAGCTGCTACTGTTGTCAATAGAGGAACCCAGATATCTTTAATGAGTACAGAGAAAGATCCTGTTCCATGTTAAGAACCTTGGTAATTCTAATTGCTGCTGTTTGTTTTTAGGGAGCAGCTCTACTAAGCTGTAACTCATATACGGTACAATTAACCTATTTAAAGTGCCCACTTCAGTGGCTTTTAGTACATTCACGGAGCTGTCACTCTATCACCACAATTAAAAATTTCTTTTTTAATGTTTATTTATTTCTGAGACAGAGAGAGACAGAGCATGAGTGGGGGAAGGGCAGTGAGAGAGGGAGACAGAGAATCCGAAGCAGGCTCCAGGCTCTGAGCTGTCAGCACAGAGCCCAACTCGGGGCTTGAACTCACTGACCATGAGATCATGACCTGAGCTGAAGTTGGTCGCTCAACTGACTGAGCCACCCAGTTGCCCCTATCACCACAGTTTAGAACCTTGCATTACTGCAAAAAGAAACTCCATACTCATGGGGAATTATCACTCCCCAGTCCCTACTTTGTCCCAACCTTAAGCAACGACTAATCCACTTTCTGTCTGTAGTTTTGCCTACCTGGGACATTTCATATGAATCGAATCATAGGATATGTAGTCTCTCCGTGAATGATTTCTTTCACTGAGCATTATGTTTTCAAGGTTCGTCCAGGCTACAGCACATAGCAGGACTCCATTCCTTTTCACAGTTGAACATTATTTTATTACAAGAATATATGTACATTTTGCTTATCCATTGCTATTTTTTCTTGATAGAGTAATTGTAAATTCAATGCTAAATATGTATATATTATATGTATAAATATATGTAAAATATATTTATATGTATAAATATATTTATTTATAATTATATAAATAAATACATTTAGGAATAAATATGTATATTTATGCATAAACATATATTTATGCATAAATATATGTTTACACATAAATATATACATATATAAATCTATTATATGTATATATTATATGACATATAATATGAATCTTTATCCATATAGAGCTGCTTTCTAGCCTACAAAGTGTGTTGACAGATGTGATTTCATTTGAGCATGCACAATTTGTTTTTAATTTTTTTTTAATTTTTTTTAACGTTTATTTATTTTTGAGACAGAGAGAGATAGAGCATGAACGGGGGAGGGTCACAGAGAGAGGGAGACACAGAATCTGAAACAGGCTCCAGGCTCTGAGCGGTCAGCACAGAGCCTGACGCAGGGTTCGAACCCACGGACCGTGAGATCATGATGTGAGCCGAAGTCGGACGCTTAACCGACTGAGCCACCCAGGCGCCCCTGTTTTTAATTTTTTTTAATGTTTATTTATTTTTGAGAGAGAGAGAGAGAGTGAGCAGGGGAGGGGCAGAGAGAGAGGGAGACACAGAATCCGAAGTAGGCTCCAGGCTCTGTGCTGGCAGCACAGAGCCCGACGGGGGGCTTGAACTCATGAGCTGTAAGATCATGACCTGAGCCAAAGTCAGACATTTAACCGACCGAGCCACCCGGGGGCCCCTGAGCATGCACAATGTTATTTGCAGCTCACAACAGGTGTTGTTACACATTTCATAGATGAGCCCAAAGAAATTATACATCTTAGCAGAGATTACACAGCCACACGGTTG
This sequence comes from Felis catus, assembly GCF_018350175.1. Taxonomy (NCBI): domain Eukaryota; kingdom Metazoa; phylum Chordata; class Mammalia; order Carnivora; family Felidae; genus Felis; species Felis catus. The sequence goes on from NC_058368.1 coordinate 66,528,096, forward strand.
TGGGAGCTGGGGCTCAAACTCAGACCTTCTGGGTAGAGCCCACATGTTTCCTGATACAGCTGAGCTACAATGAACGTCATCCTATCAAACAACGAGGGTAGGGGAAGGTCACAGCTTCAGGGTATGCTTTCGGTGTCTTGGAGGGAGCTGAGAGAAGGTAATAAATAAAAGCTCTTTTCCATGACCTCCGCTTGCTCCCCAGATGTAGTCAGCGGCAACTACATTGCCAGGGGGAGGGGATCTTGGCTGTGCAACTTCCAAGTGAATTTATCACTTCTCATATCACAGCCACTACTGGAGTTGACCCGTTCCCGGAGAAGCAAAACAACAGTAGCCTTGTTAAGTATTCTATCTTCCCACCCCCCTGGCTAAGTGCCTGGCTGCGGCTTTACACCAATGCCATTTCTAAGCATCACCACTGTGACCAGAGACGCACTGGCCCTGGACTGATGGGAGAAGGAACACTTCCTTCTGTACTGAAACCCCCAGGTGAACCCTGTATGCTTTGCTGCAAATGGGCATAAGAGCTGGCTCCCTCCTGTTGTTCAAACTGCCCTGCTCCTTCAGCCGGGGAGAAACGACCCCAAATTATTTTACTTTTCAGAAGGCATCCTGAGCACTTTAGTTTTTAATCATTTTTTTATTTCCCCCCAAGCCTAAATCAAAGCAATTTGTTAATAATAATCTTTCAGGAACCCGACTCTAGTGCGTGCGGACGTGTATACAAAATCTCGAAGAGATTTAGGGAGAGGGGGAGAAAAAAAAGGGGTTGGAAATCCATCTGTGGATTTAAATTCAGTAAAATGAGCTTATTACTGGCCCCTCTCCCCCCTCACCTGCAAAACTCAAAACCAGCTGTGACGGGGGCTAGAACGTGGGAACGTAACCAAGAACTATCAGTTGCTCCCTTCTCTCGGAAGCTGTGGTCAACCCAGCACAGAGAAGTGCAGCGGGCTGTAGCACCTTCAGGACGACTCTAGGAGTAAGAGCAGCCCTGCCCAGCACGTGAGGCGAGCTGGGGAGCTGCTGTGTGTGTGTGACCTCCTGTCCGCTCCAGACGAGAAGGACGTGTGGCCACAGAGGACCCAGGACCAGACCAGCCTTTGACCTTCGCCACGGCCTGCCAGCTCTCAGCAGCCCTCGGTCCATGTTCAGCCCAGACCCTCACCCCTCACCCGGTGTCATTTGCAAATGGCCTTGGGACCCCTCAGATACGTGGACTCAGAGCCCTGTGCACTGAGGTAGGAGAGTACAAGCTGAGCCAGCATCACTAATTGGGCTCCTTGGTGACTCTTTCCTTCAATGAAAAGAGAAAGACTTTGTTCCATGTTAAGCGCCTGTTCCTCAGTTGCTTTCTTCCCCCCAGGGAATAACGAAATCTTCTCTTGGTTCATCCTCAGTAGTTGTTTCTAGAGACCCCCAGCAGAGTTGCATCATGGGCTCAATTTTGTCCTCCTCAAATGCACATTTTGAAGTCCTAACCCCCAGTATCGCAGAATGTGACTGTGTTTGGAACTAGAGTTGTCACGGATGCAATAACCCGGTACGACTGGTGTCCTTACACAAAGGAGAAATCTGGAACCAGACACACACAGAGGGAGAACACCATGTAAAGATGGAGGCGGAGATCAGGATGCCGCTTCTGTACCCCAAGGAACGCCAAAGATTGCCAGCACGCCACCGGAAGCTAGGTGACAGGCATAGAGCAGACTCTGGCTCACAGCCTCAGAAAGAACCAACCCAGCCCACACCTTGATCTTGGACTTCTTAGTTTCCACACCTGTGAGACAGTAGCCACCAAGTGTGTGGTACGTTGTCATGGCAGCCACAGCCAACTAATGCAGACCCCTCGCCTTGGTTTTCAGAATTACTCCCCACCTCATCTTGTATCCTTCCCTCGTGTCAGGGAAGCCAGCCTCTCTCATTCCAGTCTCATTTTATTGTTTATTTCTTTAAGTTTACTTACTTATTTTGAGAGAGAGAGAGAGTAGATGAGCAGGAGCAGGGGAGAGGCAGAAAGAGAAGAGAGAGAGAGGATCCCAAGCAGGCTCCAAGCTGTCGGCGTCAGGCCCTACGCGGGGCTCAAACTCACGAACCATGAGATCGTGACCTGAGCTGAAACCAGGAGTCGTACAGGTAACCGAATGAGCCCCCCAGGGGCCCCCCAGTCTCATCTTCGAGGCGGGGGTGCTCCTTTCGCCTCCGCAGGACTTTGTGCGATGGCGCAGTGCGTTAACATTGAACACGGCTCTAGAGGCCTCTGCCCAGCTGAGAATACTAGAACGCTGTCTCCTTTTAATAAATTCATTCCATTTATGTCTCTGTACTAAGTTTTCAAGGAGATGAGTTATTTTCACATGACAAATAACTGGCACAGGAATGTAGCAAATATCTTTTTCGAGCTTAGTATATGCCAGCCTCTGTTTTAGTTACATCTACTAGCAATTTGATGATCACAACAGTCCTTTGAGGGAGATGTTATCATCATCATCATCATCATCATCATCATTATTTTACAAGTTAGAAAAACTGAGGCAAGGAGAGATTGAATAACTTCCTCCAAAAAATCAGATTCAAATCCAGGCTGCAGCCTGGCACCAGAATCTGTGCTCTGAACCACTAAGCATCTTGCAAGCAGATTTAATAGCATTAATGTGGGTTTTGAATGTGGCCCATCCTTCCAGGTGGGAGTCATCTCTGCTCATCCCAGGGACCCTGAATCTGGGATGATGATACATTTTCAGTCCACTGTCAGTGGGTTGTATTATACCTTAGGACTAGCAGAACTGGAAGCCACTGGCAGCGCCCCCACAGAGAGCACAGCAACATTCAGCACCCTGAGGGTGCTAATGTACCCATGTCAGTGCCCGGCAGAACCGTGGGAGGGGCCGTGCGGCCAAGCAGGTGAGAGAAACCGATAGACTGGAGTTCCAATGGGGGTGCCCAGCAACCTGAGAATCCGTGAAACGCCCCCAGGCAGGTAGGCAAGATTCTCTCCGATTGCTGAGGTCTCCAATAAATAGTTGGGGCAAAAGCCAGAAAACTCTGGGTTATTACCAATATCGTGACCCTGTCTATACCTTTGAGTTGGTAAGGCGTGGTGAATCGCAAAAACATGCTAATGGCATATCAGTACTTCACAATAGCACAGCCCTGCCTAGGTCGCCCTCTTCAAGGGCAAATGTCTCCTGCCACCCCACCAGAGGCTCTATGGAAAACTGCAGTCAAGTCAGCTCCTCATCAGGCATCCCAAGGAGGTGTTAGCTGGAAATAGGACAGCCCTCCATGCAAGGGGAAAAGGGCTATGCTTCCAAAATGGTGTCAAGAACCAGCTCAGAAGCTGGTAGTGACACAAAATCCCTCTACAAATAGAGAAAGTGAGCCCTTCAGTTAAGGCCCAGCGAGCCAAAGGATGCCACAGAAAGGTGGCAACTGTTGAAGGGCCAGTGGTAGATACGGTGTAGGATCCAGACAGACTTAACAGGCCCAACTCCCAAGAATCTTCTAATCGCAAGGCCTGGACCTGATGACAGAACGTTGACAACGGACAATAACGTTTGGGGAGCTGCTGGGGCCCGTGATGTCCAGCAGCTGCTCTTTGAAGGGGACCCTCCCAAGCTCACCTACTGAAGACCAACCTACTCAGGCTCTCAACCCCTCACGAACGAATGAACTGGTAATTGGTGGATTAAGTCACACATTTCTAGTATTGAGACATGTTTCTGTTTGTGTTGGCCTGTTTGGTTTCTTCATATCTCTCTGAACACAAAACCTTTCTTTAGTGCTTACTCTCTCAGTTACACCTGGAAGGTTTTCAAAACATGTTTATCTAGAAAGTTAGTTGAATCTTACGTTTAAACATAGCAGTCAGAACATCTTAAGTAACTTGAAGGATAGACGGAATGTTACTGCTGTTGTTAAGACATTTATTGAATGTCATTACAGGTAATGACACCATGTCATGTGTGACTGCGGCCCTAGCTCACGGGTTCGTGACCTAAATTAACCTGGGTTAGTGCTCTCACAGATCCTGTTCTCCAAAATGCCTCAACTTGTCTCTGTCAGATGGAGACAAGCCATGCTCATTTTGGAACACTAACAAAGCAGCCCCGCTCCCTGCTCTCCTGTTCTGCTTGGTTGAAGGGTTAGGACCTTTTGGCGCCTTGTTTTTTAAATGATGCAAGTGAGAAGTTTTGTAGAATACAGATAAACAGACAAACAAACCAACAAAAACACTGAAAATCATCCACAAGCTTAGACTAACCCCACCACCTTTTTGGTCTTTCGGAGAGAGTTGCCATACTGTCAAATCAATAGATGTCAAGAAGTATTTCTTGAGAACATAAAAGGTTTCTGGCACAGGGCTAAGTGATGGAAAGGCATAGAAAAGGAGTAAAAAACCTCAGTCTCGGCCCTCAAAAGAGTTCATTCTCTTGTTAGGGAATATAACATAGACGAATACAGCCTGGGGCCATGACATGTTAATGAGCCATCTTTGGGGGATGTGAAGGGAGGAGATGGATTATTATTTGTGGACTAAATAGGCATTGGGCACCTGTTCAGAGCTCTCTGCCATGAACACAGATCAAGGTCTCAGGAAGTAACAGTAGCCAGTCAGGGAAAAAGACCAGGGGAATTCAATAAAATATTACCTACACAGCTCCATGGACAAGGTGTGGGAGGTACAGGAAGATGCTGCGTCTAAACCCTCCTGGGGATTCAGGCGAAGCTGATGCTGACAGAGCTTCCTGCGGCGACCTGGGCGTGCAGGGGCCTTCCCGCCCACGCGGTGCGCCCAGCGCTGCGCACTGAGCACTTGTCCTACCCGGCTGGCTTACTTTTCACCATAGCGCTAGAAAATAAGCCATTTTTTTATTTAAAAAAATTTTTTTTTAATTTTGAAAGAAAAAGAAAAGAAGCCATTTACTTTTTTCCTATTTTGTAGATGGAGAAACTGAAACCTAGCAGGGTTAGAGAACGTGGGAACAGTACTCAGCCAACAGGTGGAGCCCGAGCTCAGGTACCTGCCGCCAGGGGCCGGCCTCTGGACCGTTCCCCACGCCAGGTGTATACACGCCGTGGTGGCGACAGCGGCCACTGGGTTTCATTTGGCTTCTCCTCTAACTCCTGCTGCGACACACTTCCTCCTCTTCATCCACTGCAGTCGGAAAAAAAAAGACATAGTTTTGGTGTACCATCCGTCTGTTTTCACAATGTGAGAGTTCAAGGCTATGAACAACAGACTGCTGCAATGAGCCCCAACTCGAATACTTCCGCCAGTTTGGCTGAGGGTAACGGGCCCACCATTGCCCACCACGCATGCAGCTAACTCAGATTTAAAAGGAATGAAGTTATGTTCAGGCTGTCTGGAAGCTTCTCTCTGTGCCTAAAATAAAAGCCCTTTACTGAGGATTCCCGCTATAGCCTGCTAGATCAATTGTCAGCGCTGTGCGTCTGCTTCCTACCCTCACCCCCACCATCGCGGGAGAGGGGATGTGACTGTCCTACTCCACGCAGCCTGCCTGGCTTCTTCTCTGCTGTTCTTGCCCTCTTCCTCCGGTTCCTCCGCCTTGTAGGGTGACCAGTGCATGCCCTACAGCCATTCCAGGTCACATGACCTCTTTCAGTCCCCACTGCTATTTGATAATAGCATTTTCTTGCTGGAACATGGAAATGCTCAAGTATCTCTTCCTGAAGTCAAAGCCACCGTTTTGAGCAGGTAGCATTTTGCCATAAGGAAGCGAACACACCTTCCAAACAGAAAAGTGCAGGCCGGGACAGAGTCACATGCCCAGGGTACAGTAGACAGTGAGCTTTCTGGGAGGTCAAAATGGGAGAGATCCAGAAAAGCTTAAACTGTGGAAGAGGTTCTGTGCAGAAGCAATACTTGAGAGAGAATTTGAAAGATGGATATGAATTTGAGGAGACACTAGAGGAACAAGGTGTGGAATAAACAAACATCTGATTGTATTTTTTTCCTGAGCAATTTACCAACTTGACATAAGAAATGCTTAAAAGCAAAATGTTTCCATGCCGCTGTAGACCTGTCCTCCATCCCTCCCTGACCAATAGCTTAACCTACTCAACAAAATCAAGTCTTCATTTTACAAAAAGAATAAAACCAAATTTTTACATTAATTATTGTTCCTAAAATAAGAGATTAGACCATTCGAATTTAGACACAGTTTATGGCTTTAATATTAAAGTCCTTTTACAATCATATCTTTGGAACTTCATTCAGTTAGGGAATGTAAACACCATTGCTCTTGGGTGAGATGATCTCTGAATGCTTCCCGGGACAGTAAATATGGTTTAAAAGTTCAGCTCAGGTTTACAACTGGCTAGGAGAAAAAGAAAGAAAGAAAAAAGAAGAGGTATTGCGTCCCTTTAAAAGCTTTACAACAGCATGTGCATCGATACTGCTTGTGTAAAAGGAAATACATGTGCACGTGCTCGTCTATACAAAAATTAGTTACTGCAGGATACACGAGAAGTTACTAACAGTGCTGGTCTCAGACAGGAACTAGGCTCAGCGATAAAAAGGAGACGAGCCTCTCATTCCCCTTTACATGCCTGTCACCTTCGTTTGAGGCCACCAAGAATGCAATGGCAAACTTCCTTCCTGAATTCTCACCACAGGCAGCCAGCACCTCAAACATACGTCTCCACGTGTTTCAATTTGCCTGAAACTCTATCAAACGCCCCCAATTTTTACCTTCCTGACACTGAGTTCATATTTAAGCAGACAGTTGCTCTGAGAAAGTTATTTTGGAAACAAAAGAAAGAAAGTAGTTTACTTGCAAAGAAGTTTAATGAGGGAGCCCAAGTTTTAAAAAGAGTAGCTGAAAAACAAAACAGAAGTTGGGGCGCCTAGGTGACTCAGTCAGCTAAGCGTCTGACCTCGGCTCAGGTCACGATGTCACAGTTCATGCGTTTGAGCCCTCGCATCATGCTCTGTGCTCACAGCTCGGAGCCTGGAGCCTGCTTCAGATTCTGTGTCTCCCTCTCTCTCTCTGCCCCTCCTCTGCTCACTCCCTCCCTCTTTCTCTCTCTCTCTCTCAAAAATGAATAAACATTCAAAAACAAAACAAAACAAAAGCAAGCAAAAAACTGAAATAAAAAAAAAAAATCAGGACCCTGGATGGCCCACTCAGTTAAGTGACCACTCTTGGTTTTGGCTCAGTCGTAATCTCATGGTTCTTAGGCTCAGCCACCGCTGCAGCACAGAGCTTGCCTGGGATTCTCTCTCTCCTCTCTCTCTTCTCTTTCCCCTGCTTGTGCTCTCACTCTCTCTCTCTTAAAATAAATAAATAAACACTTTTTTTTAATTGCCAGATAAGCAGTGTTACCAAGTTTACATTTAGTCTGTTCATGGCGGGAAAACAGATTTTGTCACAGTATTTTATCTACAAAGGTCACCACATGTCTTCAGATGTCAACATTGAAACTGGCATAGATAAAATTATCTTTGATACGGTCCATAACTTTCAGGGACAGCTATGGTTTCATTTATTATGGGGATTCCAAGCAGACAGACGGATCCCCTGGAAAACTGTCTTGGTTTATCTCAGGATGCAAAGTACTTTTTAAAAATTTTTGTCTGACTACAGTGCATGATTTCTCATGCACACTAACTTATCGCAGAGGCAGGGACAAATGTCATATTGTTTTTAGACATACTTAGCATTAAGAGATAATAGGATCCATCTCTCTGAGACCACCATCATCCTTATGGTCCCTGCCTGCAATGTCCGCACCCCATTGTGCGCTAAAACTATACAAGTGACTAATGTCAGCCCCCTGTGACCATCTCACACGACCTCAAGGAGAAGTCAAAAATAAGAACTGGAAAACCAGTTAAGCAGAGGCCTGCAGGCAGTATTTTTGACCAACCGGGTACAATAGAAACAATGTATTAAGTTGACCCTAGGGACTTTCCCATATCCCTGTGGAAATCAGAAACCTGAATTTTTACAATCAAACAGATTACACCTTCTGATGCACAGCTATTTGGAGAACTGCTTACAAGCATGCAGACCCTTTCCCTTTTTTGTATATGTAATCCCCTGTAGCTAACCAGCCTCAGAACAGTGCCTCAGAGCGATCTGAAAGACTGTCTCCTAGGCTGTCGTCCTCAGCAGGACAACGAACAAAGCATTTACAAACCTACTTTGACGCTGGCTTTCTTTCAGCTGACACCATGCTGCCCCATCTGCTTCCTTCCTGAACTGTCAGCAGCAGCACTTACAAAGAAACCACAACTCCGATCTTTTTAAAGTGTCTGATGGGTTATGAAGATGCCACCCCAAACATACCACTTTAGCATGAAAATTATTTTGACTCTGAAGGTAATTGACAAGAAGCTGTCTGCCCTTCCCCGTTTGCCTAAAAGCAGGACATAAAGATATGTCCTTCACCAGCTCCCCCATCTCCTACCAGGAAGGACAGAAGTTAATCATCAAAGACAACAGTACACCCTGATCAGCCTATAAATGGCGCCAGAGGAATCTATGTAACAAATTTTACTAACTAGCCTATCTGCCATTAGTTTCCCATTTTTTTGCCTTCCCACCATTTGCCAGCCAGGAAACTTAGTCTTTTTCCTTGGTCTTGTCACTTCTGTACAAACTTACTGTTCTTTTGTTAAGATGCTATATAGGACCAAGTTCTCACCACCCCTTTGAGCTACTCATCACTGGGTACTCCCACATGTATGCACAATGCACAGGTTAATAATCTTCTGTTTGCTTTGTTGTTTTTTCTTGTTAATCTGTCTTTTGTCAGTCTTATTTCTAAGGCCCCTGCTGAGAAGCTAAGACGGTAGTGATCAAAAGTGTTTTTCCTCCCCTACACCCCAAAAGTTGACTAGCAGTCCTCTTAAACACCGATAAATCTATTCAAAAGCAATTCTCCAGTTTCTCCTATCTTGGTCAGACCATTTTCTATCACAAAATAGGCTAAATATCTTATCACAGCTCCTCTGTTTATCTCTCCTGCCTTCATCTAAACCCATTCTTCTTGTAGCATCTCCTTAGAATTCATAACCTCCTGCAAAACAATAATTTGAAGACTGGAATCAAGTGACCCTTAGTTTTCTTTTATCTTAGCAAGTCTATTTCATATCCTTGTGTTGTTGTCTTTAAAATAAATCTCCTCTTCCTTAACCGTGTTTTTGTTCTTTGTTAACCCTTTCTTCTTAAACTGAGTTAATTAAAACTGAACCAAATACTCTCACAGGAATCTCACTAATGCAGTGTGTAAATGAACTACTCCTTTATTTTTAGGCTCATATTTCATTTTAATATATCTCGGAATTACGCCGGCTTTTCTCAAGAGCACACCTACGTAGCTTCCCCCCCCCCCCCTTAATATTCAACTATGCCTCCTACCTGATAGAGTTGTTGACAAGTTTAGTGGGATTATGTATGAAACATGCTCATTAGAATTCCCGGCATGTGAAAAGCACTCCAGAAATGGTGACTCTGTAGATTCTCGATAGAGAGTTGATGAGTATATAGGAAGAGAGGTTGCTCAAAATGCACTGTAGGATATATTTAAGGCAACGAATAGACATATATTTGTGCACCTGACTTTAAGACAACCCATTATATGGAAATTGGAATTTACAGAAGCAATATGTGACTTGGGTGTCTGTTATGAAGAAGACCCTTGCCTTTGCTCAAACTGTTCTCCTTCATTCCCAGGCTCCAACAGCTAGAACTGCAAGCGACACTCCAAGATTTCAGCTAGATAGATGAGCTACACTCACACAAGGTAATCCATTCTGACACCACATATTAAGGATTATCATGTAGGAGCCATACATTCCTGGAATCTGAGGGAAATCCAAACAAGGAGTTGTATTTCTGACCATGGCTCAACGTCATACAAATCCAAGCTATAACAACGAATATAACACAAAACTAAGCAGCTACAAGCCACTACACATTTAAAATAGACATATAACCCAAGACTAATAAAACGGGCATTAACGTATTTCCATATTGATTACACAAAAGGTCCCAATGAATTTAGCAGATGCTCATCTGGTTTTATTATATATATAACAATTATAACACCTTTACTATATCTTAATGCTGGCCTAAAATGAATGCAGCACTGAGAGTAATTAAGAAATAAACAGTCACGGAGCACAGCGCTTGTGTGTCCCTTAGAAATTTGTCGCAAGAGCCAGATGACCCAAGTTTCTTTCTAAAAACTTATCAAGGGAATTTGAGAAGATACCTTTTCCCTTCCACACTGGATGACCAACCTGGAGCACGAGCACACCTTCATAACCTTTTCGCTGCCAGGAGAGGACTGGGCTGAGAACTCACTGATAAATGTGTGATGTTGATCACATTCTTTCCATTGAAAGTATTTCTTTCCTGAGGTAAGGGCTGACCCTTCACCCCCTCCTCAGTTAGAAAGAGCTGTCCCCGGTGTCAGGAGGCTCCCTAAGAGACAAGTCATGTTCAGTCTTTCTCAGCCTTCACTCCAGGAAGTGACAGTGTTTGATATCTATCAGAGCACTTCACTCGTCAATGAAAGGCAGTAAGAATGATCAGATTACAACTCTAGACTTTAATTCTTAAGGTAAAAAAAAAAAAAAATGGTATATACACATTATATAATTATTTTAAAACATACATGCATCACATTTTTTAAATGCTGCTTACCTTTTCACGTCCATTCCTCCCTCCCGCGAGGCCAGCAAAACCCTTTACAACCACGTCCCAGTGGGGGCCTGCCCAACTGTCCCCTTTTACCTTTCCCTCTGCAGACTTCTAACCTGATGTGTGCCTCTCACCTCCCCCAATACCAAATGTCCAGTAGCAAATACCCGATCTTAGTATCTGCCCTACAGGGTAGTCTGAAAACCGCCTGTCTCACCTTTAGTGCCCACACCATTCCCCTTGCATTTAAACACACGGAGAGCTGCTCGTACCCCAGTTTGCTCTCCCGCATCCAAGAAATCTTCCTCTGCGGCCCCAACCAATGCCATCTTCCCCATAGAGCCTTTTAGATTAACCAGCAAAGGCCTTTGGTTTCTTCCTCTAACTAACCCTCATTTTTAAGCACTCATCTTAACCAAACATCCCAACAAGTATTCAGGTACAGTATCATTTAAGAGGTGGCAGATGTTACATGCCTGACATATATTAGGTTTAATCTTTACCATCCTACAAGGACTGTTATGTGTAAAGTGAAGATAATGATGCATTTTTTATTAGGTAATCATGAAGACGTAATAATTTCTGGCCCACAGTGGGAGGTCAATAATTAATGCTCAACTGATGAATGAATGAATAACCTGAGAGCACACAGTACTTCATAAAGGCGAAGTACCCTGTCGACCCAGGAGAACAAGAAGATCTGCAAGAACCACTACATAAGTCCCACAGGCTGTCTGTCATGTGCTGATCCGCAACTCACCACCCTGCTGAACTACACATTCCTTTTCTAGAGGCTTGAACAAATTGAAATTTCTTCCTTCTTTAATTCAAATCTACATCCTTCGCCTGCTCTCCCTGGGTCCTGGCTCAGCTCCCAGGAGCCACACAACATAGAATCTGAGGGAGGGCTGGGCCTCCTTTTTTTTTTTTTTTTTTTTTTTTTAGGCCACACCACCTAGATTAGCTCTGGGGAGTGGGCTCCCCCGGGTAGCTAGGAGAGTTGATCACACCCCCAACGCACACACTCAATGTGAAAGCAAAACCTCTCAGAAAAAGGTGTGTTTCGAGCACGTGACAAAGTTTTATTTCAGACTCGCAGGTAAGAGGCAGCAAAAGGAAAAGGTTTGTTCACAAAAACAGTCTTAGGAAAGGGCCCTTTTGGAAATACAAAGGAATTTCTAGATAAGTGGATCCTCAAACTTTAGCTGCCTCCGAATCTCACTCGCAGGGCTGCTTAAGACACCTAGCGCTGGAGACCAGTTTCTGATACTGTAGGTCCGAGGTGGGACCCAGAATTGGCGTTTGAAGCCCTTGCTGCTGTTCCGGGGACCACACTTTGAGAACCACTGGCCTACACTCGAAATAAAGTTGCTCAGGTGCAAGATCGATTTTACAGAGCCGTGATGCTGCCGCGCTCTTCCACGTTTGGCAAGTAACTCAGGGTTATGCCCTCGGAGCTGCCCTGAGTGCGCCTCTACCCGGAGATACGGGGCCGCCCGGTTCCCCTACGGGCAACGCCCGACCGGGGCCACTTGAGCGCACAGCAGGGTCTGGCTTTTCAAGTTGGGATACTCGGGGAATTTAGCTTGAGGTAAAGTTGTCTTTCGTTCCCCGGGAGGCAGACGGAGCGCCTTCTCGGAGCAGCACCCTCGGGTCACCGGTGGCGCGCCGGGCGCCGGGAGCTGCGGGACTCGGGTGGGGCGTGGGCCGCTCTGCCGCCAGGCTCCGCATCGCGCATGCGCAGCAGAGCCTCGGCTGCCGGCCAGGAAGGCGCCCCGGAAGTGGCCGTGCGGGGCGGCCGCCGTCTCGGGGTAGGGGGCGCTAAGATTGGCTGTTTCCGTTCCACGCTCGCTTATCCTTCAAGTCCTCGTTCTCCAGTGCGCTGGCATTAATGAACCAGGTTACTCAGGGCAAGGGATTCGTTGGAAATTTGATTCCTTTAGGGACTAAAAAGAGAGCGCTGCCGAAACCCGGGATCGAACCAGGGACCTTTAGATCTTCAGTCTAACGCTCTCCCAACTGAGCTATTTCGGCGCCCCTTCAGTTCTCTTTAAAGTAGACTATCACTGAACTATTTGCGTCCGCCCCTTCCGTCTGTTCTCAGTCACTGCTGAAAAGTGTTCCTTCCCGGTCACTTAAACGCTTGCGTCAGAACTCCGCTCTGCTCTTTACCAGCCTAAGCCGCGTAAACCTTACTTTCTTCAACGTAACCGGCATTTCTGACTCAATTATCAGCCGCGGGGCCGCCGAGCGCGCCGGAGCGCCAGCTGCCCGGGACGCGGTCCGGGGGTCCGGGCCTCGCGGCTCCTCCGCGCCTCCCTGGGCGGGCTCGTCCCCCCAGCTCGTCCCCGCCGTCCGCGGGGAGCCTCCTGGCCCCGCGAGGCAGACCCTTCCCGCCGATCCGCGCCGGCATGTGATCGCACACGTGTGTCACCACGGAGATGAAGGAGCGGACAAGGGCCTGGAGGCAGGATTGAGCCTCCCTGCGACCCTCCGAATGCCCCGGGAACATACCACCACTCTGCACGGAGTCTGCCTGGCACACCGAGGGCGCTCCGTAAGAGCTCGGAGAGCTCATTAGGGACGATTTTCCAGTATCAATGCTACTTCTACACCCGTAGACAAATGTTTCCGAGGCGTCCGCTACGTGCCAGGCACAGACATTCTGCAAAGCCCAAACATCCTATTGTTTTATATACTTTTTCTTTCCGATTAATTCGTGATTTTCTAAAAGCCCTAATGATTACCGTACCGCCCTTTTGGCCCGCCCTTTAGAGCTCTGAAATTAGGTGGAACCTTCACAGGCAATCTTGAGAGATGCATGGATGAGTGCATTCGAATGTGAAAGAAAAAAAGGATGAAAGATTGAATATTGGAAGCGTTTGTAATCTCTAAAGTGCAGAGTCGCTTTCTGAGTTTCTTTGTTGTGTCGAATGCAGCTAAGAGAAGAGCTTGAGATTTAAAAGACCTTGTAGCTAAGGAGGAAAAAGAGACTCAAAAGACCTTGGGGTTGGACGTTGATCTGTGAGGGCTTTGTGGGGCTTAGAGTGGAAGAAGAAGAAATTCGGAGCACCTGCCTGGTGCAGATCCTACAGAAAGAGACGAGAAAAGAGAATATTTTTTACAGGCTTTCTTGTGCCATGAATGTAGGTACCTTTCACATTCTCTTCAGCACATTGCAGGTGAAGACTTGAACCTGGGTGGCTAGGAAAGTGGCAGGTAAGTGTTGATGGGATTGGGGGGGGTGGGGGTGGGGAAGAAGGTCCAGCGTCTAAGGGGAGATGGAGGAAAAAGGATAGGACAGAGAAGAGCACAACCATCAAATTTCACGTTTTCACCATGCCATGCGATAAGATCCTTCCGCAAATTACACGATCATGGAAACTACGTTGTAGCGGTGATCATGTGTTGAGTGAAGGCGCATGTCAGAATGTTAAGTGTTGTGATGCATGTCAGGATGAACTGGGTGGCCGCACAGCTCGGCTTGCCCAGCACAGTCCTTGTTTGCACCTGTTGTCCCAGAACCCTGTCATGGTTAGTACCTCTTTCACTCTTTAAAAGTCTCCAGCGCCTGGAAAAATAAACAATGGGATCCCCCAATTTATCAAGTGTGCAAAAGGGCCACAGCTTGGTACTACATAACGAACTCTACTGGTTACACCATTAGTGACACGATTTTTAACATCGGCTCAGTATTTGTTGTCGCTGTTTTACCAAGGGAACTGGAAGTTTCCAGGGCTTAGTGTCACAGTTTCCCAACTGTGCGGCAAAGCACCCTGCAGTACTGTAGTGCGGGATATTTTACACTTTTGAGGGAAACACAGTGATAACTTGACATCTTTGGGACACCGCACGAGCTACTCAATAGCTCATAGTTTCAGCCATAGATGAGTCTACATCGCTTTCAGTGACATCATCACTTTGCATAGCTAGGTTTTTAGCAGTTCTGATAAAAAGCAATTGCCCGTGACAATAAATGCATTAAAGGAAATAAAAATGGTTATGTCCAAGCTGCTTCAAGGCTTGAGAAATTGTGCCCTACCCAACAGGTGCACACACCCCACAGATAAGTAGTGATGGCTCTTTACAGATGAAATAAACATACAACTTTCTTTCAACTTCTGTATATAATTTTTCCAAACAATTACAAAGCTTGTGGGCATAAACACTAAGTTATTTGGGCCTGAATGTTTAATAAAAGGAACTGTTCAGCATTTCTTTTGTCATGGGAGCATTGGAAAAAATTACTGCGACACTAAGAATATTATGAAAGTTTGAAAACCTCCAGCCTAGTGCCTTAGTGTTGATAGCAGGAATGACAATTATTACCGAGTTTGGGAGAAAATCTGGCTTTGTTCAGCGAGATTGCAGAGGCGAGAAGAACCGTCAGAACTTCCACAGAGACCAAGTGCCAAGAGCTAATGTGAAGTGTAAGCCTGTGCACACGCATCACAGTAAGGGACAAATGATAACGATGTTGGCATTCAAATGAAGATAAGATGTTGAAGAAACCTCCATGTTGAAAAGAAGCTTTGCGTAGGCTGCAGTCCTGTCTTCCAAATTAGCCCTAGGATTTTGGCAATCCAGTCTCATTACCTATGATAACTATGAAAACTAATTACGACAACTAACTGGAAAACCTAAGAATAATACAACTAAAGAGAATATGTTGTACATAGTTACAACATCTAATACATTTTTGAGCTCCTGTCAGTTGATAATGTGTCCTTAGCTTCGTTCCTAGGGCCCCACAGCACACACAGAAAAATAGCACTTATTTTGATTTGCCTCTGATTTGGATCAACATTTCTCAAAAGTGTTCAAAAGATGGAAGTGTATCCAAAGGACATAGGAGCCAGTTTGAAGGGGCTCCTGCTGGCCAAATCTGATACAATCAGAGCATCAAAATAAATAAGAAGAGTAATAGATTATTTACCTTTTGGATAAAACAAAAATCCATGAGTACAATAGTAGAGGGGAGGGGACTGAGGGTTCTGGTTTACAGGTAAGTGACTTGTGCGAACTGATTAAAGTGGATGGAGTGGTGGCAATGGACGTCACCATTTTCTAAGCATCATAGTAATGACTGGCTCAGTCAAGAACCGTGAGTGGATGCTACTAAGCCTGTCGGACCATTGTATGGCCTCAAAGTGTCTCTCTACAGATTGCATAATAGTTGCAAAGAGAAAAATAGAAACCATATAACTAAATGAAGAAATGGGACAACGCCTTGATCTAGTCATAAAGATTAATATCACCAATGAATGACATTCAGATATCACATGCTGCCTGATGTGATTCTCTGGAAAGGATACAACATCCATTATATAGTGGTCCGACCAGGAATGCAGAACCTGACCTTAATCATGAGGCAACATTGAACGAATCCAAAATAAAGGTCATTCTAGTAAATGGCCTGTATTCTTAACAAATCTCTTACACTCATGAAAAGAAAGACAAGCCAAAGGAACTGTTCCAGATGAAGGGGGAGAAGGAGACATGAGAACAATGTGATAAGAAGCAGTAGGTGATCCCAGATGGATTCCCAGCTGGGAGGGGAAAATATTAACAGAACCATTGAAGAACCATTGGAACATGAGCTGTAGATTACATAGAAGTGTTATTATCAGTGTTAAATTTCCTTGAGTTGGGAACCATAGGTAAGAAAATATGCATGTTTTTAGAGAATACATCCTGAACTCTAAAGGGATAAAGAGGTATATCTGCAATCTACCCTCAAGTGGTTCAGCAAAATAAATAAATAATATGTGTACAAATACAGAGAGAGAATATGAAAAAGTATATGGAGAAAAATATTAAAAGTTGGTGAATCTGAGTTAGAGATATATGGCACCTCTCTGTACCGTTTTGTAACTATTCTGAAAATTGGAAAACTCCATTAAAATTTTTTTTGTTAATACAAATGTGGTTCTCTTGTGGAGCCAAACAATTTCAGTTAGAATCACAGATCAGAATGCTAGGGATGGAAGAGAATTTAGGATTAATTTAACCTGATCCACAGATTTTTACGTATCAGAAAACTGAGGCCCAGAGACATTATAATTTGGTTAAGGTTACTGTCTTGCTTCGCTTGGACTGCCGCAAGAAAGCACCATAGATGGGTGCAGAAATGTATTCTCTCACAGTTTGGAGGCTGTGAAGTCCAAGATCAAGGTGGCAGCCGGATAGGGTCCTGGTGAGAGCTCTCTTTCTGGCTTGCAGATGTCAGCCTTCCCTCTCTGCGTGCTCACATGTTCTTTCTTTGCTGCACGTGCATAGAAAGACCTCTCTCTGTCTTCTTCTTATAAAGCCACCAATTCTATCCGATGAGGACCCTACCCTATGAGCTTTTTTACTTTAATTATCTCCTAAAAGCCCTATTTCCAAATACAGTCACAGTGGGGAAAAGGGATTCAACATATGAACTGGGGCTGAAGAAACACAATTCAGTCCATACTAGTTGCACAATTAATCTGGTGCTGAACTGACTGGGGACCAGTAGAGCATATTCTTTAGTTTGCACCAAATGCTCTGGATATTTTTTTAAGAAACTCCCTGTTTCAATTAAAAATTGGTATGAGAGTCGAAATCTGAAACTGGAATCTGGGGTTAGGGCTCAGCTTTTTCTTGTAGATGCTTTTTTATGGGCATGTCTATGCATTTTGAAGTTCCTGTGTGTAGAAAGTAATACTTTTGCTTGAGGGATATAAAGCCATTTCTCCAAAGTTATATATTAAAGTGGCAACTTGGGGGAGAAGTGTAAAAAAGTTAATAGATTGTAAATATCATCAGTGTGCTGAATTGATCCAAAAGAAGTTAATTTATTTAAAGCCATTAAACCACAAGTCTATAAAGACCTTATTGTTTTTTGTTTTTGTTGAATCACATACATCAGTAAAAAGCCTCTGGGTGTACTTGCCAGGCCAAAAACAATCAAGTAAATTATACTCAAGAACAACCTACCAAGCTTTTCATATGTTCTAATCCAATCCTCCCACATCCATCAAACAAATGCCTAACTAACCATGTGGATTTTGCACAATGCCCTCAAGGCCAGAAAACTTGGATTCTAGAGCTTGAGTTTCAGAGACATGGGTGATTTTTAAGTGCTGTCAGCTTAATTGCTTGCCTCTCTTTCTTGATGAAGGGGACCAGCATCCCTACCCCATCTCCCCACTCCACACCTATCCAGCAATTGAGGGGTAAAGCCTGATTATTCACCCAAAGAAATAAGACAAAATAAACTTAGCACAGGAGTTTCTTAAGTCCTCTGATAATTTAAACAAAAAATAAAACAAAACAAAACAGACACAAGAAATAAATCAGTCTGTTCCTTTGTGCCAGTGAAGATACACAAGATTGTGGTATAAAATGAGCAGACCGACTCTCCTCTGTCCAACAGTTGGAGCTCTCTGGGCACATTTCCAGGGCTGTCCTAAATTACAGGGCAGAAAGTGGGGTCCTGACGTCAGATCCCACCTCTCAGATAGCCGGCCTTCTCCCATCATTAGCAAGAGGAAAAGTTGGCTACACCCAGGTTTCCCCAACACATAGAGCTGCATGTGATTTAGAAGGGGCTGTGGCTTCTCTGCATCACTCGTGCTTGGTGTTTTCCCATTCACAGTCCAGTGTACAAATCCTCCTGGACGGGCAGGAAGGAACCTGTCTCACCAGACAGAAGTGCCCTCTTCGGACTGTGCATGTTGTCCTCTGAGCAAGGATTGAATGATTGGATAAGGGGGTATGACTGATGCCTCCCTGCTTGCCCCATAAGGAATGCCAGAAATAAAATCAAAGTGTTGTTCCTCGTCTCCACAAGAAGTAACTTCTGACATTCAATCCCATAGGTGTTTCTGTAATATTTACAGAACGACCTCAGATCAGCTGGGACAATGGCCTCTACCCCATGTGTCAGTCAATGAAAGCGGTTAATGATTGCCAGTATCTCATAGTTATTTGGTGGCAGAGTTAAGACTACAACTCATTCCAGGCCAGAGCTGTCACACTGCACTGTGCTTGTCCCATATCAAACCAGCTTTATCAAAACATTGTGGTTTGTTTAAATCTATGACCCACACGTACTTTGGGGACATTAGGTTTTGAGGCACATGGTCTTCTTGACCTCACTCAGCACCGAATTTTGCCCTAGAGATTAGAAGAATAAAAGACAGATTAACAAAAGAAAGGCAAACAGGGGCTTATTAACCTGCACATTGTGTGGGCACACACGTGGGCGTACCCAGTGATGAGTAACTCAGGGGGACGGTGAGAACTTGGGCTTACACAGCATCTTAGCAAACGAACAATAAATTTGTAGAGTAGTGACAAGACAAAGAGAAAAGATCAAGTTTCTAGGGCAGCAAATTGTGGGAAGGTAAATGTATGGGAAACTGAAGGCAGATAAGTTCAGTTAGTAAAGTTTGTTATATAGATTCCTCTGGCGCCATGTGTGGGCTGATCAGGATGTACTGTCGTCTTTGGTGATTACCTTCTGTCCTTCCTGGTAAGAAGGGAGGGGGGAATCTTTTCCAATTTATGCCCGCTTTTAGGCAAACAGGGGGAAGGCAGAGTTTTCTTGTATCTGCTTCTTCTCAATTGCCTTCAGCTCAAAATAATCCTTATGTATGCCTAAGTGGCGCATTTGGGGGGAGGGTGCATATTCTGTTAATTCTTAGAGAAACATGGAGAAACTTAAATATGTATATTAAGAAATAACTATTAATTTTCTTAGGTATGAAATGATATATTGCCATTATGTAGGAAAATGCTATGGTTTCTTTTTGGAGATTTATGCTGAAGTATTTGGGGTTAATGCATCATGATGTCTCACTTACTTTCTAATGTGTTAACACACACACACACACACACACACACACACACAAATAAAATCAATATAGCAAAGTGTTGACAGTTGTTGAAGGCAGGAGGAGAAATATTTCTTTCACTTTTTCTATATTTTCTATATGTCCAAAATTTTTCATAATAAACAGTTTTAAAAAGATGAATATTAGTCTTATCTTACAGATCCTAGAAATTTCTAAATATAATGCTATTTTTCACCAAAGATTGAAGAATTTTGTTCCTTATTAATGGAATTTTCAGTGTCAGAATGTGACTTAGAGATGTATTTTGTAAGACTAGAGAAGCTTTTGCCAAAATCCATAATCAGTCTAAGTAGCCCCTTTGTCCATCTGTTGCTAAGGTTTGTTCTGTGTGTACAAGGACTATATTTTTGGAATCACCAAATCAGTATATATGGTCTGACAAAGGATTTTTCCCCCTACTTCTGCTTTTACTCACATGAAAGCCTTACAAAGGCATAAAAACCAAAACATGCATAGATGTTATTTTTTGTTTATTTAATATAGAACAAATCACCTTTCTTAAAGGAACATAACACAATTAAAGAAAATTATATTGTTTCAAGAAAATGTGGAATGCAGTTTCCGTATCTTAGAGTCAACTCCAATGTGATTTACAGCAAAATCTTTCTTTAGCTTTACAAGGTCAACTTAATAATCTATCATGACATATGTTGGGGATAAAAATGTCTTCCTTGTCTTTTATTCTTAACTTTTAATTTCCTTTTTGAATCAGGCTTTCAGTTTTGACCTTCACAATGACTAAAGAAAATCAGATTGCAGTAATTAGAATATTGCGGAAACATCATCTAAAACTATGGTTTGATTAGTCCATTAACTTAAGCAACCATAATTTCAACTCCTGAGAATTTTAAACTGATTTAATTTTAGCTGTGTGGTTCACCATTCTTTTTTTATGACAGCTGAAATATTTGAGTAAGTCGGAGGTAGCATACTTATTTAGAACGTTACCAAGGCAAAAGGAATACCTGCAAAGTAGCAGATTAATTTAAGGGAAATGTGTATTTTCTAAACGTTAACACATGGAGTTTTCCCTTGATATGTAACATGCAAATACCTAAAAGGAACATTGTATATTGGAGGCTTTTTTCTGGGCAAAGAAAATTGCTTTATATTTTCACCTAAGCTTATTCTATTAAAAAAAAGAAAAAAGAAAGAAAGAAAGAAAGAAAGAAAGAAAGAAAGAAAGAAAGAAAGAAAGAAAGAAAGAAAGAAAGTGAAGGTCAGAACTCCAGAACCATTAACCAAACTTTAAAAAATTTCTGGAAATAGAATGACATTTCTCAAGGGCTTATTTGGCCTATTTTATTTACTATCCCCCCACTCTATAAATTTTACTCAGCATTTTAACCTGAAAATGTGCTTTGTCTCCTCTCCTAACTCTATAGTTAATGCTCACAGCTATCTTCATTAAATGAGATTTTCACTCCAAGTCAATAGATGAGGGACTAAGCAAAGTGTAGAACTTCCATTAGATATTTGATTGAAGGGTTTTCCATCAGTTTAGAGCCAAGGGAGGGAGACCATGAATTAGAATTATTTCTTTTGCTTCTTAAAACTGACCTAATTAAGTCAAGATGATGAAAAGGGGGCTTCCCACTCTCTGCAGTTAGGATAGAAAGATCACATTGGTAAAATAGAAAGTTTTCCACCATTGGGTAAAACTCATCTTTTTAAGAGTGTGTCAATTAGAACATAATGAGTTTAGCTATAAACACAAGAGTATTAGAAATACTATTAAAGCTAAGAAAAGATCAAAGAGCAATTATTCAAAATGTAACCTTAAAAATAAAATTGCCATTTTACCAGCAAAAATGGGTTCATTGGGAAAAGCAGGGAAAGAAACCTGCTGAGGCAAAACCATAGGCAATTCTGGAGAACAGAGAGACCGCTTTTACAGAGGAAAGAGGGGAGGCTGGGAGGGGCTGTTATACACTGTAAGTCCATTGGAATAAACCAGGAGTTTGAAGTATAGGAGCGTCTCGTTGGCTGAGCTGTGACTCTCATTGGGCTTTTGCAGGAGGGGAGGGATAGAGAAAACTCCCTTCCTGCTGCTGGGATAGTAAGGTATATGGACTAACAAGGTCCCTCTCTTCTTATTGAGTCTGTCATTGAAAACTAGTGCTGACTAGGGCGCCTGGGTGGCTTAGTTGGTTAAGCCTATGACTCTTGATTTCAGCTCTGGTCATGATCTCACAGTTCCTGAGATCGGGCTCTGTGCTGACAGTGCAGGGACCGCTTGGGATTCTCGGTCTCCCCCTCTCTCTGCCCCCCTCCCATTTGCATGTGTGTGTGCACCGTGTTTGTGCTCTCTCGCTCACTCAAAATAAATAAACATTTAAAAGAAGAAGAAGAAGAAGAATGCCAGTGCTGGGCATGAGAGGTCCCCCTGCCAGCCCTCTGATTCCATTCTAAATGAGGTTTCCTTTTATTAATTTTCGCAAAAGATATGTTTCTACCGTGAAGAACCAAAGTGAGGGTTAAAGATCAGTCCTAAACAGCAACAGAATGTAAGTGAAGTCAGTAGCCAGTGCAAAACTTGCAAAACGGTTTAACTCTTGAAGTGTGAGGTTCAAGGAAAAAGTGAGCATTAAGTGGTCAGTGGTGTAAGAAAAAGCAAGGGGCTCTGCCTGGAGTGAGGGCAGAGAGCAGAAGAGGGAGATGGATGGATGGATGGAAAGAGAGGCAGAGAGAAACTGAGAGACCAAGAGACATGACAAAGACCCTGCTCCATTAAAACCCCACAGACCATAGAGATGCCGAGGGTCCAGGTGGTGGGATACAGAGATGATTACACTCCCAGGAGCAACAGGTCCGGTGGGGCGCACAAACCCATAAACTCGTGAATCGTTTGAATACAGAGTGATGTGGTATAAAGGACAGAACCTCAGCATCTGCTGGCAAGGCCAAGTTGGTGCCTTGGGGCACTAGGTGGCAAGTGCGAGGACAGCCCGGATGGAGCTGTCAGGAAGGAGGGAGAGCTCGCCCGTGTATGCATAACCCTTTGGAATTTGAAGCACCGAGCATCAGGGAACTAGAGCATATTTCTATACCAGGAAGGGGTTTGATTTATAAAAATGCAAGTCCGGGGATGTATGAAGGAAAGGTCTGAGTGGGTCTGGAAGCAGGGAAACCAGAGGGGAGGATGTAACAAGTGTTATAAGGCAGTGATAGTGGGAGCCCTAGAAGAGACACCAGATTTCAGAGATGGTCAAGGAGGAATCTTTAGGATTTAGTGACTATAGAAAGGGACAGTGAGAGACAGTCAACGGTGGTGTCACAGTTGGGGGCTTTGGATAGGGTGGATGGTGATAGCTTTTGTGAAGACTGCAAACATGCGGCCAACTAATCCAGGGCTGTGGAGGAGGGGAGTTCCTTCCTGTACCTGTAAAAGTTGAGGTATCTTCTAGAATCCAGATGGGTGGACCAAGGAAGCAATAGGCACTCTGAGCCTATAACCCAGGAAAAAAAGGCAGGTGCTGGGAAAATGAAAGGTGGGTATCATGGTCGCCATGAGCATGGCAGTTGAGGCAACAGGAATGAATGAGACCACACACAGAAGGGATGTGAGTAAGGAGGCTGAGGAAGGAATTCTGGGAACACCATCACTAGGGGCAGTGGTTCTCAACTAGGGATAATTTTGCTCACCAGGGTACAGTTGGCAATGTCTGGAGGCATTTTTGGTTGTCGCAACCGGGGCGGGGGGGCGTGGGGATGGGAGACGAGAGGTCAGGGATGCTATTGAGCCTTCTACAATGCGCATGATATCTCCTCACAACTAAGACTTATCCAGCCCAAAATGAAGGTAGACCAGACAGGAGGCAAGGAAAAATTTTTTTTTGTTTAGGGAACAGAGACTCTTGTTTTCTCTGTTTTTTTTTTTTTTTCCTGGGAAATAAGAATAAATTACTTTTAATTTATGTACTAGGCACTAGCTGAGTGTTTTACATGCAATATCTTTAAAATTCATAATAGGGGCACCTGGGTGGCTCAGTCAGTTAAGCATCCAACTCTTGATCTTGGCTCAGGTCATGATCTCATGGTCCATGACTTGGAGCCCCACACTGAGTTCTGCATTGACAGTGCAGAGCCCCCCTGAGATTCTCCTTCTCTACCTCTCTCTCTGCCTCTCCCCCACTCGCTCTGTCTCTCTCTCTCTCTCTCTCTCAAGATAAATAAAGAAAGCTTTAAAATTCACAATAACTACTATTTCCATTTTACAAAGGGGGATATTGAGCCCCAGTTGAAGAAATGTGCGAAAGATCACAGAAGCAGGAAGTGGTGAACTGGAACTTTGAACTTGAAGTGCTGGGGGCTCCCATAAGCTTGGTGGTGTTTCATGTTTATCCTGCGCAGATGCTGGAGCTGCTCATTTTTAGTTGCCTGTTTTGATGGATCAAAGGCAGTGTCCAAAGCCGAGAAACAGGCAGGACAGCGTTACAACTAACCATGGTACTCACTCGATTCATGCCCAGTGGGAGGCTAACAAAATGATACTGGGACACGGTAGCCCTCCATCCCAGATTTATAAAGGTGGGTTTATGCTTCCTTAAGAATTCACCAGCAGTATGATTCCATGTGGCTGATTCCTTGCTTAGTCCCTCCAAGCAGGTGACAGCCCAGAAGGAAGTCTGTCTGGACATGGTTGTCCTGGCACTCCCCTGGGCTGATCCTCTTCCGGAATGTCCTCAATCGTGGAATGAATGGCGGAAGGAAATTCATAGGAGTGATGTATCTAGATCTCTAGGATTTTTTTAAAAATTTTGTTAACGTTGTTATTTATTTTTGAGACAGTGAAAGACAGAGCATGAACAGGGGAGGGGCAGAGAGAGAGGGAGACACAGAACCGGAAGCAGGCTCCAGGCTCTGAGCCATCAGCCCAGAGCCCGATGCGGGGCTCGAACCCACATACCGCGAGATCGTGACCTGAGCGGAAGTTGGACGCTTAACCGACTGAGCCACCCAGGTGCCCCTAGATCTCTAGGATTTTGTGAGCTTGAGCACATCTCCTCCAAGGTGAGTCAAGAATGTTCAAAGGTGAGCGCCAGTTTTCACCTTTGCTCTGGCCCCGGAAACACAACTCCAGGCCCCTGTGACCATTGCATCATTTTGCCTGTTTCTACAATAGTAGCAGAAGAATGGGCTAAGAATGACTGAGAGCAGAATAGGGTCAGGAATGTTACAGTGTGATCAAAATTGAGAGCCCCTCGGGGCGCCTGGATGGCGCAGTCGGTTAAGCCTCCCACTTCAGCCAGGTCACGATCTCGCGGTCCGTGAGTTCGAGCCCCGCGTCAGGCTCTGGGCTGATGGCTCGGAGCCTGGAGCCTGTTTCCGATTCTGTGTCTCCCTCTCTCTCTGCCCCTCCCCCGTTCATGCTCTGTCTCTCTCTGTCCCAAAAATAAACGGTGAAAAAAAAAAATTAAAAAAAAAAAATTGAGAGCCCCTTCCCTGTAGCATGTAAAAGGGAGCTGGCCAGGAACAGATGAAGGCATTGCTTACAGTTTTTCCTACCTATTTAAGTTTGTGGTACCAATATGTAAAACTTTGAATTTTTTTTTTCCAGCGATAGCCTATAATATAGGTGTAGAATGAGAGAAGGAGAAAGGTTAGGCTCATTCAAGGTTGGGCTAACTAGAGATAGTGCCAAAAACACAGTAGATGTTCAATAACACGCAGTGGATGAATAGATAAATGGACGGATGAGACAGCAAGAGAGCAAGCAGCGAAATTAAGAGTGCTAGTGATGAGGGAGTGTGGGGCAAGCTGAGGGCAGAGTACAGGCGAACAACCCCCACCCCACCCCGAGTGGGACATGTATGATATTCCTTGGACACCCCGGCTACCCCAAAACAGGAAAGGACAAAAACACAAATGAGAGTCTCCACCAGTTTACAAGAAAAAGGCAATCCCATCAATGGCCCAAAGTCCAGGAAATCCCTACTGTCTTAATGTTAATGCTTTACTGGAGGGAAAAACAACCTTAGCCTGACGGTAGCTAGGCCTCCAGTTAAATCTTTAGCTTGTGAAAGTCTCTTTGGAAACTCCTCCTTGACTGTATCTCCCCGGACTCCATAAAACATCACCCCCCGCACTTGCAGTGCAACTCTTCCTGCCCACGGGTCCTGTCCCCGTGCTTTAGTAAAATCACCTTTTTCTACCAAAGACGTCCAAGAATTCTTTTTTGGCCTTCGGCTCCAGACCACCCCACCACCACCCCAAAACTTCATCACTAGGAATGACTTTACACCAGTTTGGACCATGGTGGGTCCAGACTGAGTAGGAAGAGGAGTGAAGCCACCTTGGGCATGATGAGACAGACCGTCATGGCTCATCCGACTGAGGTTCTAGGTGGAAGCAGGATTGGATGGTCCCCGGAGCCCATGTCAGGGGAGATGACTTCAAGGAGATGCTCCAATTAATGTTCAATCATGTCACTAAAAAAGATTTGCCTCAAACACCCCAGTTGGAACACCAGCAACAATATAAACAGTCAAATCAGACAAAAAGGAACACAAGTGGCCAATAAACACACACACAGAGATTTAAGCTGGCTAAAGATTACAGAAGTGCAATAAAACAACAGAATGTTTGCATCTTTCAAATCGGCCCAGACCAAAGGGTTTATTAATACCCACGACCGGCCACAGCACAGGCGGGTTTGGCTGTGCCTTTCCAACCTCAGAGGCCTGTGCCTTTGGACCCAGAAGTGGCATTTCTGAGCTTTGGACCTTCAGAAACATGCACACCTGTGTAGATAGGTGTGTACAGGGATGCTCGAGGCGGCGGTGATTCCAGTCGTTGTACCGGGTGCCGCTAGACATCCGCTGCCTTGACTTGGCTGTGCCTTCATGTTGCTCTGAGACTCATCAAAACTCTCACTTCTCTCCTCAGTTGCTTCCCCCCTTACTCTCAAGAAGAAATTGTAGCCATGCTGAATTCCCTCACCTTCTGTCCCCAAAGTCTCTACATCCAAAATCTTCTCACCTCATGCCTTTATTGGTCCAGGAAGATGAGGTGAACTGGCCTGGTCCCATTCCACCCCAAAGCTAGTCTTGCCCGTGGTGCCCATGTCAGATGCTGCACCCCAGGAACATCCCGCCCCTGACAATCATCAGTCTTTCCTCCTCTGCTGCCCAGGCATCGCTTTACATTAGTACAGAAGTCCCTTCCAGGCTAAAAACAAAATAGGGCGGCTTCTGGAAACCCTTCTGAAGGAAAAACTAGATTGCCTCCTCTCCTCTCTGTTATTACCACACTTGCACTTCCGGCCACCAAATGTATGGGTTTTTCCCCACACTGAGCATTTCTCCAATTCTCTGTGGACACCAGCTGGGCATCCAACAATGCAATTCCATTCTGACGCTATCCAACCAGAGTCGCCATCAGATCCCACAGGACTCCATCTTGATGAGGGCTTAGTCCCACCAGACTGGCCTGACTTCAGATACCCTTGGCAAGTTCAGGTTGTTTCCTCTGCTTCTGATCAATTGCCTATAAATTGCAGGTTCTCATGACGCCCTTATGGGGCGTGGTAATTTGCCAGAATAGCTCTCAGAACTCAGAGAAGCACTTCACTGGCATTTACCAGCTTATCATTAAGCATACAACTCAGGAACGGCCAGATGGAAGAGATATATAGGGCAAGATATGGGATAAGGAGGACAGAGCTCCCACCCCCTCCACTGGTGCACCCCAGGGAGAGGCGATCACCCACGTGGAAGTTTGACAAATCTCCTGGTTCAAGAGTTTTTATTGCACTCGATCCTCAGGACCTTCTCCCCTTGCCAGGACAGTGGGCGGCGCTAAGTGACCCCATTCCCTAATTCCTTGATCTTTCTGGTGACCAGCCCTATCCTGAGGCTATCATGGGGCCCCATCTTAAGTCACCTCATTAGTATAAACTCCCTTGTGATCTGAAGGGGCTTATTATGAAAAACAAAGACACTCCTACCACTCAGAAAATTCCTAGGGTTCTAGGAGCTGTGCCAGAAGCCCTGGACAAAGACCAAATAGATTTCTAAAGCACACCTTCCATGACCCTGCATCTTCCAAAGGGTTGGCCATTCCTTGACTCTCAACTCCTTGAAAAACTGGGTTACATTTCAATTCTCCAATCTTGGATCCCTAATCACTATTCAATTTTTCTTATCCAGATGCTCTTCTCCCCCACACTCCACTAAAAACGACTAGCAAATTTGCCTGCACATTGCCAGATCAGACACTTTTAACAGTCTTTGCCTTATTGAACTTCAGCTGGCTACCTGGTTGTTATTGAACATCGACCCGTTTGGTTTCTGTGATGTTAGCTCTTCCTGTTCTCTTCCACTCTGCTGACCTTTTTTTTTTTTTTTTTTTTTTTCTAATCGTTCTTTCATCTTCTCCTTGGTTCCTCTGCCTACAGCTTATACGTTGGTGTTCTTCATGGCTTGTCTGTAAATTATGCTGCCCACCATCAACCTTGCCATTTTGTGTGCTCTCCCTTGGGAAGATTTAATCCACTCTCAGGGTTTTAATAGCCACTTAACTCCTAAATATGAACCTGTCGATCTGGAACCCCACCCATCGATTCAAGCTTTAGATTCGTAAGTTTGCCTTAGATCTCTCTGCTTGCACATCCCACGGATCTCTACAGTTCAACATCTCCCAAACATAATTTACCATTCTCTTAACAATTCAACATTCAAAACCTTAAAATACCACCCCCATCAAGAAAGCGCACCTCCCATGCATAATCAATCAAGTTTTTTGATCTAAAGAGTTCTCACGTCTGCTTCGACGCCACCTGTTCCAGTGCTGTGCTTTAGGCCTTATCACCACCAGCCTGATTTATTGCAACAGCTTCATGACTCAGATCCCTGCAGGAGCTCAATCTTGCCAGAATCTCAAATCCATCTTCCATACTGTTGCCAGAATAAGCTATCAAAAACGTAATTCTGCAGTCAATAAAAATGGCAAAAGATCTCATACCATGTAAAAACATTCATGATATATTGCTTAGTGGGGGAAAAAAAGCAGACTCCAAAACAGTATGTCTCCATTATGAGCCCATATTGGATTTTTAAAAATGTGTATATATGCTCCAAGAAATCTAAATATCAACAGGGGTTATCTCCCAGTGGCAGGTCATGGGTGATTGTCTTTTTTTATTGATTTAGTTTTCCATGCTTTCTGCAATGAGAACATATTATTTTTGAAATCAGGAAATAGTTTAATCCCACAAATCTAACAATGTCAATTTCTTCCTTGAAATCCTGAGCTAGCTCTCTGCTGGCAGGATGTGGTCCAAGCACTTTTTTTCAGAGCACACAAAGCCTTCGGTGACCTGGCCCAGGCCCCTACACCCCTCTCTAGCTTTACTTACTCTCTCGTGTTATAGAGCAGTGGTTCTCAAACATGGGGGTGCCCCGCCAGAGTTTCTGATTCTGTAAGTCTGAGGTGGGGCCCAGGAACTGGCAGCTCTAAAGATGCTATCGGTCTGGGGGGACACATTTAAAAAAATTGTTATTGTGGCAAAATATACAAAGATAACATTTACCCTCTTAACTACTTTTAAGCGTGCAATTCAATGGCACTAAGTGCATTCACAGTGTTGTGCAGCCCTGACTATCACGCACTCTCAGAACGTTTTCACCTTCCAAACAGAAACTCTGAGCCGTTAAACAAGTACACCCTCTTCTCCCCTTCCCTTAGCTCCTCGCAAACCTCTAGCCTCCTTTCGGTGTCTCTGAATTTACCCCTTTTAGTTACCTCATATAAGCGGAATTGTATACCATTCCACATCTTACGTTTACCTCATCTTACTTAGCCACTCATATCTGCAGGTATACATTGGGGTTGTTTCCACCTTCTGGCTACGGTGGATAATGCTACGAATGTTGGTGTACAAGTATCTGTGTGAGATCCGGCGTTCAATTCTTTCAGGGCCACATACCCAGAAGTGGAATTGCTGGGTCACATGGTAATTCTATGTCTGACTTCTTGAGGACTCGCCATGCTGTTTTCCGCAGTGGCTACATCACTTCACATTCCCACCAGTGATGCACCAGGGTTCCAACTTCCTTGCCAACATTTATTATTTTTTGCCTTTTAAACTAACAGCCATCCTAATAGGTAGGAAGTGGCATCGCAGTATAGCTTTTATTTGCGTTTCCCTAACGGACTGGAGACACACGAGAATGTCTGTGCTAGGGTAACGCAGAGGACCTGACCCGTATTCCACGAACACACAGTATCATTTACAGCTTGGTGCTTTCGCTGGTCTGGCCCTTCTGCCTCAGTTTCCTCTGCTGACTGTGGGTCATCCTTTAAAACAAATCACAACTCAAATGTCATCTGCAAAAATTCTCTCAGAACATCTGGGTTGGGCTGGTTGACCTCACAAAAGGCCCCCACAGCGCGAGGAGCTATGGAAGGTGGGCCCAGGGGAGGTGGGGGAGGGCAAGGCCCTGGAGTAAAAGCAAGCAGTTTGAGTGAAAGTCTGTGTTGGGAGCAGATAAGCCCCTCCTCAGGGCAAACAGCCCAGTAGCAGCGCTGGAGGTCTCACCACTTGGATTTCCCTTCAAGATGAGGCTTGACACACAAGCTGCCAAGTCAGCTATGCTGACAGCCTATGCCTGCAGAGCCTTCGGGATCCATCTCAGTTGTCTCTGAGCAGCCTGCAGCCCATGACCGACCACAACAGGGCACCCCGCATTTCTGCCCGGTTCGAGACCTCCTCCCACACGCTGTACTTGCTCTGGAGCTCCCTGTCCAGTCGCCTGGTGTTTGGGCAGATCTGCATCACAGGCTGAGGCTGTCTCCCCACGCCTTCGTCTCCCCTTTCTTTTCACAGCTGTCCGACCTGCACTGCAGCCCGAGGGTTCCTCCTGCACATCCTCCCTTGCACACCTTTCACAAGCATCTCCCCTCACCATAAAGTGCCTGCACCCCTACCTCTGTCTCCGTCACCCCTTCCCTGGGGATCCAACGAAGGCCGATGGTCCAACCAAGCAGGTGGGAGGTTAGGTTTGGGAACAGATCACCGCACTGTCTGCCTGGCCGGTCAAGAGAATACCACCCTGAGTGGGGCATGGGTCACAGAGCGTCCCTCGCACAAGGTGGCAACCCAAATGCTAAAACTCGCAATAATTCAGGCATTTGCGAAGTTCAGGGAACAAGTCATACGAGGACAATGGAATTGATTGGTTGTTAGTGAGTCACATGGATGCCCCACAGAGCATGATGAAAAGCTGAGGGCGGTTAACCAACACTGACAACTAAGCGTGAGGGTCTTAGTTCTTAAACCAGGAGAACAGAAAAGGCCTGAAACCAAACTCAAAACTTAATAGTTAAAAGAAGAGTCGAAATCTTTATGGGTATCCACCCAGATATTCCCTTCCCAAGTGTCAGGGTCCCAGGTTTTTCCAAACAGCTCGAACTCCTTCTCTAGCAGAGACAGTAGATCAAAAACAAAATCGCAGCTTGGAGGAGACCGTGAAGGTGAGTGTCACCCTGAAGGATTTCAGGAAACCGGGCTGGGTCCCCATCAATTCTCCGTTGAATTCACCAGTCTGGGTGGATTCTGGAAAAAATGGCTGCGGACAACTGACAGCTCAGTCAAGTAGTGGCTCCCACAGCAACTGCTGGGCCCATGTGGCATCTCTTTTGCTAGACCAGAGTCTACGGTCCCTGGAACATGGCATCCAGCCATTGATCCGGTGAATATGTTTTTTCTATCTCAATCAAAAAAGAATACCAGAAACCAGGTACATTTAGAGTTTTGCCTCGGGGCTCTGTTACTGGTTCCGCTCTCTGAAGAGACCTGGACCTTCTGACCTTCCTGTGGAATGTCACATGCATCTATTAAACTGACGGCGTCCTGCTGATCAGGCAGAATTAGCAGGAGCAGGTAGCACACTGGTGGCGTTGCTAATTCACATGCAGCCTAGAGGGTGGAAGATAAACTCTATGAAGATTCAGGACTTGCCATTTCAGGAAATTCTTAGAAGAGCAGTGACGAAATCAAACTGCTGCCTCTTGCACCCCCTTCCACAAGGGAAGCACAGTGCCTGGTAGCCTCTTTGGATTCTGGAGGCCACACATTCCACACTTAGGGATGATGCTTCCGCCCATAAACAGGGTGACACAAAGGCTCTCTGGAGCAGGGAAAGGGCTGTGTGCAGCAGGTCCAAGCTGGGGAACAACTCCCCGTCACTCGGGCCATGTGCTCTGGTGGGCCCTGTGGTATTGGAGATGTCGGTCATAGAAAGAGTCACAGCAGAGATGTTATGGTGAGCCCCAGTGGGGGAATCACAGTGCAAGTACCTGGGGTTCTGGGGGAGAAACTTCCCAATTACAGTGGAGAATTTTGATTTTATTTATTTATTTATTTATTTATTTATTTAGAGAGAATGAGAGCATGAGCTTGGGAGGGGCAGAGAGAGAGAGAGAGAGAGAGAGTGAGAGCATGAGCTGGGGAGGGGCAGAGAGAGAGAGAGAGAGAGAGTGAGAGCATGAGCTGGGGAGGGGCAGAAAGAGAGAGAGTGTGAGAGCATGAGCTGGGGGGGGAGAGAGAGAGAGAGAGCATGAGCTGGGGAGGGACAGAGAGAGAGAGAGAGTGAGAGCATGAGCTGGGGAGGGACAGAGAGAGAGAGAAAGAGAATCCCAAGCAGGCTTTGCGCTATCAGCACAGAGCCTGATGCGGGGCTTGATCCCGTGAACCATGAGATCATGACCTGAGCCAATATCAAGAGTCAGACACTTAACCAATGGAGCCACCCAGGTGCCCTGAGAATTTTAGGGTTTTAGAAAACAGCTCCTGGCAGTTTACTGGGCCCTGGAAGAGACAGAATGCTTGACTAGAGGACATCAAGCGACCACATTTCAGGACTGTCCATAATGTGCCAGGTTCTATTGGACTCACTATTGTGAGCTGAATTGAGCCTCCCTCCCCAAATTCATATGTTGAAGTCCCAACCTCTAATACCTCAGAATGTGACTGCATTTGGAAATAAAGGTTTCGAAGAGAGAATTAAATTAAAATGAGGTCTTGGGGGTGGGGCAGTAATCCAATGTGAGCAATGTCCCTGTAAGAAGAGTGAATTTAGACACAGACATGAGCATGCACAGAGAGATGACCACGTGAAGACAGGGAGAAGGTCGCCATTGATAAGCCAAGGAGAGAGGCTCCAGAAGAAACCAAGCCTGCCAACAACTTGATGTCAGACATCCAGCCTCCAGAACTAGGAGAAAATAAATTTCTCTTGTTTCAGCCACCCAGTCTGTGGTATTTTGTTATGGAGGCTCTAGGAAACTGACACACCCAAATAGCTATAAAGTCAGGTGGCCCCTGCAGCAGTCCACGGTAAGATGAAAATGGCCCATCAGGACCGAGCCTGAGAGGAATCAGAGGACGCCAGTGAACTGCAAGAGCATTTAGGCTAGAGTCCCATGTCACCAGCTTGGTTATACCTCTCTCAGCTTACACCTGTGGCCTTGTGGAGGGTTCTGTACAACCAACTGAAAAGGGGAAGAAAAAAGAAAACCCTAAGCTTAGCTTATAGATGGGTTGGCTTGTCATGTGTATACAAACCAAAAATGGATGGATGGTGGCTGCATTAAAGCCACATAGGGGTGGCTTTAAAAGAATGTGCAAAGGAGAGATCCATCAAAGGGAAGAGCTTCGAGCAGCATACCTGGTTATTCACTCTGTAGAGAAGTGACCTGAATTGAGAAATGTATGAACTCATAGATAGTGGTGAATGGCCTGGTTAAGCCACTTCAAGGACTTGGAAGGAAAAAGACTAGAGATGCAGAGATAAGAAGACAGGTTTGGAGGCGTGTGAATGGCCACATGGGGTGGTTGGGGAGTATGAAGATCTGTTTATCCCATGTTAATGCCCACCAGAAAGCAACCACCATGGAAGAGTCACTGAACCATTTGGTAGACAAGATGAGGTGGTCAGTTAACTTTGGCTAGGCTTCACCATCAACTACCCCAGAACTGCCACAGTGGGCGTCTGAATGCAGTCACCATAGTTGTAGAGACGGAACCTACTCGTGGGGCCCCCAGCACAGATTCTCACTTACCAAGGCCAATCTAGCCACTGCCACTTCTGCACATCCATCCTGCTGGCAACAGACAAAGGCTGAGTCCCAATATGGCACGATCCCTTGAAGAAACCCATCAGGTACTTGGTGGCAAGTTGACTCCATTGGAGCCCTTTTCATCCTGAAAGGGCCAGTGGTTTATTCTCACAAGAGATAACGTTTTGCATATGGATTTGCCCTTTCTGCCTGCAGAGCCCGAGCCAGCACCATTATCCTGCCCAGTCTTGCTTC
Organism: Felis catus; assembly: GCF_018350175.1. Classification (NCBI taxonomy): domain Eukaryota; kingdom Metazoa; phylum Chordata; class Mammalia; order Carnivora; family Felidae; genus Felis; species Felis catus. The sequence continues at coordinate 66,561,973 of NC_058368.1, forward strand.
CTCTTTTATCGTTACAGGCGTTACTTTGTCTCAGCATGTTTCCTGCACGCTCCTTTCAGATTCGCTTCCTACACTTGGTAATGTGCATGTAAGCTTTCTCCATGTCCTTTCTATGGCTGGACAGCTCATGCAGTTTGGATGCACCAGTTTATTTATCCGTTCACCTATTGGACATCTTGGTTGTTTCCAAGTCTCGACAACTATGAATAACGTTACTAGAAACATCTGTGTGCAGGTTTTTGTGTGGACATAGTTTCAATTCCTTGGCGTAAATACCAAGGAGCGTGAATGCTGGATCATGTGGTAAAGGTATGTTTACTTTTGTAAGAAAACTGCCAAACTGTCTTCCAACGTGGCTGTACCATTTTGCATTCCCAACAGCAGGTGTAGGAGAGTTCCTGTTGTTCTGCACCCTTGTCGGTATTTGTTGCTGTCAGTGTTCCAGATTTGGTCATTCTAATAGGTATCTAGTTTTTGTTTTAATCTGCGCTTCTCTGATGACATATGATGTAGAACGTTCATTTTTTTTTTAACACTTTTGCATAAATTTGTTTCCACTGGTTTTTCATTATATGTTCTTAATGCCTGTCCAGTCATCTCCTGAGACTAAATAAATGATAAAGTTAAGCCAAATTGAGTATATTAAAGTTGGGAATAAAGGCACACAAAAATATGTACAAAACTAAATGCCGCAGAAAACAGTGTTTCTGTCATCTACCCTCAATGACCAGACTCTACCAAAAGACCATCTGCTCTCAGTTGGCCCCATTTTCTGCCTGTAACTTCCCAGCCTCCCCAACTTCTCACTGCCACACCTCCGTGCCTGGTCCCCTCTCCATTTCCTCTAGCTACAGCCAACCCCCAGGAGGAATTTTCTTCCCTAAACAATCGGGACCAGGGGGCCTCACTCTTTGCTCATTCTTAGCCCTCTGCCCCTCGGCCCCTCCCGACTCCTACTATGCCTACCTCTGGATCAATCCACTTTGCACATCTCAGAATTATTTTTTTTTTAATGTTTATTTATTTTGAGAAAGAGAGAGACCACAAGCAGGGGAGGGACAAAGAGAGAGGGAGAGAGAGAATCCCAAGCAGGTTCCACACTCAGCACAGAGCCCAACTCGGGGCTTGAACTCACAAACCGTGAGATCACGATCTGACCAAAATCAAGAGTCTGATGCTTAACTGACTGAGCCACCCAGGTGCCCCCACATCTCAGAATCCTGAAATGACCGTATTCAATGTCAGTTTGTGTTTCACTCCTGCTTGGCAAATCCTCTTCCAACTTTGGAGCTGCTTATTCTTTTCCCGATCTCCACCTCTTCGAGGCCCTTACTCCACCCTTACCCCTCTTACTTTTAACCACCTGTGAGTGAATGACCTAGCTTTCCACTTCATGGAGGAAAGAAGTCATCACACATGCACAGAAGCCAGAAAGCTGGGCACAACCTTGAACTCCTCACCCTTTCTCAACGCAATATCCAGTCAGCTGCTTTTTCAAGCCATCTTAAAGTCTTTAGGAGAGAGAGGAATTAAAAGTATTTAATCAAGATATTTAAGAATTTTTTCTACAGCAAAATAAAAACATAGCTTAGTAAAAATAAAGCCACATTCTACATTAAATATGTTACAATAGTGATACTTTTATAAATAAAATCATTATAAATGGCAAATACATGATAAAAATCTCTCATATGAGATTACTCATATATAGTCCAACAACTGATTTTGAAAATGTAAAAACTACATCCTTCTTTTAAAAAACATTTAACTTAATTTTACAAAATTATCTAAAGTTAAAAAGTGCTAGATATGCTTCCATTGTTCCACTTTTAAAGCAATTATAGCATATCAGACCTTTAATAAAAAAGATGAATGAGGACAGACAGCTCATCCTATGTTGCCTAAAAATGGAAACTTGAGAGACTTTGTAGGCAGTGGGGAAGGTCGGGCAACTGAGTTCAGGGCCCGCGAAGGCTGTCGTCAGCGCAGAACTGGGCTCGGTCCTTGTTCTCAGAACCATGAGATTCCATTTTCCTGGCCCCTTCCTACGAAAGGTCTTTCTAGGCCTTCTGGTGCCTAACTTTCAGGAGAAAGGTTTTTGGAAAGAATCTTGAAATTTAAATCCTATGCCAGCACCACACCTATTCTAAAGATTGAGGTGTTTTGCATTCGAATTTTATGCAAAAAGTCATGAATCTAATTCCAAAAGAAAAGAGGACACCTTTTGGTCACTTGGTTTCCCATGGCTTGTGGAGGTAGGATAATTTTCTTCTTTCTCTGAAAACTGTCTTGACTATACAAACGGTGGTTGTACTGGAAAGGGTTCCAATGCCTTTTCTGCATTCTTCCAGTTGTGAAAATTCTCTCTGTACCAGTCAACTGAGGGGAAAAAAACCAAAAGACAAAAATAAAAAACAAAACACTAAACACCAGTTAACCAGCATTTACTGAGTTCCTGCTAAGTCAGAAAAATCTTACCCATCAGCCACTCAGCTGACTGTACTCAGATTCTTAATTTAAGTAAGAATCAGTCTTGCCAAAGGGATGCCTAATGAAAACAGCTTGATTTTGAACCAACCAAGGTCATTAATCACAAGATGTTTCAGTACCCAAAAACTTAGATTTAAAAGATGGTTATCGTTTGTTTTCATTTCAAAAGTCATTCAATACTGAATGTGCTGGTATAAGTGCTGAAGAAATTCTGACTTTAAGAAATTGAGGGAGAAGGAGACATACGTCATTTGCACTGGTTTTAAAGCTATAGGACAAGTAATTTTTTGTTCAAGTAAATGTAGCAATACAGCATTCCAGGCACAATGAGAAGGTGTGATTTTTCTTCTGTTAATATGTAAAGTCATTTTATATTGTTATATTATCAGGAAAGTTTTTCTTAGTTAAAAAATGATAAATTATCTTTGAATTTGCTTTCAAAAATTCAGCACAAGTATTCTGTATGTCAAGCTCTGAATGAAGACTTTTTCTCTACATGTGAGTTTATCTTTTCTCATGAATACATTTTTAAACCGAACTTTAACATATATATATACAGATTCTATACACTTATTTTAATGGACATTTCTTCACACAACTAAATTTTGTTTGTTTCAATGTAAAAAAGGCTTCAGACATCCAAAGACTGCAACTGTCCAGATGTCATCAAATCTAAGATGCCACTGAGGTTAAAATGGACCTGTAAACGTTATTTTACATGTTACCAAGAAAAGAAAGAAAGAAAGAAAGAAAGAAAGAAAGAAAGAAAGAAAGAAAGATGCAATAATAATAAGACATTTGTGACTTTAAACCACATACCTTTAAAGGATGTGAAAAATTTGCACCTGAGAATCAATGAAATAGGTTTCTGACAAACACTGATGAGACACAGGAAGACTCATCAGAAGTCAGTCTGTGAAATTCAAGATGCTTAGGAAATAGATTACTATGGCTGGAAACATACTAAATGTAACACTTTGAAAAGTGGAAAGGATTCATCACAACATTCTACTGAATTTAGAGTGTTCTAAAAATAAATTACTTTTCCTTTAAATTTTTCTGAATCTCCCCCAAAAGGATCAATTCATAACGTACTTGTCTTTTTTATTCCTTCTTTCCAAGGCACTTTGGGTCTCCATCCTAAACCATGTATTTTTTCTGACTTCATTGGATATCTCATGTCATTGGTAGGTCTTAGAAAACAAAACAGATTTAAAATGACATTGTGGATATATATTTACAAATGTAAATAATGTGTGTCCATGAATCTTTACCATAATTCACATTTTTCCTTAAAAAAATTCTCCCTGAATTTATTATAGAAAATTTGTAAAATAAAGTACGTTAAAAAAAAAATCATCTATAATCCCAGATGCCGAACCCTCTCCGTGGCTTATCCTTTTCTGATTTCAGCCACGATCTGGGTTTGAATGCAGCCCATACCTATATGTTTGATGAGTGAATAAATAAATACACATAAACTTATTAGGGCTCCTATGTTCTTATAGCAGAAAATTAAAGAGAGATAATGGTAGCTTCTGATTAAGTGAACATATCTTAGAATTTTATAAGTATCTAAGATTTCACAACTTTTCCCCAATATTTTAGCTTATTACTCACCTATCATTAACATAATCCACCCAGTTTTCCATTTCAGACTCTGAATTGGTCTCTTTGATCTGTGAAAATGGATTGTGTCGGATTACAAAATAAGACCAGAGAATAACAAAAGTATTACATAGCTGATTTAAAAGACTAGAAGAACAACCCCTTCAAAGTGGGGGAGACAGCTAAAATGAACAGCATTTTAGTAGACTTCCCATATTTTATAACCCAAATTCCATCTGAAGCTCAGCAAAAATACACACTGCATAAACTATGGGAAAAAAATTAACTTTTTTGACTTTTGGTTATTACTCAGTGTTGATACTGTGATTTATAATAAGAAATATATATTTGGTTTTTATCCCTGTTCCTAAAACCCTTGGAATTTCCTAAGTGATGAGAGATAAAGGTGTCTTTTGCTGTTCATAACAAGCCCCTTTTAAGCACACCAGAGTTTATGTTAATGAGTGAATTTTGGAAAGCCCCTAAGGAGGGGGCTGGTTGCCAACAGAACCAACCATATGTTCAGAGCGCTGGAGATTGAGTTACTCTCCAGTGGTCAATGATTTCACCAATCATGCCCACTTAATGAAGCCTCCATAAAAAACCTAAAAGATGGGGTTTGGAGAACATGTGGGCTGCTGAAAACATGGAGGTGCTGGGAGGGTGGTATGCCCAGAGAACATGGTCAATCCACAATCTTTCCTCCTCCTTGGCCCCAGGCTGCTCCTCCATCTGACTATTCCGGAGTCACACCCAGTGTGAGAAGCCAGCCATCTAGAAAGTAAACTGTTTTCCTGAACTCTGTGAGTCACTCTAGCAAAGTACCTCTGATTTATAGCCAGTTGGTCAGAAGCACAGGCGATAACCAGGTTTTGTGACTGGCATCTGAAGCAGGGGATAGTCTTGTAGACTGAGCCCTTACTTAATCTATGGCATCTGAAGCAATTTCCAGGCAGATAATGTCAGAACTGAGTTAAATTATAGGCTACCCAGCTTGTGTCTGAGCACTGCTTGGTGTGGAAGGCCCACATGGTTGGAGTCCAGAGTATTCTGAGAGTGGTATAAAGGAAGAGTTTCTATACACTGAATCCTTGAGATCTATATTGATGTGCATTAATACGTACCTACACTCATAACTACAATTATTTCTATATCACTGATTCTTAAGACTAGCACATACAAGTTTATATTGCTGATATTGAGATATTTGTTATAATGAGTATCTACATTTAATGTGTTAGGATTTTTATTTTCCTGAAAAGCTGTTATAAACGAGTGATATAATTTCAAATAATGACATATCTTCACGTACATTTCATTTTTTTACACGTTTACTTTCCAACTGAGTAAACTGTAAACTGTTGATTTTGACTACCTTAGTGATTGCTACCACTAATTTAGTGACAATTTTGAAAACACGACCTTTCTGCAATATATACATACCAGTTGTATTAGTTCTTTGGCAAGCTGGAGAACTGACATTTCAAAATTGGTTCCGATGTTATAAATTTCACCTGGTTTCCCCTTCTTGAGGACAGTGAGAAATGCTTCTACTACATCGGTAGCATAAAGGAAATTTCTCGTTTGAAGCCCTGATCCATGGATGCAGCTAAAAAGATGAAATGAAAGGGAATCACAACGTATAAAAATGTAAGCTCTCCCAAACCAAGGTACCACAATGACTGTGTACATTCTAGAGCAGCCAATTGCCATGGGATCCTAGAAATCTTTTACTGAAAACACAAAGTCTCAAGACTTTTCTAAATTTTATCATAATTTGTAAATGATCTCCAAACCTCCTTCAGCACTCAGCAGGAAAGTGGCAAGCATCTAAGTGACCCCTGAGAAATAAGTTATTCATCAATTTTCTGCCTTAAATTAATTTTGAAGAAATCCATATAGCTCTGTGAATTAAATAATTCCTCTGAAAAAGTAAAATTATATAAAGATAGATGTCAAATTTTAATGCTAAAATTCAAAGTTCTAGGATACATTATTTAAGAACTGAAGTTATAAAAAAAAAAGGTTGCAATGATGTTAGTAAGTAAATTACAAAGATGGATAACAGATGGTAATTATTTAAAAATCTGTCACATCGATTGTAGAAGGAATTTGTAAATTTGTTGAAACATTCAATCCTATGGCCTTCAACTCTTAAGACTTTGTGATTTTCAAGACTGGCTGTCACTGAATACTATCCATGTACCAGAAAAACATATGGGTACGAAGGTAAATGATAACATACCATTTCCTGTTGTGTTGTAGTAAAGATATAAATTTTGGAATAACCTAAAAGAATATTTAAATATTGTTTCAGACATTGGAAATTCACTGATCCATATGAATCTAACTCATCATATGATTAAAAGATGATTATTAAGAATTATACATAGGGATAAATTCTAATTTTTCTTACCAGTTCAAGAAGAAACCTATGATAATATTGACAAGTGAAAGAACTCTAAGATAGCTTCCTATTGCACAAAGATAAGTTATCTGCTAGATGAATATAAAGACAAAATGACACATAGTGTAAAAATTCAGAAGTCTTCATGAACAGTTTGCTGTCATCACAAAAGTTCACCTCGGATTTCATTAAGGGCAGGAATCCGATCTTACTCATTGCTTTGCATACAGCACCTACACTCAGCGCTTGTGAAATTAATAAAAAGTAAATCCCAGTGACACTGAATTCAAAGAAAATTTATGTTAAACGGGGCGAGCTATATTATTAAATTAACAATGCACCTCTGAAAGATACTCCCCAAATTAAGCAAAGTAGATATTAAGACCAGCAGATCATGACCCGGCCGGCCCCTTTCTTTGGGCTAAGAGATCAATGCAACCAGCTGGAAAGTGGAAAACCCTATCTCCAAATTTAAGCAGAGAAAGCAATGGTTACTTAAAATTGGGCTTAATGATACAGAACCAACTGCCCCGGTGTCTTCAGCCTCTTAACTACCTTTCTTTATTCAGTACTTGTACTACTTTCTGGAAGACGTTCAGGCCAGCCAACAATAAAGAGGATCAGGGGAACGATTAACCAGCTGATGGAGAGACAAATTTCTGTACCAGCTTCCCGCATTATGCTCTGACTAGCTCTGAAATTTCTAGACTGCAAACCAGGAAGGAGTCTTCAGCAGCCAGGACAGGAGCAATGGCAGTACTCTATGGTGCTTCCGAATCCTGCCAAGTACAAGGCATTTTCAGAAGGTCATCTCTCTGGATCCTTCAAAGTCCTTTCTGAGCATTTTCATTATCCCTCAATTTAAAAACCACGCTCCAAGGGCCTAAGGTCACACCAGCTGCTGTCAGGTTGGGACTTGAACTCAGGACTCCAGACTCTAAACCTGATGAGATTTGCCTTTGGCCTATACAGCATTTATAATTATGTACAATTACAGCAGAAATTATTCTGGACAAATACTGAGGAGAGATTATTTTAAATGATGAGAAGCTACGATCACTAAAGCACACTATGGATTCAGGAATAAAATGTACCTTTTCTGGATATTGATGTGGTCCGTAAACATTACTGCTTCGTGTGATGACAGCTGGAAACTTAAAGAGTTGTCGACATTAATGCAATAAGAGGTCCAACTGTAATAATTATCTAAAGACAAACAGTTCTAAAATTTGGGCACTTGCAGCTAAGTAACCCCACACATCTTAAGGACAGAAGTGAAGGGACAGTTTTCTAATGTAAGGTTCTTGAAAAGACAGGAGAGGATGGGAGTCAGAGAAAGGCAGGGGTTCCCAAAAGGAAGAAGAGGAATATCTACTTGGACAAGTGCAGGATGAAGAGAGATAGGGCCAGGTTTGTTAGGTTTGACAGCAGAAAAATTACAGAAATTTCTACCTGATGATTTCAGAGACTCTATCTTGGACCTCAGGTTTGGTTAGGATGTGAAACTGCAAGTTGTCTTTCTCTGAGGCACCAACCCTTACAAATAAAAGGAGCTACCACAAATGGGAAAAGGGCCAAAGTTATGGAACACAAAAGGCAAGGGAATGTCAACTCCCATTCTCGAGGAGCCAAGAGAGGTGAATCATGCAGAGAGGAGCATGCGGTAGGTCGTGGAACCTGCCCTCTCTCTGTCTTCTTTCCCCCGGAGGATTCTGGGAATCAGGATATTCCAACCAGGTTTTCCCTACAGCTCTAATTCTCTATGTATCACTGAAGTAGGAAAAAATGTATACAAATTATTGCTTTATTATTTTTTAATTTTTGTTTATTTTAGAGAGAGAGTGCAGGAGAGGGGCAGAGGGAGAGAGAGAAGAGAGAATCCCAAGCAGGCTCCACACTCATCAGGTAGCCGAACACAGGGCTCGATCCCATGACCGTGAGATCATGACCTGAGCTGAAACCAAGAGTTAGATGTTTAACTGACTGAGCCACCCACAAATTATTCCTTTAAATGATGAACTGAACAAGAAGTAGGTCCTACTTTGTCCACACAATATAGGAAATAAGTATTTTAAACTCCTTAGTATATAAACTGCTCAATCTAGGTCTTTAACTCTAAAAATGGAATGTTGCTAATCTAACTTGGAGTTTTAACACCTAAGTCCAAAGAAAAATTATTCAAGAGTTTCTGAAATCAGTTCTTACTTTATATCGTTCCCAGTAAGACTGTACAAAACACTCAGCAGCTGCCTTAGATGATGCATATGGATTTGTAGGTTGTTTGGGTGAAGATTCGTCAAATTCCTAATTTTAAAAAGATGCATTTAATAAATATGTATTATGCATAGTTTCTAAGTAGAAAAATCAGAAAACATATCACAAACCTTAAATATTAATTACTACATTTTAAAAAACATTTACTGGACCCCAACTACTTGCCTGGCATTTTTCCTAAGCGTTTTTTATATGGTAGCATTCACAGTAACCCTATAAGGCAGGCAGAGAGAACAAGTGCAAAGGCCCTGAGACAGAGTGCGTCCAAAGGTACCACAAGGAGGTTAGTGTGAGGGAAGAGAAATGGGAGTTGAGGCCAGAGAGCTAGAGGGAGGCCAGAACCTGTGGAACCCTGAAGGTCACTGAAACAACGTGAACATGTTTTGAGCAGAGTAATCCCATCATCTGACTTATATTCTAAAAATTGTTCTGGCTCCTGTGTCAGACCTGATGTAGGATAACAGGACACAAGAAGAAAAAAGGGTTCCTTCATAAAGATTGCAAAGAGAATTGAAAATGCTTCTCACGGGTGGGACTGGATATTGAGGAGAAGTGGTCAGGGTCTGCTTTTTTATTACAAGTTTTTTTCAAACCGCTTGATTTTTTTCACTTATGTGTTTTCATACAAACGTAACACAGAATGAGGTCACTGCAAACACTGACTGTGAAAAATATACATGAGAATGGAGCCATCTTTTGCATAGGAAGCATAATATGTACAAGTGATTTAAAAAGGAGAACAGATTCCAGCTGCTACAATAATTTCACATGCACCCCTTGACATTCCAATGCGCTATCCTGAATGGAAGAGAAGGGGAGTGGGCAGTATGCTCTGCTTGGCCCGTGGGAATGACATTCATCATGTCTGGACTGGGACAGAAAGGCGGGACGTGCTGTTCTCTGGCAAAAATACCGTCAGTCAAATTACATATAAATATGTACCGAGACTAGATGGTTGTTGCCATTTGGGCTGGTATTATTTTATCTGAAGAGAGGACACAAAGAAATGATAGTTTGGAGAGTCCTATAAGTGTGCATAATGACAGCATGAAAAAGCCCAGGGTAGGTTTTACTTCTTTTATTTTAATTTTTAATTTTAATTTAATTTTATTTTTAAGTAATTGTTTCACCCAACACAGGGCTCAAACTCACCACCTCAAAATCAGGAGTCGCACACTCCACAGACTCGGCCAGCCAGGCGCCCCCAGAGTAAGTTTTAATAAGACACATTTGTTTCATGGTTCATGGTAAGTGGGTGAAACATATACTTTTCTAAGCTTACCTTATCAAGACTGCCTCCATACACTTCATCTGTGCTAACATAAATAAATTTCTCCACTCTGGCTTCATGAGCAGCACTTACCAAAACATGAGTGCCGTAGACATTAACGTATGTAAACTCAAAGGCACGTACAAATGAAAGATCTAAAAAAAAGAGAGAAAAAGCTAGAACAATGCCACCCAGGGGACAAAACAAACACCAAACGGTAGACTCAGGTTTAAGGAAAGTTCTACTCACTTCTCTTCATTCACTACAACTGTAATAGTTTAAAAAAATAACAAAAACACATTGCTACTTACTATTGCTTTAAGCCGAAATTATAAAGTACATGTGAATTCTTAGAACCTAGAAAACTATCAGTGCTAAATTTGCAGGAAACACTGTTTTATTCTATTACTTTTTATGTTTGTTTATTCTGTCTTTCTCAAGAGGGTGCGCATGCGCACTCGCATGAGAGAATGTGTGGGGGAGGAACAGAGAGAGAGGGAGAGAGAATGCCAAGCAGGTCAGCACTGTCAGCACAGAGTCTGATGTGGGGCTCGATCTCACAAACCATGAGATCATGATCTGAGCTGAAAGCAAGCAGAAAGCTTAACCGACTGAGCCACCCAGGTGCCCCAGGAAACACTTCTATTCTAAAAAAAAAAAAAAAAAAAAAAAAGACATCTAAATTTAAAATTGTTCTTAAATTTGAAACTTGAAACATCTAGTTTCTACTAATAGAGGGCTAGGCTTTTCAGATCAACCTGCTTTTGCTGAAAGAACAATAAATGCTAGATAAATTATTTTTGAAAATAAATTTACTTTGAAGAATAGATTCTCTATAACCTGGGAATGAGGGGAACTTTACTAAATATGGCTCACAATCCAGACGTAAAAGGAAAAAAACCTGCTAACTGTGACTACATAAAAGCTCTTACGCAGAAAAAAACAACCAGAAATCTATAGAGTAAAAATACAAATAAATGACAAACTGGGGAAAATACTTAAACTTTTCAGAAACAAAGGGCTAGTATATTCAATTTATAAAGAAGTTATAAGAAAATAAAAAGGAATAACCCTATTGTAAATGGATAGGAGACATGAACAAATAGTTTAGATAAGAAATACAGAGGTCGTTAAGCTTAAGATGCTCACCCTGAATTATAATAATGAAAATCCAAAATGAATACTGATAGATACCACTTCTTACCTACCAGATTGGCAAAAATTTAAGTTTGACAATAACTTCTGTTGGTGAAGCTATAGGGGAAAGATACTTCATGCATTAGGAATAAGAATGCAAAGTGTTTTCAACCCCTAAGGAAAGAAACTTCCCAATATCTAGGCAAACTGCATATGATTTTACCCCCTCAATCCTGGTTATTAGGCTCAACTGTGTTCCCCCCAAATTCATATTGGAGCCCTAACCCCAAGTACCTCATGGTGTGACCATATTTGGATACAGGGCCTTTAAAGAGGTAATTAAACACAACATCATTCAGGTAAGCCCTAGTCCAACATGACTGGTGTCCTTAAAAGAAGAAATTCTGACACAAAAAAACACTAGGGAAAACCAGGTGAGGACACAGTGAGAATGTGGCCATCCGCAAGCCAAGGACAGAAGCCTGAGAAGAAACAAACCCTGCTGGCACCTTAACCTTGGACTTCAGCCTCCAGAACTGTGAGGAATAGAATTCTGATGTTCAAGCCCCCCAGCCTGTGGTATTGTGTCATGGGGGCCCTAGCAAACTAATCCACTCTCAATTCTTGCTTCTAGGAATCTCTACCCAACATCAATTGACAAACATACAAACGGACACTACCCAAGGACACAGGCACAAAGCCATCCATTGCAGTGCCATTTAAATAGCAATGTGTAGGAAATAAACCCAACTGGGGTACGTATATGCGATGGAATGTATGAAAATAAAAAGGAATGAGGAATATCTCTATATCCTGTTTAGAATAATCTCCTAGATATACTGTAGAGAAAACCAAGGGAAATGATAATTTTAAAATCAGGTAATAAGGCAGAGTACTACTACTAATGAGAATTTAGCAACACTCTATCTTTTGTTTAGGTGATGACTACATGGGTATTCACGTTATCACTATTCATTTCACTTTACTTCTAAATTCTTCTGAATGTATGGTATGTTTCAAATTATGAGATGTTAGACAATTAGAAGAGATCTCAGATGCACATAACAGTATAGATAATGATAATATGTTCAACCGTGTACCTACCACCCAGCTTTTAAGAAACAACATAAAAAATGCAGTTGAAGGCCCATCTCCCCAGAAGTAATCACTATATTGAATTTGGTTACACTCAAAGTTTTAAGATAGCATTCAAGGTTATACTTCAACCTACATTATTAAAATTGTCCTATTCTCCTGGGGGAGCATGGTATGTGCTCTTTCAAAGACATATATATTAAGTACCTACTTATTCAACCTCAATGGTGGACTTTGATTTGGACTAGTCACTGGGAAAAAAATCTTCCCATCATAATTGTAACATAAAACAATGCTTACCTACATGTGTTTGCGCAGCAAAATGTAGCACTATATCTATTTTCTCTGTTTCAAAAAGCAGTTTCACAAAGTGAGAATTACATATGTCACCCTATATAAAAAGCAAACATGAAAAAACTAAGTTTCATTGAGCACTGTCATTCGTAATAACCATTTTACTACATGAACCAAAACAATGATAAGAAAATAGAGAATAGAGAGAATAGAGAATATCTTGAAAATTCAACCAAAGGCTCAAGTAAGTATAGTAATGAAGTATTTCTCCAGCATCCTAGGATATAAGATATTCAGTTCAAGATGCTTTCTTGTAAATAAGTTTTTAAAACAATATTTTATTGAGCACCAACTACTACTAAAAACTGTGCTGGCTTTTTCCCGTAACATTCCTGCCAACCTCAGGTCATTATGTTAACAGGAAACTTTTTAAACATACTTTTTTTTAAGTTTGAGGTAACCATTATTGAAATATGTTTAAAGTCTGACAACCAGATGACATTTTGAAAAATGTATTTTACCACAACTAAGTGAACTGTGAATTTTTTTTTAAGTTTATTTATTTATTTTGAGAGAGACAGAGACAGAGTGAGTGGGGGAGGGGCAGAGAGAGAGGGAGACAGAGAATCTCAAGCAGTCTCCAGGCTCTGAGCTGTCAGTGAAGAGCCCGACCCAGGGTTCAAACTCACAAAAATGAGATCATGACCTCAGCTGAAACCAAGAGTCGGACACTTCACCAACTGAGCCACCCAGGTGCCTCATTATGAGTACTTTTGATGTTGTGTGTATATTTAATTCTTCTAAAAATACATATTCTCAACAATTCTTTAATGACTGAAATACTTTCATATAGAAGAAAAGAATTATAAAATGTTTTCTCAGTATATTCTTTACGATTTGTGGTTAAAAAGAGACTTTGTAGGGGCGCCTGGGTGGCTCAGTTGGTTGAGCATCCAGCTTTTGATTTCGGCTCAGCCTGGGCTCCACACTGAGCATGGATTCTGCTTAGGATTCTCTCTACCCCCCTTCCCCTCTCCCCTGCTCACACATGTTCTTTCTCTCTCTCTCTCTCTCAAATAAAAATGAAGAAAAAATTTTTTTAATTTTTAAACTTTTTTTTTTAATTTACTTTTGAGAGAGAGAGAGACAGAGTGTAAGTGGGGGAGGGGCAGAGAGAAAGGGAGACACAGAATCTGAAGCAGGCTCCGGCCTCCAAGCTGTCAGCAGAGCCTGACACGGGACTTGAACTCACAAACCTTGAGATCATGACCTGAACCGAAGTCAGATGATTAACCAACTGAGCCACCCAGGTGTCCCCCCAAAAATTTTTAAATAAAAAATTTTTAAAAGAATTTATAGAATATCTCTAAACCCCCCCCCCCCCCCCCCCCCACAAATCATGAGTTAAATAGTTTCATCTGACATTAAAATTTCCCTTTGCAAGTCAATGACCTGACTCTCTGGTTTATACTTTGGACTCATCTAAGGGTGGCCAGTAAGAATCAGCCTTCCAGAGCCAGTTAATCCACCTTCATAAGAGAAGACTATCCCAGGGGCTACATGGTGGGCTTTTTGACTATTGCCTGGCCTGAGTAACATTCCCCTTTACACCAATCTCTTTAAATCCCAGCAAGGCCTTATCAAGAAGGCTGGTAAGGACCTAAAAAATAACAAACCATTTAAGTTCAATCAGCTACCCATAGATCTGCCGATGTGCCCAATGTCACATGCTGCTTTATATGTGGTATCGATTTAAAAGTGGTATTCTCTGTAGCATGTTGTACTTCTAGAAATTAAAAGGTCTTTAAGAAGCATACTTTCCATGCCTACATTACACAAGTTTGCAAAGTAGAAAGACAGAATGTCTGAATGGCTAAAGAGGCACAGTAAAATAATTATATAATTATAAGAAAACTCTCATACCTGTATAAATTTGTAGTTTTGTTTGTTAGAAATGGTTTCAAGATTCTTCAAGCTTGCACAGTAATCCAGCTTAAAATAAGTAAGTGAGGAATGGGAGAGAAACAACAGAAAAAGTGATAATAGCTTTTCCTATAAGATATCAATTTATTTAAGACTATAGATGTTCTGCTTGTAATACAAGAACATGTCTTCTTAAAGTGTTTGCTCTTTGTGTTTTTAGAAGTCTCTGATATGTTAAAAAAAAGTATTTTAAAAAGTGTAATTCTGCTACCTTTTTAAAATTCAAAAAAAAATTATTGTAGAAACCCCTCCTTTAAAAAATTTTCCTGCCCACCTGTGCCTCCAACCATCAGAAAAGCTTACCATTTCTTACTGCAAAGGAATTAGTAATTGAAAACAAAGACACCTGTGTTATGCATATTATGACTGATCACACTGTTTCCTGAGTTAACTGTTGGTAAATCAGTGTACAGATGGGGAAAAAATTACTGTCCATGATAGTAAGGTAGGCAAAAATTGATAAGCCCCACATATTATTCTTTGTTTATGGACTATTAGTATTATGTTTTATGACATTAAGGTAGCTATCTGCATCTTGTGTTTAAAATAAAAATTCCAGTGATTACCAATCATGGCTTTTGGACTCTGCAAGGAGACTTCGATTATTACTGAAAAATTCTCAAAACTGAATTAACTTTAAGAAATAAATATGTAATTTTCCAGGAGGTGGCAGTTACAAAATCAAATAAAACAATGATAAAATCAGATAAACAGAGTATCCCAACTCCAAAAAAAGTTAATAATCACAAGATTACACTACATATTAAATTTAGGGTTGAAGATTTTCTCTTGGTAAAAATACTGCACTTAAAACCTTTAGTTTATAGTTTAAATGGACTAAGATTAAACACAGCATGATCACATGACTATGTAGGCCCCCCTAAGTTGCTCAAATGACTAAATAAAAAACTAAAATATCAGCATAAGATTTTAACATTTAAAAAAGTACATCAATGTCAGTGCATGAAACTCATTTTATAAAACTCACCTTGTCTAGATTTATGATCATATAGTTCGGATAATCTTGTACTAAAGAGACAATCACATGTGATGCGCTGTAAGAAAAAAGTATATTTTGTTAGAAAACTTAACCTTTTCCCTAAACTAAACATTTCCTAAACATTACCCTAAGCTGTCGAGTATTAGGAAACTATTCAAAGATACCTTTTCAGTTTCTGCAAAATAACAGAAATAACATAGCGATACTGAATACATACTCCCCTCCACTTTTCACTAACTTTCTCAACAGTATCATCAATAATCAGCATCGATATATGGATATGCCTTTGCACTGTGGGGAAAAGAGAATTTACTGGTCCTGGGTATAAGAAAAAATTAGTTTGACCAAATGATTTTGTCCATTTGTGCTTTGCGTGTGGGAATAAAGCAGGGTGATAAATACAATGGGTGGTGGTCAGTACAGATAGACTGAAACTATCACGTACCTTTTAAGGGACTTTAGGTATAACTATGCAAAAATTAAGTTAGTATGAGCATAGGAATTGTCTATGTTCACAGCACCCCTACTACAATTTCTATCTCTTGGTATAAGAATTTAGTGGTGTAAACCAGCATCCTCAGAATAACATGGGTTTCCAAGGCTAATAATGGCTGAGGCCATCCTGAATTGGATAGCCTCAAAGTGGAACCGGAGGCATCTCAGTGAGATGATTCACCAGGTTTTCTCATACACACTAAAACACTGGGCCCCCAGGAACAAGGGCAGCCCTTGAACAAATTATGAACTCAGACTTTTGTATCTGACGGCCCTTTCACAGCATTTTCTAGGACCTGCCCTTCCAGGACCAGCACTCTCACACAAGTTCCACCCTTTCATGCTCCTCTTCTCATTAAGTAACCCCTGCCTGTCTGGTACCCTCCTCCAAATCACAGTCAGATTAGAAGAGCTTATTTAAGGTGCTAATGGGGGAGGTTATTCCCATGTTTCTCTTCTTCCACTAGACACTGGGAGTTTCCTGTTGGTACCTGTGCATTCATCCGTTCAACAACTTTTGAAGACCTTCGTAAAATAAGCCAGGCATTCTTATAAACACTGGTTGAAAACAATAATCTCTGCCCTCATCGGTTTACATTCTGGAGTGGGGATGCAGACAATAAGCAAGTAAACACTAATACGCAATATAATTTCAGGTAGTGATTACTGCGTTAGTTGAGAAAGGGGCTATTTTAGATAAGATGGCCAGGTAACACCTCTCCCAGGAGGTGATGTCTAAGTAGCCATCCGAATTGAGAGATGCAAGCGGCCTAAGCAAAGAGGAAGCAAGTGCAAAGGCCTCAAGACAGAGGAACGGGCCTCAGGTGTTTACAGGAACTCCAAAAGAGTAAGTGTGGCAGGCACAGAAAAGCAAAGAGGTAGAATGGCAGATCAGTTTGGAAAAGTAGGGCGTGGACACTTGAGTCTTGTAGATATGTTAAAGAGTTTGGGTTTTATTCTAAGTTTGACAGGAACCACTAGGGTAAAACTCTATGCACTTATTTACTTAATAAACACTGACTTCTGTGGGAAGAACAGACTTTAAGGGAACAAGAGTGGAAGCAGTATGACCAATTGGGAAGTAACAGTAGTAATCTAGGCAGAAGAAGACAGTTAGTGGACTAGGGTAGGAGGGCGGGGCGGGGGGTGGGGTGGCGGTGTGAGAAGTGTTTGCTTTGAAAGTAGTGAAAGAGGACTCACTGATTGAATATGGGTGTGAGAGGTAAAGAGCCATCACACATCTAGACCAGGTCAAAGCACTAACAGAGGGGTGCTGTTAAAGCCCGCTAACTAAATGAATGTGCTACTGTAACCCAAAAATGGTTGCTTGGCGCCTATATGTAGAAGGCCTGTGTACGGAAGGGGTGGGCTGGAGGCTGGGTCAGTCGAGGAAGCTTACTGCAACGTGGGTGCACTCAGAAGAGTGACAGGTGCATCCCAGGCCAGGTAAGAGGACAGACGGTACCACAACACTTTGGTTTTGGTTGGGAAGCATCTTAAAGAAGTCGGAGTTTCAAAGGAACCAAGACTTTTCAGGCGGAGGCGGGGACGGGGGGCGGGGAGGGGGGGTGATGGCAGAAGGTAGGCTGATCCTAGTCATGCGTTAAGACCCTTCCCATTTCAGACCCCCTAAGCTGGTCCCAAGTTGCCAAGAGCAAGTAGAGGTGCAGGAAAAGGTTGGGGTTTCTGGGGAGCCACTACTCGGCCAGCGACGCCGTTACCTACATGAAACCAGCACCCCCGGTCACCAGGAGCCGCTTCGCAAAGCTGCCGGGAGGACCCAAGGGCTCCACCCTGCCCGCAGCCGACATCTCCCAGCTCAGCAGTGCCTAGCAGCGTAAAGCGCCAGATCTGTACACCGTAGGTAAGTTCCACCGTGACTCTTCGCGACACGTCTCGCTGCCGCGACACGTCAGTGGGGTGGGCAGCAGCAGCTTCCGGAGCTGGGCCGACTTATCCCCGCCCACTGCGGGCTGGGCGGGGCCCGCGGGGGTGCGGGCGGCGCAGCGCTACTGCGCAGGCGCAGCTCCTCTCCGTTCAAACCCACCGGGTTAAGCGCAATTGGGGTGGCTGGGAAGATGAGGTCTGGTACGGTTCGTGACAAGTGACACCAGTATGGATCGGGTTTTTACTTAGATACGCAGATGTCGGAGTTATGAATGATTACCTTCTTTTCATTCTTGTACTGCAACGATCTCCACCAACTGTTTACCACCAGTTGAGCTGAGAACAGGCGTTCTCTTCTTGCAAAGTGTGGAAATAGGAGGTTAGAATTGCAAAATGCCTTTTACTTTGTTAATATTTTTACCGACAACGCAGGCTGCTGACCGTAGTGGTAAAGATATTTCCTAGATTCTGCCCTTACACTCCCTCTTTATCCCTATGCTCCAGCCTGCCTGCCCTTCTCGCTCTTCCTTGAATTTGTCAGGTCTGCTACTTCTCCTGGGCCTCTCCCCAGATGTCTGCCTAGTTTTTACCGATACTTCGTCAGTTCTCCGCCTGAATGTCACCCTTCTAGAGAGTCCTTCTTTGACCACCCCGATTAAGATAGCAAGCCCTACCCCAGCCCTGCAGAACCACTTTATCCTTCTTTCATTTTCTACATTGTGGTCATTGATGTCAATTAACTGCTCATTGATACTGCTCCATGAGGTCAGGGGCTCCGTTTTGTTTTTTGCCGTAATGCCCAGGCCATGGGACAAGGCCTGGGACAGAATAAATGATCAGTTAATGTTGTTGAATAGATGAATAGATAATGTTGGTTGTTGTTTTTTTTCTTTTTTCATGTAATGTGTTGGCAAAGTCTAAAAAGAATGAGAATACGCAGTATATGTGGAAATGCCATTTGTTACAACTTTTTTCAGGGGCAAAGTGGTAACATATATGAAAAGTTCAAATGTACATACCCTATGATCCCCAAATTCCATGATGTGTAATATAGATCATTGCAAATAAACACAAATATGTTCATTGCTATATTGCTTATATGTAGTAGTGAAAAACTGGATACAATCTAATATTAGATCCAGTCTCACCTTTTAAATACCATGGGCTGAAATAAACACTTTCAAAAGAATGTACGCACATGGAATGAGGACCAAAATATATTGTAGTGGATACTTATGGTTTTATCTGACCAGACTCTCCTACCCTTTATAATCACCCTAAATTGACCACTCCCCCACCTCAGGAAGGTCACAGGAGCATCGAACTCACACTAGGCCAACTGAAGCATCTTCCTGGGATTTGGAATTGGACTAAGGTTCTAGTATAATCTGGTTGCTCTTCTTGAACTCTTGAGGACCTACAAATCTGGGACTAGTTGGTGGCCATTTTCATTCAAATGAAGTGAGGAATCAAAAAAAAAAATCTGTCTTCAGTGAAAGAAAAACAGAGTTGATCACAAAGAGAAGAGACAGAAAGGGCCTCACAGCATTCATGGCCTATGTTCTGATTTTTTTTCCAGGACCAATTTTATTCCTGTCCTTGGTGTGCAAATACCATGTACATTTGTAACTACATGTCTAAAAAGATCTACCCTAAACTATTAACAGGGGTTACCTTGTTACCATATCAGGCAGGGCAAGGAAAAAATGAGGACTTCCATTTTTACTTCATACACTTTTGGCTGTGAAATTGTTTTTCTAAGTTACATGAATTACTTTTATAATAAAAAAGTGCAATTTTTAAAAATCTCATATTAATACCTTTAGTTTATTCCTGGTTGACCAGCAATATAGAAAATGTTGGGTATACTATAGAAAGCATTTCATCAAGTTTTTTTTTTTTTTCTAAATAGTGAGGTCTGTTGTGAGAAGTTGCTTATATGTAATGAAAGCATGTTGTGAAATAAAATAATTTATATACATTTATTCATGAAATTTTTGAGCTTCTGCTCTCATCAAGACAGATACAGTCTCTGACCAGATGAAGCTTCTTATATAATGGAGGATTAGAGACATCTAGAGACATTTACAACGCAGTGTAGGAAAGTAAGGGATTCTGGTTCCCAGGGTATCTAACACAGCCTTAGAGGTTTAGGAAATTTAAAAAAAATTTTTTTTTAACATTTATTCATTTTTGAGAGTGAGAGAGACAGAGCATGAGTTGGGGAGGGGCAGAGAGAAAGGGAGACACAGAATCCAAAACAGGCTCCAGGCTGGGAGCTGTCATCACAGAGCCCTACGTGGGGCTCCAACTCCTGGACCGGGAGATCATGACCTGAGCCGAAGTTGGGCACTTAACCGACTGAGCCACCCAGGCGCCCCAAGAAAAGTTTTGTTTGTTTGTTTGTTTGTTTGTTTAAGCCAATTGGGAAAGAAGAGTTAAAGTAGAAAATGGAAGGTGATGGAGAGGTTGAGTGGTAGACTAAGAGAAGCCTTCCAGCCATAGGGATCTGCAAGTGCTCCAGGCTCAGAGAGGACAACTTGGAGTGTTCTGGAAACTGACAGTGGCTCCGTAAGGATGGAGACAAAAAGTTGAGAGATGGAAATTTGAGAGCCTTGAAAGCTATATTCTAGAGTCTGACTTGTGTACTACAGGCGATCAAAGGCGTTTGAAGGAAAGTGATGCAGTCAGATTGCGTTTCCCACAGCTTTCTGTGACTCCAGGGTAGAGATGGGCTGTGTGTAACCAACTGGAGAAAATTAAGGCTGGTGCCAGATCACTTGCCACAGGCCAAGTAAGATGATGTATCCGCGATGGCCTGGATAGAAATGGCAGCGCTGCCTACCATCGCCGCCCAGAAGAGGCGCTAAATTGGCATGTGTTTCATTGAGATGATTGGATGTAGGGGTGTAAGCTATACTTCCCAGGTGTCTGATGACATAACTCAAGAAGATAGGGAACCTAGGAGGTTAAAATCGGTTAGAGGTGCCAAGAGAATTCATGCGTTAAACTTGGACGAGTACAGTTACGTGTCTTTGAGACATTAAAGCGGAAACGTCCAGCAGGTTGCATAGGCACCTAGAGCTCTGCCGGGGCTTTTCTTTTTTCGCCAGAAACGGTGCCATCGTGCGTTTCTCAGTTCTTTCCAATTTCCACACCCTCCACTCCCCCGAGAGCCCTCGGGAGCCGCGGAGGCGATCCCACGCATGCGCCGTGGCACCACGCACATAGACGGAGGGGGATACTTTTTCCGTAACCTGAAGCAACATCCTTCTCAGTCTCCATAAAAAAGGCGGGAACTAGCCAACAGGCTGAGGAGTGATGGGACGCGCGCCTCCTCACGTCCCGCCCATTTTAGCCTCTGATTGGTGGGTGTACTTGGCTCGTGGTGGAGGGACCTGCCACATAGGCTGTCAGTCTCCCGGGGGCGGGTCCGCGACGCCGGTCTTGCTCCCTCCTCCCCCACCCCCGGCTGCCGACGTGGGGAAGGCTGCCGCAGGCTGTTAGGGGCCGGGGCGTGGGTCCCGAGCGGGAGGGGGGATGGGAGGCCTGCGGCTGCTGGCGGTGGCCCTCACCTGCTGCTGGTGGCCGCCGGGCGGCCAGGGTAAGACCCTGCGGGGCAGCTTCAGCAGCGCCGCGGCCCGAGACGCTCAGGGCCAGAGCATCGGCCACTTCGAGTTCCACGGTAGGTGCGGGGGCGGGGAGCGGGATGCAGGCGCGTGGGCCCATCTCGCGGGCCGCGCCTCCCCACCTCGCTTCAGGAGGCCTGGAGCCGGCGGCGGCGACGCGGGAACCTCCCCCCTCTCCCAGCCCACCCGGACTCCAGCGTCGCTGGCAGCCCTCCCCCGACCGCAGCTGCCGGAATCTTGGGCTGCTCGAATGCCAGCTCTGGTGTTGCTGCTCCCCACTCCCTAGTCTGCACCCTCCCCCAGGAGTGATTGTGTTCTGCGCTTGGAACGCCGCTTCGCCAACCCTCCCCACACGCACGAAAGTACGGAGACTCTAATGCATCTTTCGAGATCCTTCCCTCAAGGAAGCAGGGTTTGCTCACCCCTGACTCAAACTGGTTGTAGACACTAAGGCACTGTACTTACGCGTTCATCGAAGCCCCAGAACTTAGATTTACTGGGTTTAGTTTTTGTTTTTAAGATCAATTTGCTCTAACCTCCTTGAAGCAGAGAAGTGTGGGAAACCAAATAAAACACCTGCTAATCTGGTGGTCACAATTGCTAGGTCAAATCGCCTAAAGTAGGAGATTGACTCTGGACCAGGAGGCCCGGAATTAACTTGACAGAAATGCTTGTAAGGGGGTCCTGGGAGCTTCATAATTTGTATCCTGTCTGGACCTTCTGAAATGAGAAGTGCATTTGATTCGTACTTTCTGGTCTCCCTCAAAAATCAATAATTCTTGAATGAATGAATTTGCAGTTCATTCTAATTTTTGCTTTATTTGCACTCTCGAAATTTAAGTGATTTTCTTGGTATGTACTCTTGCTACTCTATTTGACTAGTACTATATTGCAAATAATTATTTGCCTTGATGAGGTTGGGATCCTTGATTAATGTGGCTTTTAGCATGAAAAGACGCAATGTCAGACTGTGGTCCTAGAGAGGATTCTTAGGAGAAGATAATAGGAGCAAGAAGCTATTTTGTGTAGGGAATTTAAAGTATTGGGAAGGTACAGAATTGGTGATGTAAAGGAAGAGGAACCTGAATTTTTTTTTTTTTTATCTCAAAGTGTTTAAAACAACTGAGAAAAGAAAAGCAACCCAGTTTTCCAAAATCCAGTGTGGCACAGATCTTGGGTGAAGAAGAAACTCTAGAAACGGTTTTGTTATTATATTTTAGGTCACATTTTTAGTTTTTTTAATCAACTGGCTGTAACTGTACTTTGAATATTGACAGTGATAGTAAAGACATTACAATAAACGGCACAACCTGGACAGTGCTGGAAAATCTGGGCTATATGGAAGCTACAACCTGGATTATCACTCAAGACTAGCAGAGGATTTAGATGGCCAGGATATTTCATGATGCTATTTCATGAATATCATCATGATATTCCATAAACATGGAGGAGAAACATACGTTGGGAATCCAGGTGTTTTAAGGAAGATTGAGGAATTGAGTGTTCAAGTATATTCACACACACACTCTCATTGTGTGTATTTATTACCAATTTTCAGTGAATTTGAATTCAGTAGAATAATATTACTAAATTACACTGAAATAATAAACTCTAACTCAGTGCAATTTAAGATGGTAAGCCTTTGAGTCACTCTTAAAATTATTGATAACTTGGGGGAACCTGGGTGGCTCAGTCGGTTAAGCGTCTGACTCTTGGTTTTGGCTCAGGTCATGATCTCACAGTTTGAGGGTTCGAGCCTTGCTTTGGGCTCTGCACTGACAGTGCAGAGCCTGCTTGGGATTCTCTCTCTTGCCCTCCCTCTCTGCCCTCCCCTGGTCTCACTCTCTCTCTCCCTCCCTCAAAATAAATAAACAAAAAAATTAAAAATAAAATAAAATTTTTGATAATTTGTAATGTGATCAATTTATGTAGGAGACTTGGACATTCTTTGATACATACTGTACGTTTAAATTTATTTAAAATGTTTAATTAGAGTAAAATTATAATAAAGTGATGACAGCAACACAAGAATATATCTTAGAGTGAAATAAGTCTCCAGCTTTTCTTCTCACCTAGAGGCAACTACTTTTTACCATTTCTGTTAGGGCCTTAAATGTAGTTAGTGTGTGCAACCAGGCTCATTCTGTAGTGTCTTACAGTATCTATTGTTCTGGAAGTTCTTTTGTAAAAGTCACAGATGTCACATTTTTCACATGGTCTAAAATGTCTACCCCCAAACTAATTTATTTAAACTTTCTTGCTATTAGCTATGCTTATTTTTTACATTAAAAGTATAGCTAAATATTAACATACATGTTACTTTAGAAAACAAGACCAACTTTGGTGGGAAATTGCTGTAGATGGTTTATAAACAAAGATTAAAGCCATGTGGAGTGGTTCTAAAAATGAGGCAAAAATTCTGTGACAGTGAATGTCCAGATATAGTGAAATGTCATCAGTTTTCCTCAGAAGTAGATGGAGACACCACAGGTTAAGTTTGGATAATTAATATGAATAGTCTCTTGACTTGCCTCTGAATGGGCTGTTCATTCTCATGTGATCTACCTCGCTAAGTGAGATTTAAGAAAAATTCTTTAAATTCCTGTTTTGATAAATACAGATGTTGAATTGTCTTGTCATTTCAGTTCCATACAAGACCAAACTCGTTGATAATTTTTGTTTTAATGTCAAGGTGACCATGCTCTTCTGTGTGTCAGAATCAACAACATAGCAGGAGCTGCTGGGAAAGAAGCTAAACTCTACCTGTTCCAAGCGCAGGAATGGCTAAAGCTCCAGGAAAGCAGTCATGGTTATAGTTGCAATGAAAAATTGTCCAAAGCTCAGTTGACAAGTGAGTATCTCCTTTTTCTTTTGATCATTGGATCTGTTTTTTGACTCCTGAATGTTGAAGTCTGTTGTTTATATACCAAGATGTTTCATGACACATCATGCTTTGATGACATTTTGTCTAGTACATTTTAAGCTGAAGTTTAAGGAAACCGACTTTTTCCTTGATCACGGGGTAGAATGTCTTTTCCCTCCCTTTATCATTAAAAATTTTTTTTAAATATCTAGCTAATTTATAAAGGCATACTTTCATTCATTTGGACTTCTTACAAGTCACATAATTCACACCAGTATGGCAAATATATTTTGACCCAGTGGCAGCATGGGTCAAATGAATGATAGCATTTGTTGAACGCTTATTATCTGCTAGCACTGAGCAAAGCACTAAACATATATTATCTCAGTTAATTGTATAATTTAGCCCAAGTGATGCTGTTTTGCAACATGTTACTAGAACATGGGACCTAATCATGTGGTGACACAGTATGTCATCTTGGGATGTACAAGCACCACATCATTTGTAAACTTCTAGATTTGCCTCTAGAGAAGCTCTGCTTTTATTATCTTAGTTGCCTGTATCCTGGAGCCCTTCCATTCTCATCAAGACTATCCCATGTATTAGAGTGCACTATCCAGAATTAGTGCAACTCTTTTTAATTTCTGTATAAATGAAGGGCATATACCATGCTACCCATGTTACCCGCTGGAAGCTAATTGGTTGTAGAAGACATGAGAAATGTGAAACTTCCATTAGAAGAAATAGGAATTATCCCTCTCCTCTCTCCCCTCTCCCTTCTGTAGGGAAACAGAATTATCCTTCTGTTTCCCCTACTGTCTTCTGCATATCAGTGAGTCTCTGAATCTTCTTTTAATTAGTCAAGTAAAACATTGCCATTTCTAAACTTTCAGCCTTCCTAGTCTTAGCAGCTCTCTTAGGTCCCTCATAAGGTAGCTAGCTACAGTAGGATTAAGAGTAGAAGACCCCAGTCCTTGCCACCTCGTGTGGGGATCTCTTATTTAGATTTATGAGATGACATTAACAGTATGTTGAAGAAGTCTCAAATGACTGGATTCAGATATCAAAGAGACAGTTATATAAACTTATTTACCTCTCCCTTGAATTTTAGAACTAACCTGGGAAATTTGTGCAAATGCTCATTATCAGTTATCTTTTCCTTTCTATACCAATTTGGTCATCTGAATGTTCCACATATGTATAAAAAGTTCTGGCCTTCCATTCCTACTCCTTATAATGTCCCAAACCAATTCATCCTCTTGCCCATCTAGACCTCACCGTCTTCCAGTGTTCCCTGTTTCAGGAACCAACACCACCGTCTATCCAGTAAGCAAGCTAGAAATCAAGGAGTCTTCCAACACTCCATCTTTGACCTCTCCATCTCCTTCCAGTCTATCAGTGAGTGAACTCTAAATCTCTCTTGAATTCATCTACTTTTCTTCATCTCTGCCTCCACCACGTTATTCCAGTCTGCCATAATTTCTTGCCTATTGCAGTAGTCTCCCATGTGGCCACTGCTGCCGTGCTGGTGCCCCCCGGAACCAGAGTGATCTTTCTGAACAGAGATCACGTCACATTCACTTCTTACCACACTCATAAATCTGTCTTTTTCTACTGCTCTTAGGACAAAGACATGCCTCCTTAACCTGATTAGCAAAGCCAGCATAGTCTGGCCAGTGTTTGCCCCCCAGTTCCGTCTCACAGCATTGTCCCCTCCTGCCTCATTTTATCTGTGGGCTTGTTCTATTTCAGTGCTACTCTGGGCCTTTGCACAGGCTTTTCCTCTCTTGTCCTTCCTTCCCTTTTTGGCTCCTTCCTACACTAAGTTAACATGTGAGTTTTTATAGCTTGTTTTCCTCCACAGCACATATTATAGTTACCGCTTTTCATTTTATTTATTTGTTATAAAATCAGCGAGAGAAGCAAAGCTCTTCTGGTCTACCCATTCATTCATGCATACACTGGGCACTTTCATGCTTCATGTACTAGGCAAGGCACTTAGGATAAATCAGGGACTAAAATACACTCTCTTTGTCTTTATGGCTAGTGGGGGTCACAGGAATGAATCTGATCAATGTGAATAAATATGAAATTGCAATTGTGGTAAGTACTATGGATGCTAGTCACATGGTGTTAGGAGAATGAAAACATGTCTTTGTAGCTTTTACTAAGTATTTGTAGGATGAATCGTCATAGAGCTTAGGGCTTGAAGGGCTTTGGGTTTTGGTTTTTTGGTTTGTTTTAAAGTTTATTTATTTAGGGGCATCTGGGTGGCTCAGTCTTTTGGGTATCCGACTTCGGCTCAGGTCACGATCTTACAGTTTGTAGGTTCGGGCCCCACATCGGGTTCTGTCCTGACAGCTCAGACCTGGAGCCTGCTTCAGATTCTGTGTTTCCCTCTCTTTGCTCCTCCCCACTCATGCTCTGTCAAAATAAATAAACTTAAAAAAAATTTTTTTTTAACATTTATTTATTTTTGAGAGAGAGGGTGCGTGAGAAAGGGACAAAGAGGGAGAGAGAGAATCCCAAACAGGCTCCACCCTGACATGGGGCTTGATTTCACCACTGTGAGATCATGACCTGAGCCAGTATCAAGGGTCAGATGCTTAACCAACTGAGGCCCCCAGGCCCCCCTTTTTTTGTTTTTATTTTAATTCAGTGTAGTTAACATAGTGTTATATTAGTTTCAGGTGTATAATATAGTGAATCAACAATTCTATACACTACTCAGTACTGATCATAATAAATGTTCTCTTAATCCCTTTTACCTATTTCACCCGTCCCCCCACTTTCCTCCCCTGTTTGTTCTCTGTAGATAAGAGTCTTTTTTTCTTTTTTTGTCTCTTTTTCTTTGTTAGTTTGTTTTGTTTCTTAAATTCCACATATGAGAAAAATCAGATGGTATTTATCTTTCTCCTGACTGACTTATTTCACTTAGCAGTAACTCTCTAGATCCATCCATATTGTTGCAAATGGCAAGATTTTATTTTTTTTCATGGTTGAGTATTCATTGTATGTCTATACCGCATCTTCCTCATCCATTCATCTATCAATGGACAGTTGGGCTGCTTCCATAATTTGGCTATTGTAAATAATGCTGCAGTAAACGTAGGGGTGTGTATATCTTTTCAAAGTAATGTTTTCATATTCTTTGAGTAAATACCCAGTAGTGCAATTACTGTATCATATGGCAGTTCTGTTTTTAATTTTTTGAGGAACCTCCATTCTGCATATAGTGACTACACCAGTTTCCATTTCCAACAACAGTGCATGAGGGTTCCTTTTTCTCCACATCCTCGCCAACACTTGCTATTTCTTACATTTTTTTTAAACCATTCAGGGAGGTGTGAGATGATATCTCATTATGGTTTTGATTTGTATTCCCCTGATGATGAGTGATGTTGAGCATCTTTTCATGTGTCTGTTGGCCATCTGGATGTCTTCCTTGGAGAAATATTTATTTGTGTCTTCTGCCTATTTCTTTTTTTTTTTTTTTAATTTTTTTTTTTCAACGTTTATTTTTTTGGGACAGAGAGAGACAGAGCATGAACGGGGGAGGGGCAGAGAGAGAGGGAGACACAGAATCGGAAACAGGCTCCAGGCTCTGAGCCATCAGCCCAGAGCCTGACGCGGGGCTCGAACTCACGGACCACGAGATTGTGACCTGGCTGAAGTCGGACGCTTAACCGACTGCGCCACCCAGGCGCCCCTCTTCTGCCTATTTCTAAATTGGATTGTGGTTTTTTGGTATTGAGTTATATTATGTATTTTAAGTTGTTTATGTATTTTGGATACTAATCCTCCATCAGATATGTCATTTGCAAATATCTTCTATTTAGTAGGTTGTCTTTGTGTTTTGTTGATTGTTTCCTTTGCTGTGCAGAAGCTTCTTATTTTGATGTAGTTCCAATAGTTTATTTTTTCTTTTGTTTCCCTTGCCTCAGAAGACATATCTAGAAAAAATGTTGCTTCGGCCAGTGTCAGAAAAATTACTACCTGTGATCTCAAAAATTTTTATGGTTTCAGGTCTTCAGGACCCACATTTAGGTCTTTAATCCATTTTGACTTTTATTTTTGTGTCTGGTGTAAGAAAGTGGTCCAGTTTCATTCCTTTGTATGTAGCTGTCCAGGTTTCCCAACACCATTTGTTGAAGATATTGAGGGTTTTTTTCTGGTTGGTAGGCTGATTGCTTTGTATTTGGTACCTCAAAGTCTTTTTCTCTCTCCAGTAAAAACTTATGAGGCCATTTAAAGCTTTGACTTCTAGGAATTGATTTGGTTTTTTTATATTACCTTGTTAATATTATACCATACCCTGTATACATTTGCAAAAACATAATTTTTATATCAGTCATATACCTTCAGTCCCAGAACTTATGGGTACAAGGAGGCAGTACGGTGTGATGGAAAGGCTGCTAAACTGAGAACCATGGCTTGTTTTCTTTGAGCCTCACTTTACCTATCTGTACATCAGGAAAGTTGGGTTAGTTTTTGCTAAGGTTCCCCAAAGTCCTAACCTGATGTAATTCTAAATATAACTCTTCAGGATGGAGTTGAATCTATATAGGGCTATAACTTATGTAAAATCTCTAGCAGATGTTTCTTAGACTATTTTTCCTTCTTTTCTGTTCTTCTGTTGAGTGCAAGGTTATTATTGGAATGGAAGATCTCAGGTAATAAGAATTTGTGGGGAATGATGATTGTTTTGTTAAATTTGGGGACCTGAAATAAATTAAGTACTGGTAATATATATATATATATATATACATATATATATATATATATATATATTGCTTTTTACAAATCTAACCAATTCTTTTCCCAATACCAAAAGCCAAGTCTTAAGAAAATCTATATTCTCTACCTTTTACATATTAGTGGTCATAATTATATTATGTTATTATTTAGAGGCTTTGGTGCATCGAAACACAAAACATATCCTTAAATGCATGACAGTGTAGTAGTACCACATATTTTTAAGTAATTTCTTGTAGAAATATTCTCATTTCCTGGCCATTAATGAGACTTTGAGGATTGAATAGCCTTTTACCTACTTGGTGATGTGTTCCTTAACTGTTTCTAACTCCTTTGAAAAACCTTGTGACTGTGAACTATGAAAAGACTAGCAGATTTGAAAAATCCTGTAGTGTCAGATGTTGCTTGTGAGTATATATATTCCCCCAAATTAATGTTTGAGAAATTATTTTTCTGTCTTCCTTTTTCCTCTTTCAGTAATGTTATAAAACATCAAATTTTAAAACAATGGTAAAAACTATTTTGTAGGTTTTTAAAGCAAGCGAAGGAGACATTTAAAAGCACTGAAAATTACAACTGTATGTAAAAAACATTTAACAAGGAGGTTTGGGGTAATTTGCCGTCATATTACAAGAGCTAAATATTTTGCATATAAAACATTTTCAGTATTATCTTTTTACATCATATGCATAAGATTTCCCTTTGTACAATTGACTTGTTTTATAAATCATTTAAAGATATTAGCATTTTATTATTTTGTGTATTTTTGTTAACAGTATTCATTTTCTTTAATAACATGATTCGGCAACTAGCCATTTAACGTTATTGTCTGCAATTCAAGTTTTGTTAATATTTGAGATACTAATTACATCAGCATAGAACATGCATGCTGTGTGGCAGTCTTTTGTCTCAAAAACAATGAACATACAGTTTTGTGAAGAGGTTTGTTTCCCAGGCCTGCTAAAAAAGGCCACAAGACAAAAACTGAAGGCCAGTATCACTTTTTGAAGCACAGTTTTGTTTTTATTTGATGTAAATCTGCACAATTGAAAATGAAACATTAAAGAGTATATTGGTGAAAAATATAATAGTTAATTTTTATTTTTTATGTCATCTTGTCTAAGAAAAAAATCACAAGTGATAAAATAGCAAAGTAGCAGAACCGTTATATTATGAGGTCCAAATTATGTCATTGTGAGCTGCACAGTTCACATGCCTAATTTCTGAACCACTGGTGATCATATATTGAATTCTTGTTAAAGGTCTTCAAATATTTATCAGAAACTAGAGTCTTTGCTACGCATTTCAAGAAGCTATGCAGTAAAAATAAGTAAGCAAAAAAAAAAAAAAACGCAATATAATGCTGTGGCATTATTAATAAAATCAGCTTGTCCGCTTCAACTGCTGTTAATGAAATTCCCAATTGTAAAGTTTTAAGTCCTCAAAATTTGAATCCTGACTAGCTAAATCTGTATCTCATTTTAAAGACCATCCATAAGTAGTATTTTTTAAACATTTTGTTAGGAACATTTCCATTCATATAGATATGTTGAAAGTGTAGTACAACTAACATCTGTATATCCTGGCTTAGATTCAGTAATTGTTAATATTTTGTTACATTTGCTTCTTATTCGTATGTGTGTGATTTTTGTTTTAAATCACAGCATAAGAAAATAAGCTGTGGATGTCATGAGCAGTTTGCCCCAGCATGTATCTTATAAGAGTGAGGAAATTCTTCCGTTAGCATTACCATTATGATGCCTAAGAAAAGGAATAAGTTTGTAATATCCTCTAAAATCTCTTCCACACGCAGATCATCAAGTTTATCTCAACAAGTGTCTTTTATTTATTAAAAAGTATTTTTTCTTCAATTGAGAAAAAGATCAGGACTAGCTAGCCTGCTGTGGGGGCAATCTAGAGTTGGAGATTGGGCCCATCACTATCTTACATTTTAAGAATACTTTGTATAGAATCAGACTCTTTAGGTAGGATTTTTATATACTGTCTCATTTGCTCCTGACAAGAACTGTGAGCCAGACAGGTCGGGTACCTTAATTTTACTACTGAAGAAGCACATTTCGAGAGGTTAAGCAATTTATTTGCTGAGTCATGAAGTTATTAAGTAATAGCACCAACTCTGCTACTTTTTTTATTCTACAGTGTGTTTGAGACATAACCCTCCTACGTGAGAGTACCTCGTAAGTCAGAATCATAGTTTCAGATTTGGAATGCATCTTAGACATCATTAAGTGTTTCTCAGAAGGGGTGCTGTTGACATTTTCGGTGGAACAGGTTTTTATTGTATGAAATTTTACCTTGGATTACATGCGGTTTGGCACAGCCTCCCTCCAAGGACCTTGTCCACTATTGTGACAACAAAACTGTCCCTGCACATTTGCAAATGCCCTGGAGGGGAGCAGGATTACCCTGCATAGAGAGCCATTTATTGGTATAACTACCTGTTTTAAAGAAAGGAAAAGGAGAATTATCCTGTATTCAGCACCTACTGTATGACAGGTACCATCATACGTGACTCCTATACCTCAGTGCTTTCTTCCGCTCCTTGCTCCAAGTATTATCTCCATTTTACAGATGAAGAGAGTAAATGTCATTGCTTGTACATCTTGCCCAAGTTTACATGGTAGGTAAGTATTGGAAGCCAGGATTCAAACACAGATCTGTGTGATGCCAACTTTCATGAACCTCCCCGTTCCCCCACGATATAGGCTGGGCCCAGTATGACAACTCTTACGTTCCCATCATTTCTATTTTTCCACTTTGAGTATCTTTTTAATGAATAATCAACGAGAAAAAGATTTTGGAAAATCGTTTGAAGGTATATGTTGGTCATGGTTTTTAGATACAGTGATTCCCTGAGTTGAGTGCTCCATTTTAAATTTAACGCAAATATAATTTTCAAAAATGTCTCTGCAGCGGTTACACAGCTTTGTGAATGTACTTAATGCCACAGAACTGTACACTTCAAAATGGTTAAAACGGTCATGTGTTAGGCATGTTTTACCACAATAAAAAAGAAAATATTTTTAGTGTTGCTAATCCACATGAAAATCTTGACATACTTAAAATTCAAATTCAGAATTTCATTGAAACCATTCTACTCATTTGGGATGCTTCACAGGACTTTTATAATGACTCCTTTGGTTAAGATAACATTATTTTTATCTACCTTAGGATTTACAGACCTTATTCCAAAACTACACCAGGGGTTTGATTTTCAAGGTAATAAGAACTAAACAAAACTGCGAACTGATTATATGACTAAAACAACGAATACATTTGCGAACTTTGCTTTGAAAGTGCTATTTTCTTTCTCTTTAAAGTGGCCATGAATCAGACTGAACATAATCTGACTGTGTCCCAGATTCCATATCCACAAACGTGGCACGTGTTTTATGCAGACAAGTATACGTGCAAAGATGACAATGAGAATTCTCTGGCAGAAGATATCCCATTTGAAATGATGTTACTAAACCCAGATGCCGAAGGGAATCCATTTGATCATTTTAGTGCTGGAGAATCTGGTAAGAATATATACTCAAATGTATGTTCTAAGTATAGAAAAAGATTGATGCACAAATATCTTCATGTTGTGTTTTTAGAATATTAAAACTTAAAAGCAACTTAAGTGTGTAGTAGTAGGCAGATGGTAAATGAATCCTTTAATAGCATTTTAATAGCTCTACTATTAAGTTAAAGAAGCAGAACGCTAAATTTTATATTCTACGATTTCAAGTATGTTACAAAATGCACAGAATTAAGCAGAGAGAAGTACAGAAATATTAATAGAATGTTTCTATATTTTGGGTGGTAGTATTATGGATGATTTTTAGTGTTCTCTATACATTCTAAACCTTTTTTTGTTTTTATGATAACGTAGCATTATTTTTATAAACAGAAAAATGTTAATAAATTGAGCAATCTAAATTGGAAAACCAATTTTTAAGTGAGATAGAAACTGACCTACTTTTTCCAACTTGTTTAAACAGATTAGGGATTGTCTTCATAGGAGCTTGCAACCATTTTAAGAGTGATCAAAGTTTATAATGTTTTCCAAAATCAGAATTACTCCCATAAAATATGCCATCAAAATTTTAGGTCATGGGGCGCCTGGGTGGCTCAGTCACCCACTTAACTCAGTCAGTTAAGTGTCCGACTTCGGCTTAGGTCATGATCTCACGGTTTGTGGGTTCGAGCCCTGCGTTGGGCTCTGTGCTGACAGCTCAGAGCCTGGAGCCTGCTTTGGATTCTGTGTCTCCCTCTCTCTGCTTCTTCCCCATTCATGCTCTGTCTCTCTCTGTCTCTCAAAAAGAAATTTAAAAGGTTAAAAAAATGTTTTTTTTTTTAATTTTTGGTTGTGTATTGCTCTATGGAAGTAAGATTCCTAGCCCAAATAGAAATGAATGACTTCTTGCGATTAATGATAGACATGCTGTAAAGTATTCTAGCAGACTTGTAAATCAGCATGTCAGAATGAAAACTAAGATCTGTAGACTGTCTATCAAAGAAAAGGATTAGGAGTTTACTTCTTACTGAGTTCATTACCCATTTGGAAGAATCAGTCTGCTTAGAGAAAAATTTCAATCCCATTAAATCTCATTGACCATCATGGTGAGTGGGTGTAGGAAGAACAGGAATTGAGGCTACGTTAGATTAAACCGGTTGTTTAGTTCAAAGTGTAAATTGTCACAGCTAGAAATGTAACTCGAGGAGCATGTCTTATGGGCAGTAGGTCACCAGTAACTTAACATGTGGAAAGATGAATTTTTTAAACTATCTTTTAGTCTAAAAACAATGTTTACATAGTGACAGAGTGCCAAACATTTTTAAATAGTTAAAAAGTTCTTTCTGTGAAGGAAATGACATAAGGGTAAGCCACTCAAGTTGTTTTTGAATGAAGATGAACTTAAAAGTTAAATTTTACTTAATAGTGCTTTGGAGCAGTATGGATCATTATTGGAAGTTAATTTAGTCCTACTGTTTCTTTTATCTTTATAACATTTTCTGTATTGGGAAACGCATTGATGAAATCCAGGTCTACTGATAGCATTGGATGGACAGTTGGATTAAATTGCTTGTATGGTCCCTTTTAACAATAAGTCTTCACTATTTCCTATGACACTAATTTTTAGGACTGGTAAAGGCTCAGAGGGAAGTAATGCTCTGCTGTGGTCCCTGGATGTGAAAACCCTACAGCCTGAAGCGGAGTTCAAATCTAATAGCCCTTTTCCCTCCTGCCCTTCCAGCAATATGGCTTCAATTCAAGAGGTGGTTTTATTTATTGTGTGGATCCATGAGACTCTGCAACATCCTGATATGCTTTTTTTTTTTGGCTTCCTTACCCAGACTCCCATTTTTGGTCTCTCTCTCATTCCTAATTAGACTTCTGAACATTGACTATAGGCCATAGAATGATCACGTTTGTGGCCTGTGCCACTGAACATCAGTCATACTTGCCCTGGCTCACCCTGAACCCTGCCTACATCTTCCATTGTTTTTCCCAGCATCCTGAATTATGGCTAGCTTTGTCTTTAGTGTTCATACAAACTATTCTGATTCAGCTCTTAGTCCTGACTCCTTCTGACCTACCTTCTCCTATGACTGATTTTGATTTGATGCTTATACTTATGTCTAAAATCTGTCTTATACTAGAATGGGGAAAGTTACATTTAAACAACGGGCAAAATGTCACTATAGTATGTATTTTCATTAAGCATGGGATTCTGTGCAAGGCTAATCTGTGGGGATTGATTATTAACAAGTGCCAGAAATACTCAGAAGTATTCAGATTTGTTATATAGCTGGCTTCATTCCTAGGGATCACATCATTTTATTGATTAAAATGCCTAGGAGCCTTAAAATATGATTAATTCCACATTGCCATGAGATGTGATGGTTTACATCGAAGTCTAAATCAGTGGTTCTCAACCCATCACTGTGCATCTGGAGAGATTTAGAAAATATATAAATGTCCACCTTCTGAGACTCCAATAGATTGGCTTTTGGAGTGGAAGCCAGGCAACTATAGTTTGTCAGAGCTTCAAGTTGACTCTAATGTACAGAACCAGTGACCTAAAAGTCCATTTTCCACATTGTTTTGGTATTGTATTGGTTTTACAGTACAGTCTTGAGAGGGATTCTTCCTACAGTATAGGAAGCCTCAAGGTATGGAATTTATTTCCAGGGAGTAATCCCCAGTTAGTTCGTCTTAGAAACTTCTTCTCATTTGTCTTTCTTTCCTGAGTAGGGAAAATTGATTTGCTATGGTTTTTACTGAGAATTGACTAGTAAGCTGTATGTCTGAGGGGTTTGAATTACATAACCTGGTGCGGATAGCTGCAATCAATGCTACGCATTATTCTGGTTAGATTTTATCATTTGTTTTCTTTCAAACCAATTATGTGTTTTGTGTCTATCAAACTTCGGTTAAGCTCCTATTTCACAGATTGGTCTAGGTTAAAAAAAAAAAAACCGTTAAGGCAAGTATGATGCCACTTGACAAAACACTACATAGGAATATTATGCTTTAAGGTAGAATAAAGTAGAACTGCTTCTTAAAAAAATTAGAATTTTTGTTAAAAAATCAGCACTGTATCTGTGTTCTTGTTAGAGACGAACAGAAGTAGACTACTGAGAATTAAAGCATTATCATCTGAAGTAGACTGGTTTTCATCGCAATAATATTATAATATTATTCTCTGTTACGTCTGCCATCTCACTGTTTTTTCAAGATTCCAGATACTAGCTCTGGTAACATGTTGGCATGCTTTTGGTTGAAAGTAACAGAAAACTCGAATGCAGGTGGTACATACAATGAATGAATTATCAGGCAGAAATTAATTATCTTCCATAACAAGAATTTGTGAGGCTTCCTCATGGTGGTTTAGTCAGCGTGTCTGTGTCCTCCTGTCTTCTGACTGTCCACGTTGTCCGTAGGCTAGCTCCCTCGTGTTCAGAGTTAACTGCGGTTCACTGTGTGGGCATCGCATCTAGATAACGGCAAAATTCAGTATCTCTTTTGAGCGCAAGGACACCTTCCTCAGAGGCTCCCTCGTCGCACTTCACTGGGCAGAACGGGGTCATATGCCTTTGCTCTACAGCATCCTAAGAGAAATGTAAGTGAAGGTGTCAAAGAGGGTAGACCGACGTGTCAGAGAAAAGGGTTAGGCTTCCCTCTTACTGGCAGGAGTGTTGGAATTTCTGTGATCAGTTGAGACTGATCCAGATCCATCTTGAAACACTTCAGGGTGGTGTGGACACCGGGGCTCTGAGGCTGCAAGCGGAGCGGGCAGGCGGGAGTGGGCCAGTGCCGCGGCCATGGCCGGTGACTCTCCCCTTGTCTTACCCTCTTTCCTCTCATCTCCCGTCCTTCAGCTGGAGCTGGGTTTTTCGAAGCTGTGCTGTAAGTTTTCTTCCTGCTGAATTGGGCCAGCGCTTCTTGCCGTGCAGCTTGCCTTAAAACCCACACGTTTTCTCATAACGCATGTGTTTGCCGCCTGCTGCATACTCATTTGATGGCACTTTTCTTCTTCCGTATCTAGGTTAGGGTTAGTGCCTGTTTTAGGATTAGAATCTAATCTCACGGTGAACAGATACAGACTGCTTTCTTGTGATGGATGGTGGCAAAATAAAAATTGATCACTGAAGAGAAAAAAAAAACACTTTTTTTTTCGAGAGCAACTTTATTTAAAAGAACAGTGAGTGCAGAGTCAGCATTTTATCTTTAGACTGTCTTGTGGACAGGGTCAAGGTAAGAATAATTTATGCAAAACTGAATAAACAAAGTACAGGGCACAGGTGTCCTGAGCTAGTTCAAGTTATTTAATATATTATCTGAATGAAATAATTTACTAGTTACAATGTTAGCTTTTCTGGAAGGTACACTTAATCTTGAATAATCCTAAAACATTTTTTTGCTACTGACATGCTTTCAAAAGTATCCTCCTCCGATATTATTATTCTGTTTACTCAGTACATAGTCTGAGGATTTTCTTTTCATGGTAGATTTGTAACCTAGTGGAGTCTGAAACTTTATCTTGTAATGGATATTCTGTAAAGCATTATAAATAAATAGAACGAAAGAATGCCATAATTAAGTCTTCATACTAAGGAGGAAAATAACGAAGATTCGAAAGGTAGACTAGCATAAAGAATTTTACTGACCCAGTGATAATATGTTTAGCGTATTTTCTGTCTTGTTCCATTACTATAACAATTCTGGGCTTATTGTTCCATTATTTCTAAAGCTGGAATACTTTTCTATGTAAGGAGTTTAAAAAGAAATTATGCCTCTGCAGTTATTTGATCTTCTCTTCCTGAAGTCTAAACATGCTTTTTCACCTGGAGGAGAGAAATGAACTAGCGACGTTTATATATGTAGAGCAGGAGAGACACCCAGTGGCTGAAATACTTACCTTTTTTTTTTTTTTTTTTTTTTTTCCTCCTGACCATGCCAAAAACATGATTGAGATCGAACTGTTTATTGACTGTTTTTCCTACTATTTGCATCTTCTGGATTGCTTTTTCAAAAAGAATACTCCTTTCTCTGCCTGTTGATTGGAGTTTACCTCAAAGGGGAAGCTAAAGCAGAGTCGGTGTTCATGATCGATAGAGGTGATTGGGGTTTAGACTGTTCGTCCCCAGGCTCAGGAGAGGCAGCTCTGCTCACAGCCACCGTCACTAAGTGCCAGTGTTGTTTAGATACAATATAATATAAAATCGTAGTATTGTAGACTAGCTAGCCCTCTGGTTTATGATAAATTTTTTCCAAATTTTCTGAAAAATAACACAGCTCAAAGATTCCAGGTACTGCAGAAAAAGGGGTATTTCTCTTGTGGCTGCACGAAGACTGTACTGGCAAGCTGCTAGTAGGAACTAGAGCCTGCTTAATGACTGGCACCGTTTTTAATATAAAGTCTGTTCACTTACTTGGTTCTCGTTACCAAGCAGCTCCCTTTGCTCTTTGGAAATTTCTGCTTACTCAAAATATTTCTTTCACTGTGACCTCATTCGACTTCTTTGGTCTGTCCCAACATCAGCTCCTTTCAACTCCAGTTTCTATTGCCTGATTCTTTCCATGTTTTGTGGTTTGATTTCCTGAGAGAATATGATTAGCCTAACTTACGTTGGAGAACCAAATTAGACTGGTGGCCAGTGGCTCGTCTTTGGATTGCTGGCCATCTGGTCAGGTGTTAAACAGTTTTAAGTCAACTGTAGACTGGAGGCTTATGGTCTCCATAGGATTTCCTTTTTGACAAGAGCTGAAGACAGTTGACTTCAGAAGGGGACTCTGGTCATAACAGGTATTTTGAAACTCTCTCCAACTGAAAATGTAAGGTAATGGTACATTTCAGAGTTGTGTTTCTGCATCAGAATCACCTGATGGGCTTATTAAAACACAGCTTGCTGGTCCCCTCTCCCACAATTTCTGATACAGCAGATCTGGGATGAGGCCCAAGCATGTGCATTTCTAACAAGTTCCCTACTGCTGCTGCTGGCCCAGGGATCACACTTTGAGAGCCATTGTCAGGGTATATTAAAGTGTTGTTGACTGAATCTGTTCCTAACTTTCATATGGAAGTAATCCACTTTGGGGGTAAAAAGTATGTCTCACAATGCTGAAATCCTTGTTTTTACTGTTTCCTAACAAAACTGTGATCTTACAGTTAGTCTTCGGGCTTATCCCCCGGCCGCTATGCTTTTTTATATATTGACTTTACCTGCTTTTAGTTTAATCTGCCTTCTTATGTTTAAATCTTTATCCCACAGTAAAAAAATTGTTTTAAGTTTCAATAATTTCCCTTTTTTTTTTCCTTACAAAAGTGAATGCTATGACTCCAGTGAAAAAACAAGTTTTAGAAATATATTGGCAGGAAGATTTGAAAGCAACCCTGCACTGTAAGTGGCTTTGTTTGACTGAAGCAAGCTCCTTTCTTCTCTCCACAGGGCTACATGAGTTCTTCTTCCTCCTAGTCCTTGTGTACTTTGTGATTGCCTGCATTTATGCTCAGTCATTGTGGCAGGCTATTAAGAAAGGAGGACCCATGCACATGATTTTAAAGGTCCTGACAACTGCATTGCTGTTACAAGCTGCTTCGGCTTTAGCTAATTACATTCATTTTTCCAGGTAACTCCAAACCACTAAAACTGTGTTCATCATTATGTCTAATTAATCCTAATTAGTTCACCAAAATTATGCCTGCTTTGATTACGAATAATCTTTTCACATTTGTAATTTACACTAATACTCTTCTCTTCAATTCCTCAGTTACTCCAAAGATGGACTAGGGATACCTTTTATGGGAAGTTTGGCAGAATGTGAGTATCTTTCTGAGATTCATTTTTTAAAACATAAACTTGCTGTCTGTTTATTGTTTGCTTTCCTTTTTTGTACATTGTTTTCTGTCATAATACAATTTTTCTATCCAAGGTTGGTTAGAATTCAGCTCAACTGAAAACAGGGTTACAGATTCAGTTCCCATGTGTCCTGTTTAACTTCTTTTTAATTATCAGTCATGTGCGTCGTTCTTCATTGTTTTTGGAGCATATTTATATACATTCTCTCACTTTAAGTAAAAACTCACTGAAGTAGATACAATTAGCCTTATTTTGCACATAAAGAATCTGGGCTCGTTGACAGGAAGTACATTTCCAAATGTCAGCAGCTTTTGAGCGGTAAAGACAAAAGTCAGACCCAAGTTTTCTGATCCCAGAGCTGACATTTGTAGTCCTATTTTCAACCCTTTTTTGACTCTTTGTCTGTTTCTGACCCAGAGCCATAGAGTACACCTATAAGTGAACTGACCTCACATCTCGTTCTTTTATTTGTATGAGGAACTTTCATGAAGTAATTTTTCAATTAAGCATGATGGGAAAAATAGTCAAGATTTGCTCTAAAAAAGCAGATTCTGAATATGAAACCATTCTAGGATTTACTTTTTTAAATATTTCCATAGTTCTGGTCTCCTCTCTCTTTAATAGGGTAGCTTATGGTAATCCCTGTAATCATCTGAAGACCCATTTATCCTCATCTTGCTGCCTGTCTTAAGATTCTAAGCCTTCTAGAACCTGTTTTCCTACTGAAGAGAATGTGTGCTGGTCACCTCCTGGCCACGAAAAAGAGTTGCTTCTTTTTGAACGTTATTGAGAACTCTGGTTTCTCTTGCTCTTGTCTCTTAGGCGACTTAGGATGTTTAACAGAACCGTAGAATTTTAAATCTGAACAGAACCTTAGAAATAATTTAGCTTATGCATTTTAGAGAGGTAAAACACACAAAAGCCCATCACGGGCAAGCTATTACCAAAATCAAAGACTTTTGGATTTTTGTGAGTGTCTGCTATATACAAAACACTTTTTTTTTTTTTTTTTTTTTGGCTGTCTGGCATCTTCACTGTAGGTTTAAAAGCAAAAGGTTTTTTTGTATGTGTGTTTTTAATTACAGTAAATCAGCGTTGCTAAATTTTGGTGTTCTGACAACAAATTTGGTTTAATGATTAAATGTCAAGATTTTTAATAAAATCACACAGAATGGGATTTTTGTGTGATCTGCTTTTTTTATTTATAGTTATTTTTCAGAAACAGATAAGCAGTGTTCTACCTATGCTTACAGTTATGGTATTCTATCAATATGTGTATTACTTAGTATACAGAGAAATGAGCCAGAACATCAGGGTCCCCCCCCCCCAGGTATTTGTTTTTGCTAATTATCAGTTTATGCAGGAATATTTCTTTGGCTGGCTTCTTTAAGTAACTGAATATGTATTTGTGAGATGTTTAATAAAAGTATTTGGCATCACTGTCACTTGAAATCTGTGGTGAAAGAAAACTGCTTGATCTGAAAGGTCATGGCATTTTGTACCATTCAAATGTCATGATAGTTCATTATCAGAACTCACTATTACAAGTATATGAGCATAAATGTAGAGTCTTCAGTTTTAATTTAGAGGGCAGAACAGTGGTCATTATATATCTGAAGAGGTGTATCATGAATAGGTTTTCAGCTTATAAGTTGCTAATATGTTATACCACAGCTAGTTTTATCCATTTCTACAAGAAAATCTTTATATGAAAGAAATAAAAGCTGTAAACATCCAAGGTATGGATGGCAATTTGAAGAAAGTTTCACTTTGTTCAATTCTGATCACGTTTGTGCCAAAGTCGGTACCAAAATATACTATGGTGAGAAAGTGATCATCTTTTTTTTTTAAATCAATAAATACCAGCTTCCAAAGTAAAAATGCATGGAACTTGGAGTATTTGGAGATTGTTGTTTTCTTGAAGCTGGAACCGGATGTGGGTGGTCTCCTTGCTACTTGTTTAAACTAGCAGCCTTTCCCTGCAGTGTACGTGGTGGCCGCCTGGTGGCACATCGCACCAGGGCACGGATCATTTCGTTTCGTTTGTCTCCCGGACTCAACATCACCGAATGCTACAGCAGCCGTGCATTTTGTTGTCATGGCTAGTTCTTGCTAACAGTTTGAGAAAATAAGTTCACACTGTGTAGTTCAGCCATCAAAAAAAAAAATTAACAACCTGGAACTGAAGACACTAGTACGCCCCACATGGCAGAAATTACATTTAAAATGTGTTTATTTTAATAAGCAGTAAGTTACAGAGAACAGTATTATGTAGTTAGAAAAATTAAGAAAAACGGGAAACACAAAGATTTGAAGTTAGTCTTTTTTTTTAATATGAAATTTATTTAAAAAAAAAAGAAATTTATTGTCAAATTGGTTTCCATACAACACCCAGTGCTCATCCCAAAGTTAGTCTTAATAGAGATGTATAGAGAAAGAGAGAGAAAGAATATTGCCGTTAATAAGAACTTAAAGGCAAAATTTTAATTGTTAGAGTTCGACGTGGATATCTCTAATTATTGAATTTTATCAACTTCTCTTTGAAAATGCCTATCTTTTTGTGTTTAAAAAATAATTGCTTAATATTCTCAATAAGAAAAAACCAGATCCTTCGTGTTATGAAAACTTGGTTGACTTTGGTTTTCATTTCCCATTTAGTTTTTGACATTGCTTCCCAAATTCAAATGTTATACCTGCTTCTGAGTCTGTGTATGGGTTGGACAATAGTGAGGATGAAGAAGTCTCAAAGCAGACCTCTCCAGTGGGATTCTACTCCTGCATCCACTGGCATTGCTGTATTCATTGTCATAACGCAGGTGAGGATTAATCCTCAGTGTTTGTCCTTTGCAATATGCAGAAATGCAAACGTGAATATGTCTCATTTCAAAGGTAAAACTTGGGACCCATGAGCAATTTGTCACTTTAAAGTCTTTTCATCTTCTGAGTGCTGGTATAGATTGCAGAATGTAATTGTAATTTATCTGAATTTGAGATTTCTCTCAGCTTATTCAAGTGCAGAATGCTTACTATTAGGTTAGATTCTCATTTCCTTCTTAATAGCTTTCTTTTATATTTTCTAACACACATAGTAAGTATTCAACATTTTAAATGAGTGAATCAATGAATCTGAGATTCATCCATAGGCATGGATCTTTAGGTCCAGTTCTGCTACTTTATACATGAAACAATTCAAGTGAATATCTGAGATTAATGAAAAAGCAATTTACAGAATGAGAAAGAATGGGATCTAGTTTTTGAGAACAAATGCAAAAACAAATATAGTCCTCTTAGCCCTTTTTTTGTTTGTTTTCTCTTATTCTCAGATCTCAATATGCTTATATGCAATGGAGTTTATAAAAATTACAAAGAAAGGTATAAACAAAAATTTATACTGAGTTCATGACCACCATTAGCTATAGATGAAAATGAAATTTACACCTGGGCT
The DNA here is from genome assembly GCF_018350175.1 of Felis catus. Lineage (NCBI taxonomy): Eukaryota > Metazoa > Chordata > Mammalia > Carnivora > Felidae > Felis > Felis catus. Next base: position 66,604,979 of record NC_058368.1, read on the forward strand.
CTGCAGAGGACATTATAGTCTAAGTTTTAATGCATTAAATAAATTGAAAATTTCATTAATGAAGGATAAGACCTGTGCTTTATTCATCTTTATACTCATAGTATTTATTTAGTATAGGTGTTGAGTGAAATACGTGTATTGAATTTCATGATTGATTTAGAAAGAGACCATATGACAGGTGGTAATATATATAAAGGAAATAATGCCTTTCTCAGGCATTAGATGGAAAGGCTAATGACAACTGAATTAGAAATGATAAGTATAAGGGCAAGATTCTACCAAGTTAATGTTTTTGATCTAGGGCTTATGGAGACTAGTGTACATATCAGGCTAAATTCTCATTTCTCAATAAAGAGCTTTTTTAAAAACTGAATTTTCATGATTTCCTTATAATGTTAATTCATTATCATAGACAAATAGGAATTGAGAACTGAGATTATGACACTTCTCTAGAGTTTATGTCAGCGTTTATGACGAATACATGACACATGACCCTGGTCCTCAACCAGCCAGACAGGGAAGGTGAATGAGACTACATAAGTACAAATACACATGTATATTCCACAAGTCACATGCTAGTATACATATCTGAAACTGTGGGGTTTGAGGATGTAAAAATGCGAATCATGGGAAATAATAGTTCTTTTTTGTTGGTTTTCTTTGGGGTTAATTAACAAATAGAAATTGTACATTTTTAAGACATACAACTTGATGTTTTGATATATGTATGCATTTTGAAATGATCACCAAAATCAGGCTAGTTAACATATCCATCACCTCACATAGATACCAGGAGATAGTAGTTTACAATAGGACTTCTTTTTGTACAAGTTAAGTTTAGAAATGCAGGTTGGGGAATCATATGGGTATAGTAATTTGGTGGAGTGAAGAAATAACACTTCAGTCATGGAGAGCACATCTTCACCCTAAGAAGGAAATGTAGGTGTGGGGGATGACAGAGAAATTCAGCTGTCAAGCGTGGAAGCAGGAAGATTTCAGAATGAGAAGAGGAAGGGGTTTCTGACAAACCCCATAAAGTCTAAGAATTGGATTTAATAACTGAATTTTGATCTAAATTCTTTGGAAGCCACTGAAGACCACTCTAAGGGCCGAGCTGGCAAATCAAAGAAACACGGGGGACCCCTGACATGTGTGATGGCAAAAATATTATAATAGCTTGTGATCAGTGTTTAGAAAAGATGGAGGGAAAGTGATTTCTACAAAAGAGCAAAACACAGAACAGCTAATGAGGAACTTGGTGAGCTTTTTTTTTTACTGTAACAGTAACCATACGGGAGGAAAAAAGTCAACAAACAAATGGATAAGTAACGATGCTGGTCATCTGAGAATAGCCTGGCTGCTTCCAGTGAATATAAAAAATGTACCCTCCTTTACCCTGAGAGGTTACATCTGAAATCAACAGCTCCGACTCATTCACTTCTGGATTACAGAAGATACTGACATGTTTCAAAGTCACCCTGATACAATGGTGCTTGAATACAGGGCAGTTTGATTCTTCATATAGTGTGGAAGGAAGAAAGATTTAGAAGAAAGTTCAGATTTCTACTCTTAACCTTTTCAACTTATTTTCATCCTTAAAGATATCTTGTATCGGGGTAACATTCACATTTTTTATTTTCTGTATGTTGGTCTCATTCAATAAAAATCCCTTTTCTCTGCTGTAGGGTAGGGTATCAGGGGGGTAAAGTCTGTGCTGGGTGTCTGTGTTTTATTAACAACCTTTATGGTGTGATAAGTCTTAGAACCTCTTAGGAATATTTATATATGCTTTAAGGAGGTGTTTAAAAAGCAAGTACTCTACTTATAAGTAGACATGATTTTTTTTCTCTCTCTAAATGTAATATTGTATTTTGCAGAGTATTTTGCTACTTTGGGAACAGTTTGAAGATACCAGTCCTCACAGCTACCATTCACATCACAACTTAGCAGGGATCTTGCTAATCATTTTAAGAATTTGCCTAGCATTGTCATTAGGCTGTGGACTCTACCAGATCATCACAGTGGAGAGAAGCACGCTGAAAAGGGAGTTTTACATCACATTTGCCAAGGTATGGGTTTGGGTAGAAAATGGCTTCTTGTGATTATCAGCTTTGTTCTACTTTTTGGGGGAAGTTAAGCAACCCCATGTTAATATTGGTTAAGCTTGTATTCTGTGCCAAAGCACTGAGATACGCCCTTTATGTGCCCCAGCTCATCTAATCTTCACAACCTGTGAGATGTAGGTATTATCCCATTTTACAGAACCCTTGCGATAGTAGTTTCCATGTAATCTTAGGTCAGTTTGCCTATGTCATGATTTCTTTGTCAATAGGAATTCTACACTCTTTTTCCGTATCAGAGTTTTTTAAAAATTACATTAGAATACAGCTTACATTTCTCAAAAAACAGTTATTAACTATGAACTGTTCACATGCAGAGTTATGCAGTCTTTTCTAACAAGCCGTAAGGAGCTCTCAGCAAAAGCAGATGAAGCAGGAGCCTGGGGACATAGTATGTTTCAGCCATTTCACTGCCTCCCAAGGAGGTCATGTTTACTTTATTACTTCTGTGTCCCTTACCCTCGTGGGATCTAAAAGCAAATTTGATTTTTTTTTTCTCTACCCGTTTAACAAAGGAAAAAATGAGAGAAGTTGGGGCAGCAACGCTGTAGGAGTCTACCTCCTAGAGAGTTCTGTTTTTCGGTCAGATTGACAGAATCCGTACACCTTCCTCTTGGCAACCCAGAACGGTATTCGGATAAGCTGTTTAGTCTGCCCGCCCGAGTCCACAGGGCTCAGCGTCCATTCCGAGGTGGCTGTGGAAGTAGGGCCAAATTCCTCAATCCCAGTGTTCAGCATCTTAAAGCTGCTGTTGCAGCCGCAGGAACCCACGTCAGCTTTCTGAGTGCCAAACGGGCAAAAAAACACGTCACTTTGCTTTTGAATTTGTCACAGGGATGGATGGGTTTGCGTATTGTTTGAAAAGTTAATATATGTTTAAGGGCGTTTAAAACTAAATTTCCTCTTTCATTCTATATTTAAGATAGTAACAAACTTTTTCTTAAAAAATTTTTATATGTTTTAACTTTTTGAATGGGTTCAAACATCTGAAAGTGTTTAAAGAGCAGTTTTTTGTTTTTTTTTTTTTTACCTCTCGTCTGTCTATCCAGTTATTATCTCCTCCTATAATCACTGCTATCAATTCCTGACTTACCCTCCTAGAGAACTTTAAACATGTATGTATTCCTGTGTATTTCCCTCCGTATTTACACGAACAGTAGTATACTAAACACTTTTTTTTACATCTTGTTTTTTCCCTTCTCTTCAGTATACCAGGCGTCTCAACAGCTCCTATTATTAACTTATTATTTCACTTAACATTTAATTTTGGAAGATAGAATACATTGCCGTGGTTCTAGGGAAGATAGAAAAAGATGCTTGAAAAGTATAATGTTAAAAAGTTTCCCATCCTTCCTTGCCCAGTTCCGCTGTCCTGTGTACTAGCTCACAAATGGGCAAGCACTGTCAGTGCTTTGGCATTCTTACAGAATCTCTTCCTGTATCTACATGCGAATACGAATGCATGGTCTTACTTTTTTCCTTTTACAGAAATAGTACACGTTTGTACTTTGCTTTTCTCAATGTTTGATGTTGCTTATATTCATGAATTTTCATGGTTAAATATATAACATAGTGTACAGTATTAAGTATATTAAAATGTGTACATATAAGAGATGTACAAATACAAAATTTTAAATACCCACGTGATTAGAAACAAAATGTTACCCTAGCAGCATCAAATTTATTTTTTATATTTAGAGTAGCAAGCTCTACTCTGAAGATCAATTGAGGTCAATCAGGACCTCCTAAATATGCTAGTAATGTTACTCTGAAAATAAAGATACAGCTGCATGCATTTGACTTACTTCTCATTTGTTTCAGGGCTGTATCTTGTGGTTTTTATGCCATCCAGGTCTCGCATGTATTTCTGTCGTTTTTAGTGACTACCAAAGAGATAAGGTAAGTAAAACACATGATCACAGTGGTTTTTTATAGTGTTTATTGGGAAATTATTAAAGGTGAAAAGGCCTATTTTTTTCCATTTAGAGGTTTTTTTGAGCTTTTTATGTATTTTATTTTATTTTTAATTTTTTTAAGCTCTATTTTATTTTTGAGAGAGACAGAGTGCAAGCAGGGGAGAGGCAGAGAGAGAGGGAGACACAGAATCCAAAGCAGGTTCCAGGCTCTGAGCTGGATGGGACTCTCAGCACAGAGTCCCGTGTGGGGCTCAAACCCATGAACCACAAGCTCATGACCAGAGCCGAAGTTGGACGCTTAACCCACTGAGCCACCCAGGCGCCACATTGAACTCTTTAAAATAAAGCTTTGAAACAAAATATTGAACTGGCGGGTATATAAATTAGAACTTTAAGTGTAAAAGAAAAATGTTTAATTTAGTTAATAAAAAATGATAAAAATAGCTTTTGTTAATTTTAATCTATTTCATAATACTATTTTATAAATGAGGCGATTCATAATCCGTCGTTGTTAGGAAAAATTGATTAAGATGTTTTACAGCATAGTGGAAAAATCAAAATAGATTTAAAAAATCAGTCTAGTTGCTTTAACAGACTGCAGACTGCAATGCCACGCTCAAGTGTGCCACCATTTTCATTGTGCTGAAACCCACCTTCTTAGGTAAACGACTCCATCATTTCAAAGTGTTCTGCTGGGTACCTTTTACAAGCAATGCAGTCTGTGCTTGAACACACGGATGTTTCTTAAACCTGAGGTGTTTACAAGGAGTAAATAGATAGGAAGGTAGTCTACAAAAATAAAGAAGCAACTTGAGAATTTCTGAAAGGGCTTTTAGAGTACTCTTCAAGATTCAGGTCCCTACCTGAATCATGCTTTATTCTCATTACTAGATTATCCAGGAAGCTGATTTTTCGGATCTCTTCCTGTGGTGTGTGCACCCTGAGGAGAGAATGGGTTAGTAAATTGAGTGTGTTTATAAACTGTTAAATAAGTTTTGCCTTGAACAGTTACAGTTCTGAACATTGGTCATTATTTTCCTACTGAAAATTTCTTTGATAAAATGTACCCATGTTAAAGATGGAGGAGTAGTTTATGTGTGTGTGTATATATATATATATATATATATATATATATATATATATATGGATGTATGTAAATATAAAGTACATGGGTTCATGATAACTTGAATATAATTTGTCTGTTGCTGCATGCAGTAAATGCATTCCCTTTCTTTTCTTTTCAGGTTATTACAATAGGTGTTATCCTTTGCCAGTCCGTTTCCATGGTTATTCTCTACAGACTCTTTCTGTCCCACAGTCTATACTGGGAAGTCTCTTCACTTTCTTCAGTAACACTACCACTGACCATATCATCTGGGCACAAAAGTCGGCCTCACTTCTGATACTTGATTTTCTTTAAAGGAAAAGTGAATTGATTTGAGAGTGCAATAAGGATCCAAATGCAGTGACTTTTCTTTCATACTTGTGGTATGGAAAATTGAACAAAGAAGGCCGAGCATGTTATTTATACAACTGCATTGAAGCAGTATCAAACTGAAAAAAGGTAATAAATGTTTTGAAATATGCTTAATAAACTTTGAAGAAAGAGTGTTGTTATAAGGTGATTTATGCAATTTCTCTGTGGAAATTAAGATGAAAAAGAATTATATGATATTTTGGTAAGAGATTCACCACTTACAATGCCTCGTCTCATATCAATAGTTAACTCAGGTTTGATAGTCTCGTGAAAAGTAATCAGTTAAATGATTACTTGCTTATACATATCTAACTCCAGTTACAAAGTCAGTGTAATACACTGATTTAAAACTGCTTCTTTTTATGCTTTGAGGAAAATGCATTTCGTATTGGAGTTTAAAGGAATCGAAAATGAAATTACTTCAGAATGTGAATATAAAGTATATTTATAGCTAAATGAATAAGCTTTTGTTTATTTGTGTGTGGGGTTCTTCTCCATTTTCTTCTATCACTTCTGGCTCTAGTTCAGGTTCTAGCTTGATTAGCAAAGGGTTTCTGACAGATAATTTATGAAAAATAACACTTAGATACATTACATAGGTTATTCGTTACAAAGAGTTCTCAAATGTAAGCACTTAGGTGAAGAGACAAACAGGGTTCTATGTTTAAAAAGAAAGAAGGAAAAAGTACTATGTGATAGGTACTAAAATTTTAATCCTGATATAATTCATTTCTCTTACATTGAATCCCCAATCATAATTAAGCCGTATACACAGATTAAATTAACAGAAGCATTTCACATAAATGTTGGTTTCAGTCATCAACTACCCATGAATTCCTGCCCAAGGATACTTAATCAGGATTAAATTTTCTATGAATAATTGAAAAACAAAATACTCACTGGATTTGTTATAATCCGTGTTGGCACTGGATTCTAAGTAGTTGCCATCTTGAATCCTTTGTAATAAAGCCATATTTTTTTGTGTATGTGATGCCCCAGTATTGAGTATGCTAGCTGCAAAACACTCTATCAAGTGCCTGTTTAAAGAACTGCTAAATGGTTGTCAATACCTGCTGTATAAAATGAGTATTCCCATTAGTAGTCACTGATTGGAAAGGATTCTGTTTCTGTGTGTCATGTCATTCAGACCTTTTCATTTTCACATCTGGCTTTAAAAAAAATATTCTTTATCAACTGTCAAAGGTATTACATTTTTAAGCAAGAAATGGTGCACTGATCTGGTAATTAAAGTTTTTAATTAAGTAGTTAACGTAGCGTAACTTTAATATATCTATGGCTTCGTCTTTGTTTTTACCTGACACCTAGTCTCATTGGAAATGAACAGTATTCTGTTTCATTTTAAAGGCAAGATGCATAGGGTCTTGAGCAGCAAACTGGCAGAATGGCAGAGGTCAGCCTGCTCATTAAATCATTTTCCTAACAGTTCTCTGTAAATTATCTAATAAATGAGGGCTGCAGGTTACCACTAGAAAGTCCGAAGTATATTTTAGGTTTACGTGATCTGCTGTGGGGTCACAACCTTTTCTTTTAGCCCGTCTCGCTCATAACCCCGGTTTCTGTCTGTCGCGTTCGACTGAGGTGCAGTTAATTAAGCAGGACAAAAAGGTGAAGTCTTTTCCTAAGTGTTGTGAACTTGCAACCGTGGAAAGGGAGTAACTTTTCTGTTGCTTACGCAGAGATCACAGAAACTGTAATCCGAATATATGAAATATGTTGTTGTGCTTGCATATATGAAACTTTAACAGGTCTTTTTTTACTTTAAGTATCTTTTAATTTATGGTTGAATTGTTGATAATTTATTTTGTTATTCAGGAGCCATTGTTAAATGAAGGAAAACAGTTGTTAATAATTAACACATAACACCTAAGACACTGTTAATAAATCTAGTAATCAGAGCTCAGAATTTATAGTCCGTAAGTCGTGGCACAGCATCGTTCTTCTCTTGCTGGATGTTTGCAGGAGACCTGTCAGCGCCGAGCATGGAAGGATAGACTGCAAACTCTCCTTAAGATCAAAACTGCTCTACTTTTCTTTCTGACAGATCATGCTTTCCTAAATCTGTGTTTACATTTTTTTCTTAAAGAAGATGAGTATGTCCAGAGCTTTTTTTTTTCCTTTTTTTTTTTCCATTTTTTTCCACTTTATTTCTTCCTTTAGGAGGGTAAAGAAAATATTTACTTCTGTTGACACGTGTAACAATACTAGCTCCTACTTAACTGAATGTCTGCTGTGCGTCAGGCCCCTTATCTTCGTCACTGAGCCCTACCGTGCTGGCAGAGCTCCCCTTCAACTGCGTGTGAGAGAGAATAAATGAGTTCTCTAAAGGCACCTGACTTCTCTTTCATTTCTCTACTTCACCCTCATGATTTAATGAGCACCTATTAGGTGTGTATGTTTTCAGTGAGAATGCGTGGCTATCCATAGTTAATTTTGGCTGTTGATTTTAACATTAAACCTGAAATTGTACTGAGGTCAGAAGTGAGGTTTCACGTGTAAGTGTGCACTGAGCACACTTCAGTATTTGAACCTTGGCTTTCAGCTAGAGGCAAAAGAGCTTGTTTTAGGAAGGCTGTCTGTGGTCTCAACTTGTAGGCTAAGTCTACTGAAACTAGAAGATTGGCAAGTCCAAGGCCAGCTGTGATGTAGTGAGACTAGAACACATGCATCAACATGAGCCCTGGCCCCTTCAGCACGTTACCCTGAGGAGGCAGTGCCGATTCTCGGGAAATTCTTAGGAAATCCAGAATTATTTGTGTAACATTCTATTTAAATAGCTTCAGTGGTGTCAGATCTTCAAGATTTTTGTTTGTTTTGAGAAGTAATATAACCAATCAATTTGAGACCAGATCTAAAAAGGTAATACCATTTTTGGTACCAACATGAATTCTTGAGTTGAGACTAAAATGACAAAATTGGTTTTCCTGTGAAATCTGAAAAGCAGTGTGGAAGCACACTGGCCTGAACTCTTGAATAGTTCTTGAAGGAACATTGCTGCTTCCACACTCCGGCAGCCTTTTCTGCACGTCTCCCAGGACATCGTGCACAGCGTCCTCTAGGAGTGTGGCTTACATAGAAAACCAGGAGATCTGGAGGAGTCCTAGAGAGAAGTGGCCCTGCCCGCCAAAGCCCATTCTCTGCACAGTGAAGGGAAATCAGTTGGATGATAGAATTCTTTGTGCTAATCTTAGGCCTTTTTTTAAGTTCGAAATTATTTTAAAACAGAGTTTAAAATGATAAATCAGACCAGACTACTACTGGCTTGTCAAAAACTCTCCATTTGCTTTCCTTTGCACTTAGAAAAAAGTGATCCATGCTCATTACCGTATTCTACAAGGACCCATGTGAACTGATCCCTGCCTCTCTGACCTCATTTCATACCACTCTCCCTCTCACCATACTCCAACCCCATCACCAAAAAATACCGTGTTTGTATCGCTGCCTCAGGGCCTTTGCAGTAACTATTTCTGCCTGTAATACTCTCTTCCAAATCTTGGCATTGGCTGTGTGGCTGAATCCTCCTTGCCCTCCAGGTTCTCAGCTCAAATATCTTTCAGAGACCTCTGACCATCGGTAGTGGCTTTATGTGGTGCCAGTATAGCTAAGCTGGAGATATGTTCCTCTTAATTCTCCCTGCATAATTTTAGGATCGTGTGGGTCACAAGAGATGTGTGGTGTGAGATTCAGAAGGCAGAAGTTAAGTAGCCAGATCCAGATTTCTATAATTGAAAGGT